>NC_058159.1:25218651-25568108 GCF_020080835.1 Cotesia glomerata | reverse complement strand
TCCGATGAATCTGATGATAAAATAACAATCCGCGGACCAGATACTATTTCTGGTTGAAAACTGGAGTTCGTTAACCAGCTTGCGCTCGATTCATTTATTGTTTTTGCTTCTGGAAATTCTAATGAACTCGATGGGTTGTAAATTCCGTAGGCAGGAAATAATGACATTGTCTAAAATTATAGTTTTATTTAATAATAATATCAATCGTATAATATACGTTGGTAAAATAACCTCTACTTACCAATAATTTATATCTTTGTCAATAAATTATTAATAATTATCAATAGTCACCGCTAAATATTACAAGTATTTCATAATAAATGACAATTATTACTTTGGTTAAATAATTTCAATGTAATTATTGTGGTAATGTAAAATAATAAACTAACAATAACAAAAAAAACATCACAACCAACTGGATAATGTTTATTTTTGTAATTAGTGTCTGTATTACTCGCTTGGCGGCGCAGGTGAAAGTCACGCAAGTCAGTTTTTAACACTTTTATTTTTCTTTACAAAGAAAGTAGAAAGATGCGAGATTCGAAAGACCGGTAAAAATATTTAATGATTGAAATCAATTGTTAATGAAGGTAATTAAAATTTTAATAAGTTAATACAGTTATAATTTACGGTCTTAAACCGTTTGAACAATAAATAGTGGTTTTTAAGATTACTTTAGATATGAAAATTAAGTTAACCGACATCTAAAAATTTTTATAAATTTTTTTATTAAAAAAATTATTACAAAAAAATAAGAAAAAAAAATTTCATCTGTAAAAAAATTTGAGAAACTACACGTGCAATTTTTAAAAAATATTTTGTAGTACTAATTAAATGATTTTAAAAAAATCAAAAAATTAAAAACGTCGGCTAACTTCTGTATCATACTTTAGATCACGATTGTAGAAAATTTCATTAATTTTTTTCAAATAAATGAAAACTTCGGAAAATACGCTCTTTTAGAAAATAAATAATTGAATAATTTATTGAATAGCAGATAATTTTTTCTAAAATTTTTAGTTTACAAATATTTGTCAATTTTAAGATTTTTGTAACAACTAAGTTATTATGAAAAAATTACCATAAAAAAATTTCACCTTCAAATTCGATAGAATTACAAAGTCAAATTTTTTTAAAATATTTTATTTCATGATCGATTTGCAATAAAAATAAAAAAAAATCGTCAGATGTCTGCTGATTTCATTGTCATAATTAATGCATTAATATACTTATGAGGTGGTTATGAAAATAGGTGAATAATGCAGACAATACACCTATGAAGAGATGTCAAAATTGTGGGAAGCGTATATTATTTATTTATGAATGATCTTTACATTGCACCGTAAGCAAACATTTATGCGAAAAAAAAAATTCATTATGTTAAGAAATATTTTTTAACTCTCAATAAATACTAACTGTTGGTGAATATGCTTTTCTTCATAAAAAATATTTATTAAAACTTAAAAAATAATTAGTTATTTTTAATAAATAGCTGATTTGTTTCCAGATAAATAAATTTATTACCGGTTAATGAATTCTTGTCAGTGAAGATTTGCAATAAAATAATTTATTAAATGATTAATAATATATTACTGAAAACATTCAGTGGTAAGAGTGTGTGATAATAATCAAAGATTAAATTTTCTATCATGATTATAAAAAATTTCACGAGTATTAATAACACTTATTTTATTTTACACCGCATAAATATCAGGTGCATTCAATAATAAAATAAATAATTGACCTAGGCAAAAAATTAGCAGGTGTAAAAATGATTCAGGTCAAACGTCATTGAGGTTTAGCGAAGAAAAAATTATTACGCAAAAGTCATTTAACCATCGATAAGTAAATGTCAATGACCTTTATACTGTTTACTCAAAGCATTAGTGAAATTACGAAATGAGTAATATATGAGTCACTGACTAATTTATTGCTCAATGATTTTTTTTCTCCATGAAAAACCCGATTTGGGATAAACAAAGTCCATGAGACGTTCAGAAAAATTATTATTAGTTTTTCGAGGACGACTAAACACAAAAGGGAAAAGCCTAATTCGAGATTTCAAGAACAACGAATTTCAATATATTTAATTAAATATATTGCTAAAATATAGCCGTCATAAAACTTTTTCATTTCCTTGAAACTACTTACGTTATATTATATTATTCACGCCAAAGTCACGAGACGTGTCTATAAGTGTTAGTCACAGTGCGATTCCTAATGCAAATTCACACAATAAAATAAATTCCTTAAAGCTATGAAAAAAAATATTCAATTTTAATTAAAAATCTTTCTTATTATTATTTATATACAGAAAAATAGTAAATAATCTCGACGTAAAAAAATTTTACAGTGAAAAAAAAAAACAAATAGCAAATTTCATTGCTTTTGCTGGTAGTTATTACAAAATATCAATAAATAGTAATTTTTTGCTATTGAATAAGGCGAGTAAATTATAAAAATAGAAAAACAATTATGTAATTTCAAACGGTTTTAAATCTAAAGATTGGAATCATTTGAATGATTAGAATTTTATAATTCAATTTGAATACATACATAAATGAATAAATATACGCTTTTGAATTTCATAGTTTGTATTTACTTTTATTTAAGTTTACACTTTTACAATTACACGTATTTTTATTTTTGATTTCAATATAATCTTTGACATTGTTTACTTATAAAATACGATACTTAATATAATTATAAAAATAAAAAGACGGTAAATAAATTTTAATTCATTTTAATCTAATTCAATTGAAAATTTACTGATATAAAAAAAAAAAAAACATTTAAAAAATTGAAACTTTTTTTTCAATTCAATTCATCTCATTGTTTCTCGTCTTCTGCGTTGCAGTTGCGACAGATTTTAACAATGTAACCATACAATTGTCAAGTAACAATTATCAATAATAATTCCATTATTTAAGAATCGTATTCGAAAAAACAATAAATATTTTTATTTTCAGATAAACAAAAAAAAATTATTGCGCATTATATAATTTCAGATGTCCAGTTAAAAAAATAATAAAATGAATTTACACAAGTGCTAATAATAAAGACATAGGTATTATTGAAGTGACACTACTTTAAATCATATTTGATCTCAAAGATACTTGCTTCAATATCGTGGTCGACTGACACAAGTTAATTAAAAGCTGTCGGGATCCTCATATATACATATGATAAATAAATATATAGATTGATGTGTAATAAAGAGTGAGATCTTAGATACTGCAGAACAGGAGTCTTGGTTCTCAATTAATGTTCTGCGTACGTACCATGAAATCATTGATCGTGTGTCATGTATCTTGTTAATCAAAAACCACACCTGAATGTCTCATCAGAACGAGGCCACACACTATTCATTATCCAACATAATTTACCTTTTATTTACATTTATATTTGCCATTTTTTTAGGATATGAATAATGAATAGAAGAAAAAAAAAAGTTTGGAAAATCCAAAAGTGCACGCCTCATAACGCTCATTCATTTTTTAAGAAAAAATAAATTGTGTAACTGATAAAAAAAAAAGAAAATGATAATTAAGTAATTTCTTACAGTATTTTTTTATTTTAAAAAAATCTAGCTTTATCAAGTCGCGCCATAGTTTTCACGTGACAAATAAGAAAAATTCGTTTGTCTTTGTACGGTTATATCGTAATAAATTTTAATAAAAATTTAATTTAAAAAAAAAAATACATAAACTAGGCTACTGATATGAAATACGGACCCAGTTCATCGCATTCGTAAACTAATAAAAAAGGTCCGGTCTTGAAATATCAATTTGTTCGGGAGTAATCATTGGTACATCCAAAATGGGGTGACATCCGGACGTCCACGTAAAATTTTTTTCAAAACGTTTTTTTTTTCAAAATAGCTACATGAAATGATTTTAGAAAGTAAAAGATGGTTTAATTTAAGTGTTTTCTCCGTGTACATCTACTTATATTATTGTATAAGTGTAATATGGTTGTGATAGAGACATTTAAAGATCACAAAATTGCTTGACCTTGACGAGTCGAGTATAAAGCACAACCTCACGCGCTTCGCACTATGAGGCGTGCAATTCAATTCATTGAAGGCACTATTGATAGTTGACGTCTTTTATTTATTTCTATTGAGTTTGGATTTTTCCTTATACTACCAGTTCAATGAGAGTTAATTATACGCTTATACGGTAATAAAAATCCAGCTTACCTCGTCAATGACATCTTATAGTTTTAAATATATTAATAGTATTCTATTTTACTTGTATATTTTTAGGTTTAATGGTTTTATTTTTCAGCTGAAAATAATATCAACTATGATTAACTTTTAAATTAATGACACAGAAATAATCAAGGACACGGTAATTTGAATAACAAATTCGCAAGAAAATTTAATCAGCTGTATTAATAGATAGCAATCTTTACCGTGTGTGTATATTGACTTGGATACTTTACTTACGATACATTCGTTACGTTCTTTGCTGAACCTTTGATAGATGGGTAATCATTTTAAATAATAGTTAATCTCTAAGTAAATTCTATTGTTAACGGCACGTATTATTTTAATTAAATTAATCAGCATTGCTGTCATGTTGTGTGACGAATGCTCGTCGTAAGTAAAAAATAAGTAAAAGAGAAAGGAATTGATATGAAGCGTTGAAACGCAAAAAATTTTTTTTATAAATAATTTTAATTATATATTTGATGAAGTAGGACTGTAATTTATAATACTGAAAATTGTGACCATCAGACAATTTTTACAGACTAATTATAATTACACGTTATTAGACGGGATCATTTGGAGAATAGAAATGTGAAAATTTTTAAAGATAGAAATTTATTTTATTTACTTGTAAATAAATTATTAGATGTCTACTTTTAGTATCATGGTAATTAAAATAAAAATTTATTGAGAAGAAATGTACACACTAATTCATACAAATATAAATTTTATTTCATTTTTTTTATATAAATTAAACAAAGGGTGCGTATTGTTTAGTTGCAGACAAAAATTAATCTGAAGAAAATGATTAAGACTGTTGATGGGCCCCCGGGTGTGTCGCAAAGTAGAAAGAGTAAAACCGCAAATGACAACTCTACGGTATTCCATCTACTAAAATGTGCGTAGTGTGTTTTGTACGTTAAACAAAACTAGGACAAGCTCATTGTGCGTGTTTTTGTCCGTCCCGGTTGCTTGGGTTGCGCGCGAGCATGAACAATTGTGAGAGAATCTGCGGTATAATTCACCGGACATTTACCAGTTAATGTTTTTTTTTTTTTCATTATTTTTATTTATACCTCTTATCAACACATTTACTTTCTAACTCTTACTTAAATTAATAATAAAATATTATCAACTATTGTTGTTAATTATAATTATCATTGAAATTATTATTATAATTATATTATTTATCTTTTTATAATTTATGCGAATATCGCAATTATGTAATATGTACCTTGATACTTTGGCTCATATTCGAGAATATTTGTCCATGAACCGTGTGCTCTTAATTAAATTTACAAGTAATTGAATTATCGGATGAGAAAATAATAACAGCAGTTTTAAATAAATAAAAAATTTAATTATGACAATAAACAAATTAATTTTTATGTTGTGTTTTAGATTAGAAAATTCAAACAGCAACTGGATAAATTTTATTCTGGCACTCTATCAATTATTTGTGCAAAGTGGACCTATTTATAATCATAGGTTGGACGTTGATTTAATAAACATCAGAAGTAAAAATTTAATAATAATAAAACCACCTTAATTTTTCACGCTTGAATTATTAACAAGGCTAGTATTATACATTTAAGAAGATAAAATTCATAAGAATATTTAAAAATTTTTTTTTTTAATAAATAAAAAAAAACTAAATCTTAAAATATAAATTTTTTAAAATTATCTTTTGAATTTTAGCTTCTTATACATCCAAACTATTTTATAAATAATATTGAATTATAAATATTCAAATTATGAATTAATAATTAGATTTTTAGATTAACTATCCACAACTGGACGGCAGCACGGTTCATAAGATGTATTGAAGCTCGACCGAGTATCAGTGATGTTTTACGGAGATCACATGAAACTGCAGCTGCTCGTTGGTGACGATGACGACGCAAATGTTGTAAAAAGTTTAGCTGCTTATATTTCCTATTTAAGAGCTAAAGTGAGAATAGCCAGGATGAGGGTGGCCATCGCAAAGGCGACATGATCGGCAGCACCACCGGTTATTACCAAAGCTGGGGGTGCTGTGCCGTCCTCGTGGTACTGGTAGCTCTTGTAGCCGGTGGAGATCCTAATAACCCGGTAGTTGGCCACAGAGGGGTCTACCCTGTTGTTGATAAAGTTCTGGAGGCTGTTAGTGACACACCACAAGTTACCGTCTTCATCAAACCCGAAAGTGTCTGGCCATTGCATTTGTACGTGATCGCGGGAAATGATTCTCTGCCCGGTGACGAATGACGGCTGGTTCTTGGTGTCCCACATGGCGACCGCGTCATCAGCAAGAAGACCGAAATAAAGCACACCAGAAGCTGACATCATCATACCGTCGGTTTGTGAACTCTTCCGTCCAATATCACGTACAAATGAATCAACATTTTCTGTGTTGTTTTTCAGAACGGAAGTCGGAATAGCGTATAAATTAAATGCTGACAATGGTGAGTAGTAAACGTAACGCTGAGGAGCGTCAACAGGTGACAATGCAATTCCATCAATGGGAATCGGCGATGTTATCCATGTGCGTGCCACCGAAAAACCAATAGCCTCTGATTTTGGTTTCATTGACTCGTGTCTTATTTTCCAGGACTTGTTTTCACGCAACGAGAAGACTATCAGACCAGGATCTGTCTCACTGGTGTCTGAGATGTAAGCGTACCCACCGTCAGTGTGATCCAGCACGATGTCATTGAGAAAAACTTTGTCAGCGGCAGTTACCGATTCCGGGAAGGGAAAACTGCGGAGAACTTCACCGTTTTTCTCAATGTCTAAGATAACTAATCGTGGCGGGCACCTGGCTTTGGCCTCAGTGGTCATCGTGGCTGTTCTACCGGTATCCAGGACCCACATTCTGCCCTCGGTGTCGATCTCCATGCTCTGGATGAATTGAAACGCTCTGCAGTCCCCTACAGCCTGCATATCCCACGACGGATAGGCCTCAATTTTCGGTGACCAGTTTCGGTTTTGAGGCTCTGCTGGTACCACACCAAGAGTGATTGGCACTCCGTGCTTCCACCTAGGTATTGTCAAAAACATTCGTTTTCTCCAGAATTTTATTCCCGCAATTGCATTGTTTTCAGGTATGTACTCGTTGCGGTCAATTACTTTGGTCCGTATTTCTTCAGAAGGCCACACAATGTCCATCGTGTTCCACCGGAATATCTCGCGAAATTGGTCGATCGCGGAGGCGACCGCCAACACAGCCAGGAGGATCGCTACCTGCCTCAACATCGCGTAATAAGAATGATTTATTTTTTTAGCAGCAACAACAAACAATTTAAAAACAAACTTTTAAAACACACCCACTGCTAAAAACTCAACAGTTTGTATTTTTGTTTAAGATTTTCTTGGAACAAATACGATAAACGTATTTTCAAATGTTCCTCGAGCTATTCTTAAACTTGGTGATCTTATTAGAGTTTTCCGGGCTTGTGCCAGGGCGGTACAGTTACTTAACTTGTATGATCTCACGATTTAAAAGTAAAGTCAACGAATCTGCCGAAGAGTAAATCGGTCTGGTCCATGCAGTTGGACGTCCGCGTTTTTACTGACTGACGAAGGCGCGAAGCATCGTCGTCGTGCGTCGTTCAACAAGGCGTCGTCCCTCATATTCTACCATTGCCCCTTCTTCTGCTTCTCTTCTCTTCTCTTCATATTCACTTCTCTATCTGGTTCTCTATCAGTGGTATACCTCTGCTCCATGCTATCTCTACCTCTACTTCTATCCATTCTATTCCTAATTCACTCTCTCGCACCCTACTATTATTGTGTTTGTCGCCGTCCTTTTCACTCCATTACAGGCTTTAGTCCTTTATGTTTTTATATTATGCATTATGTATTATGTATGCTCATAACAGCTTGCTATTTCTTCTCCCTACTCCATCATCGTCGTCATCATCATCATCATCATTATCATCAACTACACCAACATCATCGGTGAAACTTTAGAGTTACGCCTTCTATTCTGTTTACTTATGTCTTTGCTTATTCGATAGGAAAATTTACTGTGACAATTTATTGCTTATGTAAATAAATCCTTATTACTGATTATAATAATAAGAGAGCAATCAATCAAGTAAATAATCAATTTAATAACTCTAATATTATTATTTTTAAAAAACTTTAAGAATTGATTGCGAAAAAAAATATCGGTACAATTAAAACTGAATTAATTTTTTATTATTTATTCTAAATTTATAACACCATTAATTACATATTTATTCAAATATTGAATTTATGTTATAAAAAAATGGCAGAACATATTGAAAAATTCTTTTAAAAAGTGGAACATTTTCATAAATTTTCAAAAAAATTTTTTTTTATTTTTCAAATTATTTTTATCATTTATTGTAGATATTTTGATAGAAAATAATACTTTTGAAGTTTAAAATATAAATTCTTAGATATTTAAAGAAGTTTATTTACGAATAATGCAAAAAATATTATTATTATTTTAATTTTATTAATGCTTCATTTTTAATACCTTTTAGTTTGGGCTCAGAATCTCCCTATTATATTTCATGATTCAGATCATAAATGAAGGGACGAAAGAAGAAAGAAAAAAAAAATCTATAAGGAAGTATAATAAAGCATGAACCTGCCCTCCAAAAAAAGAAATCAATGGAACGATTTATCTAATGATTATTAAACCATTTGTCCGGTAGTAATTCAAGCATGTGATCCTAGACTTGTATGATATTTAAAATTTTTTCCAGATGTCTACATATCCGAGCCATTATTATTATTATTATAAATGCTCGGATGATTGAAGTTTACTATGTGGAATTTTGCCAGCAACTCACTCACCGTGGCCTTCAATGTCTTTACCGGTAAATAAACTCAATAAATCAAGCTTTATACTGTGATATTATTACACTGGGATCTGGTATTACTGCCGAGATTTGATGACGTTATTATTATTATTTTTTTTTTATCTAGCTTCCTCATCTAGCAAATAAAATAATATTTTCTCAAGAATTAGTCACCACTTTTAAAAAAAAATTATACATTATTAATAAGAAGAAAATGATGACTAATATGACAATAGTTCGCTAAAAAAGTTAAGTAGGCTGGATGACTTGTTGATATTTTCGAAGATTGCATCAATAGTGAGTCAATTTTAGCGATAAATTCGTGGCAACAGTAATAAGCTACTGTATATACTTGTATAAAAATCTACATTTCCAATACAATCAATAATTACGTAAGTTTATTATTAATTTTTTTTTTTTAACATCCTTCATAAATAATATATTACTATACGTGGCTTGCATGTGTAATGTTGGTTGTTTATAAATAATATTTAATATGTCCTAAAAATGATTTTTCTTCTTCTCTTCTCTATTCTCTATTGTCAACTCAACAATCACCTTGATCTATTCACCTCGACGTCTTTATCTTTTCTTCTTGTTCCATTATATTTTTTATCAAGAAGTTATTATTTCTTAAATTTTCTCCATCGTGTTTAAAAGCATGTGTATGACATACAAAATTTGAATAGATATTTTTAAACGATAAACACTGGTGTCATATTATCCATTTAAATGTTCCAACTCAATATAACACATAATACTTATCATCATCATATAATATTTATTTACTTATACATTAACAAAATAATCTTCCTACTTATTATTACACTTTTATGTGTATATAAATTATTCTGTGTAATTCATTAGTCTTCGTCCTTAGTAATAAAATTAATAAGCATAAGCATGACGCATTATTCCTCAGCTTCCGTATCATACCACACATTAAATAAGAATATTTTTTAGATGAAGAGCGAATAAAATAAACATAATTGAAGGATATAAAAAATGAAAAGATATTTAACTATTGACATTATGCGATTATTTTCACTGAATTTTTTTCTTAAATTCTGGGGATCTTTAATCTTTGATACTCAGTAAATAGAAGCTGGGAATCTTGAGAGTACACTGACTTCATTTATTTCCCAATTAACCAATAAAAAATCAACTGCGTAGAATGAAGGAACAGCATTGAGTAGACGATCCACGAGTTGGGTGATATGATGACTCTAAAACACCGCTTTGACATTCTTGCACGTTGTCCATAATTTTTCACCCGAGACTAAGAGCAACAGCTAACTGGGGGGAAGACAAGATGTTGATATAAGTAAAAACGAGGGAAACATATGAGTGAAATATGCTGTTGAAAATGGGAAAAAATAATTTGACCTAGTTTTGTGAGTATTGATGCACTGAAATGCTAGAGAATAAATGAAGTAAATGTGTTTTTTAATTAGTTAATAACTAACGCTCACGCGTAGCTTATCATCAGCGATCCAAGATCTTTCTAACATTCTTTTTTAATTTATTTATTACTAGTACAAACCTCGGGTATGATCAATAAGATCTGCTGTAGAATTAAGTTGTATACAGACGATGCTTGTGTTTTGTGTATACCTTGATTTAATCATCCTTCAATTCATCTCTAATTATAACTTGCTGTTTTTTTTATTTTTTTTATTTTATACAACATAATAAAATTTATCTTAATTAAATTTTCATTATCTATTTTAAGAATTAAATATTTTTTAATTAAAAACTTCTGTAAGATTATTAAATTAAATATTTTTACAATTTATTTCTTCAGGAAGTAATGGAAAATTTACTACGACTTAATGTAAGTCATATTTATAAATATATTGTTATATTTAAACTTTTGAATTCATCTATATTTTAAAAATAATTATAATTATTTTTTTTTCTTTAGATTCTTTCTCTACACGATTTGAACTATTGAGAAGGTCTAAAGTTTTCTAACATCCATAAAAAAATAATGTGATGTACTTAATGAAGCGCAATCGTTAGTACCTTAGAAGGTACAACGGTGGTTGTCGAACCCATCATTGTATATTACCAAAGGCCGCGCCTATAATACTATTTTTCCGCTCAACTTCCTACTGGGCCACTATTACTAATACAACTAAAAAATATACTAATAAAGTATATGGAAAAATATTGGTATCTGGTCTGGTATATATGAGTAGAGCTCGTGGGCTCCTGAAATAGAATCGTGAAAGAGGAATTAAGTCTCATATGTGTGTGCTGGTACTACGGGTTCTATTCTATTCAACTATTGCACACAATAACATCAGGAAGGGGTATGAGTACACATTAACGCAAACTAGAATGAGAATAAGAGGCGAGTCGGCGGAATTGAGCAAAAGAAGAAAAATAAATAAATTAATAAAATAAAAAAAAGAAAATTAAGTGTAGAATAAAATGAGAATGAGGTCAGTCCATTGATCTATCTGTCTATATATATTTTTGATAACACATTAGAATTGATAGTTTTTTTGGTTTTATCTTCTCTGACTCTTTTGATCTATTTAAAGCTTCTTTTTTTCCATAATTTTTCTATAACTTCAATTGATCATTGAATTTTCATTTATTAGATCATATCTTCAACCTGTAATTAATAAAAATGATTTCAAAATATTTTTTTAATTAATTTCAGATGTGTAAAAAATGAAAAAAAATTGATGGATAATTTTAAACTAGAATTTTTGTTTATATTTCACAATTTCAAGAAGAAAACAGACCGCATTAATTGAGTACAGGTCAAGCTATCATTAATGAGTTGTTTAAGAATGAATATATGGATGTGTGCAAAATATATATAAATAAATGAAAAAGAAGAAGAGATTAAATAATGACGACAGATGAAGATGACAACGCATGTGATCCGTGAAAATGATCTAAAATCTTTTTGTCGCAAACCTGATTTTATCAAACATGTGTTATATCAAAGCGATGTATCCGTATATTATATGTATACAGTGCCGGATACTGAATTTATTATAGATAGACTGTTTAGTTGGTTGCTCTTTGAGGAGGAGATTAAGATATTGGCGGATGAGTCATATGATTAAACTCGCTCGTATATATTTGACATTATTTTGTTCATTCATTATTTAGTGTGTCGTAATAAATTTAACTGTTACATATACGTATGAATGTGAGTGTGTGTGTATAGGTGAATAATTGTACAATTTAATTCTATAGACAAGAATTCATGTCCCCTGTTTAACTTGCGGATAAACGCACACAAACAAACTCGTAAAAAGTCCCAATAATGAATAAGGGAGGATCTCATACTATTCACCGTATAGTACTTTTATATTATATATAGTATAGATGTATTGTATATAAAATAAAAGAAGGGCATGCATGCGAATGCTCGCGTGTAGAAACTATCACTTTATCCGTGATTATGCGAATCACGAATAGAGCTGAGCATTGTTACTTCCTGTGAATTAAATATACAAATCACTGTCTCATTTTAAATGCAAGGAATTCACACGTACTTTCATCAAATTCTCATTAAGTTACCTTTATTACTATGTTACTGTAACTATTATTATAACTATAACTATTATACATTCACTGTAACATAGCGGAATATTAAATGCATACGTTATGTCGCTAAAAAATATAAATGAATAGTCTAACGTATGCGTGACCCAGTGAGCGTGACTCTCGTTGAAATGAATCTCTGTATATTTGTGTATGTATGATTATTAATAACCATTACCACGTGTCAATAACTGACAGTTAAATTTAATAATGAGATCAGGCGAACTGAAATACTTCCGTACTATTTTTTAAACTACGTGATGGTAAAATATACTTTTATAATTTATGTGAAGACAATAATTATAATAGTCGACAAAAAAATTTTTATAAAAGCTAAATTTTATTATAAAAAATTTATTTTATTTACTTTTAAAGTTCAAAGAATCAGCTATTTATAAAAGAAAATTTTTCTCAGCACAAGTAAACAATTACTAATCAATAAATAGGTCATTAACTCATTGCTTATTATGTAATAGAATTAAAACAATTTAGAATTCTTCCTTTCGCTTAAATTTTAAATTACAGATTTAATAATGACTAATTACTTAGTAATAAGTAGTAACAATTTATTAAAATTTTTAATATTAATTCCCAAGGGGATACAATTTTTATAACGTCGAGATAATTCTACTATAAGGTAACATTTAATTACGTAATAATTACTGGAAGCGATACAGTGCCTGTAAAATAATCTTATAATAATTAGTTACTTCGATTAATTGCACGGTAATGTTACTTATCAATCATAAATATAATTAATATTGCTTTTACAATCTGTAATTTATGAACAAAATTTAAAAAAAAGTTATACGTCTCTTTTTTCTAAAATTAAAATAATAGTAAGAATTTAATGATTAAAAATTGTACTATTATTAATCATTAATGTTGTTGGATGTTAACTTGGCCTAATTTCATTTCTACACTTGTTAAATATTTAAAAAAGAAATAATGTAAATGAGTATCGTGTTGGATAATTGTTTACTTAGATCGTGATTACTAAGTCACATTAATATATAAACTTACACTCTCTTAATTATTAAAAGTTGTTTTAACACGCAAACTTATTACGTGACTTGGTACGCCGTTACTTTACACCCTTCAATTTGACGTTTTAGGGTCTCAGTTTGTGATGCCAAACAAGTGTACTCAACACTCTAGACTAATAAACGCTTGCGTCTATCGATCATTTTGCTTTTAAGTCGAGTATTCTCTTCATTCCATTTCAAGCAATCTATAAATACTTTTACAGTTAATATTAGTATGTAATCTTAAATACATATTCTTCCCATTGATATTAATACCATTGATCATAATTCACAACATAATCTTGTGATAAATCAATTTCCCAAAAACTTGACTTGGTTATTTTTTAACCTTCGGTGGATTCGAACCTGGGCCCTTTGCGTAGCTATTATCGCAAGTAAAGCCTGTAAATAAAAGGTTGATAAAAATCAAAATCTCGTGCGCGCAACCAATTCAGTAGAATTGTTTTCGTACATATGTCTATATGTCCGAGACAAAAAATAGGGCCTGGGGATACGGAAGAGGGATGGGGATTATAAAATAATGTCTTTCATGAAGCGTGTGCACACGTGGTGCGGTGTCTGTAAGTTGGATACATGCTACGTACACATTTGTGTCATATCTCTTTCCATCAGGGGCTGGGTGAGCGAGTGAGTAAGCAAGTAAATGAATAACTAGGGCTGCAAAATATAATAGAAACGGAAGAGAAGACAGCAAGCCATACGTGGACTCAAATTGAACGACCAGGGGGTTTTCATATGCCAGCAGGGCCTGAAGCTCGTTATGGTGACGCGCAGATAGAATTTCATCTGGAAAAGGAATAAAATCATTAATATTGGTATATGTTGGAAGTTATGAATAGGTAATCGTGATTATTAAGGTTTTATATTTATAAATGAAATACACCGCGGTTAATATTCATATATTTAGTCTTTATTTAAAAGACTACGTTTTCGAGAAGCGTCCTTACGCTTGAGAGAATCGGTTTGTACTAACTTAAAAACTAATAGGAAACATTTACAATGAGGTCTAAGCCTCTTCTTAAGAATCGTAAAATTACAGATGTTTGACTAAAAATATATGGGTGATTCTCTGTAAGGACGTCTTAAATCTGTAAAAAATTGTCCGACCAAATTATTTTTGATTTTATTAGAAAAAAAATTAACAAGAGCTACATGTAGTTTTGCAAAACTATCAGCTTAATCATAATAAATAAACAGCCGAATTAATTTTTGCTTTTTCGATATTTGTGTATCTTTTGCCATATAACATGACAAGGGACTGCTTTTTTTATCTAATTGAGAAAAATCAAGCAAACTATTTCAATGCATTCAACTTTTCAAGTTCTCAATGAATGTTTACATTAATTAGAATAATATTAAGACTTATGGATCCAATTTTATAAATAAATTATAAATAAAAATAGCTGCCAGGGGACTGAGTTTTGAAATGACCCAGACACATATTTCCAGCACAAACGGTGCTTTGATACTAAATAAAATGGCGATAAAGCGCTAACAGCCCTATGGTTATTAACTCAAGGCTAGTTAGATCCTTATAAACCTTACAAAAGGTAAAATAACACACTGGATTTTTTTTTTTGGCTTTGAACTTCTGGCAGGGGACTGATCTTAAAATGCCTGGGACGAACTTTGGTTTAATGAATTTAATGAAACAAATTAATTTTCGGTACTTTTTATTAAAGAAGATTGTTAGTTAACTAATCAAGTTTATAAACATTATGGACCAAATTATATATTATTGACGAATAACTTAAAATTTAATCTTAAAGTTTTAGTTTTGGGAATGGGACAGCCCAGGGGACTGACATTTCGGTGGTTTACGAATTTATAACAAAAAAACCAAAATTTATTTCATTTTAGTTCTCAATGCTCCAGATAGAAATGTTTTTTTACTTTCGTAATAAATTTTTTTTAGTAACAAAATAACAATTTTTTTAATAAAAAAATGCCTGGGACAGCAAAAAACATCCTTACAGAGAATCACCCATATGTACAACTTCGAAAAGCAAAAGAGTCCTTTGTGTGACCCAAGTATTCGGGGTCATAAAACAGAGGTAGGACTTACTTTTCCCTTTCGAAAATATTTTCAACTAAATATTAAGTTTCCTTAAACATAAAATCTAAGCATAGAGTAAAATACTAAAATAAAAAATAATTTGTAAAATAAGATTCAATTTTTACTCAGAGAAATTCAACAGTATTACTCTACTCGAATTTTTAAATATTATGATACAATAAATATAAATACAAAGGAAGAAAAGTAGTACTTACCAAATACATCTGGAGAATCCCAACTATAAGTATCACAAATCCGGTTTTCACTTTTATTTTAATTTCTTATTAACATTTTATTAAGTATGTTTATTTTTTTGAGCTGTATTACTTATCGGCTTTGTAGTAATTATTAATAATTTATGTTTCTTGTTGTTTAGCATACCTGCGCTAAAACGGGCGAAGGAGATAAACAAGTGATTGAGCGACATCAATACCGAGTTGCAAATTGCAAGTTGGAAGTTGGAAGCTTTATTGGATGATTAAGCAATTTATTATTGTCTATTACTATCCACCTTGATGCTCTTGGTCTTAGTCTTGGGGAAAGGCTGCTCAATACTTACTATATTTCTTAGTCAATTAGAACCGGGATTGGCTTGTAGGTGTGGTACAGTACATGTCTTGTAAGATGTATTATGCCATTGGAATAATACTCAAGATATTGAAGATCAATAAGTACGAACTGAAAAAATAAGTTGTCAATATTTATTCTTTAGTTAGAATTAAAAAAAAAATAACTGAGTTGTGTAGCTATTTTTTTTTTTTTTTTTTTTAATTAGATTCATTTTTTAATATTAAGTAAAATTAATAATTAAAGGTGTTACATGTTGATAAAGATTAAAAAAAATCAATGATTTGTTCCTTGATAAGATAATGAGCAGATTATGAAAATTTTCTCAAGAACTCGACGATTTACTGCTTAATATATGCAATTCGTATGAAGATCCGTTACAAGTCCTTGAGAAGAAATAAACGAGGCAGCTTTTAGAACTTTAAAAGTAAAATTATCTTCATTATAATCGACGCTAGTTTCCACTAAGCTGACTACTCACATACTCTCTTGATTTCTCGGACACAAAGTTCTCGGTTACTTACTCCTATTTGTGTTGGCGGTGAATTAGTAGTCGTTACCTTGAGGATCTACTAGCGGATTACACAATTTTAAATATGATTATGCTTGTTATTGAATTATATGTTTTTCTTAGATAATATACCGGCAAAAGAATAAATATATAAATAAATAAATAATTTACAGAATGGTATTAAATAATCAATGTAAAATTCCTGTCATTATTGTTTAGTTAATAATTACTATTTATATTTTTTATAGTACTTACATACTTCGCTAATAATATCACTGTGTGCTTGTATATATTTTATGTTCTATGTATGAGAAGATTATGTAATCATATGTATCAGAGGACAATTATGGAAAGCAGAGATGTGTGATATTTTTATTGCGTGATAGCCGTATGAGTTTTTATGAATGTTGCAGTAAAAGACGAGTTGTGTACTCGAAATGATGCAACTTAATAATTAAACTGACACCATGTGACATTCCACTGATTAATATTATTTAAAACATCTCTTTACTTTATTATCTGTGTCAAGTGTATTTAATTAGAGCTTTATTTGTAAGTTATGGTATGTAAATGCATTTTATTAATATTTTATCGCTTTATTTAATTAATGAGAATACTCAAGTACTTAATCTAATTTTCAATTTATTTAATGATATTGAAATCAGCAAACATCTAAAAATTTTTTTAATTTTTTTAACAAATTAATTTTGAGAAAAAAAAAATATTTTTTTAAATTCCCACTAATAATTTTTTTTTATTTTTACTTATGGAATTTTTTTCAATAATTAAATTATTTAATAATTTCATTGTTTTCAAATTTTAAAAAATTGTCAGATGTCTATTAACTTCAGTATCATTTTATTTAGCTTAATCTAATGCTTTCATTTAAACAAGGATCCTGATAGCCATGCTTTGATTAACAGCCGAGACCAGTGATTGCAGTTTCAATCGGCTTAGCGAAACGAATGGAAATTTTGAAAAAACGTTTTTAGAGATAATAGATAATTTAATAAACTATTTCACCACAAAGCGTTTTTTTCAAAAATTTCATTCGTTTCGTGAAACCAATCGAAACTGCAATTGCTCTGCTGTTGGGAGTGCGACAGAGATAGTTCCGTTGAACTCCGTGAGAGCAAAGCGAGAAAAAGATGGTCTCGCCTGTTAAAAGTAGTTGGATTTCAGCAGTTACAGTTAAGTTGACATCAAGTTTGCGGTAAATTTTTATAGTACAACAGTTGTAAACAAATTGACTAAAATCTACAACCCCAATTTGAATACAAGTTAACACCAAACTTTTGGTTAAATTTCCTTTCAACTGTACTATAACTTTACTACAATTTGGATAAAATACTTGTACTGCAAATCTTGACGTCAAATGCAGTGTAACTTGTAGACAACTTAAGTAAAAACGTTTGATTTGCAACTCTTTTCATCAAGTTGGCTACAAATTTCGGCAATAGATTGAATAAAAGTTTGAGTTAAGGTGGCTATCAAGCCACTATTAGTACAAGCCACCCACCATGTGTCTGCAAGGCAGGAACAGCACCCCCAATACTTCGTTATAGCAAATTATGCATATAAGGGCGTCATCAGCACTCTTGTTGACCGGCTTAACTTCTGCATCTGGTTTCTTCTCGGGGTTTTCTTCTGGTTTCTCAATACTCGCTGGTGGCTCAAATCTTTCATCAAAACATACGTATTTAGTGTGCGTGGTTACGAAATATTTCACTTTTTATGAAATTCCTAAAATCTAGTCCTAGTAGATAGCTACTAGGACTTTTAAAAAAAATTGAAGTACACAATGACGCACACCAAGTACGTTCCAAAATTGTTTCTTTTAATTTTTAAATTTACAACAAAATTTTTTTTAATGTCCAAAAATCATATACAACCATATCGGTTACTTGGATTTTTTAATTTTTTATTTTATATCTTTTTGTAAAGAAATAAAAATTTTTTTTCTTAATAGCCTTATGAACGTGGACTTGGCGCGATTTTTTTACAGTGAAACTGTTTTTGTTCGGATTTCAGTATTTTTTGTAATTATAATAAAAATTGACAATTTTAATTTAATACACTTCCGGTGGCAAACTATCCCCTTTAAGCTATAGTTCATGTAAAAGTTATTCTTGCGCCGCCTGGCGTGTGTAATTGCAAGCTGTCAAATATCTTTTTTTCACTGTAGTTTCCCATCTATTATAAGATTAGCATGCATCCTTATATTATTTAGTCTCTGGCCGTCCGCTTTTTACATAAGAAAAAAGTTAAAATCTAAAAATCTGGGTCGCTATAGTTTGTGCTGATTATTTTTAATAATTTTAAATAGAAATTATAAAGATAATTGATAATAATCAAGTAATACGCGTAATAAAAAGCATTAACTACTATTATAAAATATCATATAAAAAAAAAATCAAAATAAATTTGAAAAAAAATTTGTAACCAGAAAAGTCCGTCTCTTATCTTCAAAGTATAGTTACTACAGTAAGTCTAAAAAGTTTGGAAAATCCAAAAATGCATGCCTCATAACGCTCATTCATTTTTTAAGAAAAAAATTAATTATGTAATTGATTAAAAAAAAAAAATTATAACTAAGCAATTTCTTACAGAGTATTTTTTATTTTTTTTTAAATATCGGCGCCTTTTTTTCTTGTCATATGCGCACGCAGTCTATAAAAATCTAGCTTCATCAAGTGGCGCCATAGTTCTCACGTGACAAACAAGAAAAGTTCGTTTGGCTTTGTACGGTTGTATCGTAGTGAATTTTAATAAAAATTCAATTAAAAAAAAAAAAATACGTCAGCTAGGCCACTGATATGAAATACGGACCCAGTTTATCGAATTCTTAAACTAATAAAAAAGATCCGGTCTTGAAATATCAATTTGTTCGGGAGTAATCGTTGGTACATCCAAAATGGGGTGACATCCGGACGTCCACGTAAAATTTTTTTCAAAACGTTTTTTTTTTTCAAAATAGCAACATGAAATGATTTTAGAAAGTAAAAGATGGTTTAATTTAAGTGTTTTTTCGGTGTACATCTTTATATTAATGTATAAGTGTAATATGGTTGTGATAGAGGCATTTAAAGATCACAAAATTGCTTGACCTTGACGAGTCGAGTATAAAGCACAATCTCACGCGCTTCGCGCTATGAGGCGTGCAAAATCTCACGCGCTTCGCGCTATGAGGCGTGCAATAAGGCTTTCAACAAAATAAATAAATATCCACCAGATGGAGGCATTATTATAGAATTTTTCTCAATAATTAAATTATTTGATAATTTCATTGTTTTCAAATTTTAAAAAATTGACAGATGTCTGCATGTTTTTTTTAAATTTATTACCACAATAAATGACATTATTTTATTTACAAATTAAATAATAACATTGAAGTTGACAGACATTAGAAATTTTTTTAGAATTTTATAGCAATCAAATTATTATGAAAAAAATTTAATAAGGAAATTCCACATGTGAAAATTAAAAAAAAAAATTATTAGTGGAAATTTTTACAAGCGGTTTCATTTTATTAAAATTAATTGGTTAAAAAAAATTGACAGTTTTCAGCTAACTTCAGTTTCATAATTTAATACCATCGTAAATTTTGATTTTTTCATCATTTCATCACCCACTAGTGACATCTAGCAAAGCATTAGTTGTGATTTTCAATTGTTTTTCTTGGAATCAACTAGGTAATTCAAACATCTAATTGTAGCAATTATATAAAAAATGTATCATTGTTGCCAAACAGCGTCACCATTGCAATTATGTAATATACCAAGATTAAAAATGGAAGCAATTGATGCAATAGGTGATAATTTTGACGCTTATTCTAGCGAGCCAGCCGTTAAGAAGCAAAAAGGTTTGTAATAATTGACTCATCCAAATCAAATTTTCAATTCATACCTCTCATATTTATAAAAAAATTTTTTTAGTTGCTCGAGAATCAAATATGAAAGAAATTTTCGATAATTATAAACATCTTGATGTTTATTTTCTTAGTAAACAACTTGAATCACGTTATTATGGTTATAAATTATATTTTGACTCAGGTAATAAACTAACCGATTAGTAATTTTTATGATACGGAAAATTGCAGTCCAACAGTAGTGAAATTTTATAACTTAAAGTATAAATAGTAATGATTTAATTGTGTTTAATTTAGGCGTTGATTTAGATGAAGAATTTATTAAAAAAATAGATGCTTCAATAAAATTTTTGGTTAGAAACTCTGATATTTACGCAGATTCTTCAACTGAAGCAAGCTTATTTAGCGTAAGCATCCAACGTTTTTACGACGATGAAATATTTATGAGTAAATGGAAAACCTTTAAAGAAAACATTAAAAATTCTCCGGCAGAAACTTTAAATTGTTTGGGACTTGCATTGTATCAATGCGTAGCCGAAAAAAAATTTAAAGATAGCACTATTAACTCGGTATGCTTACCGAAATTAGAGGTCAAAGTATTTGATTATGAGTCAGGCGAGTCTATTGATGATTTACCAGAATTATGTGACAAATTGTTGGAAATACACGGTCGAGTTACGAAAATTAAGCAACCTAAGTATCAAATTGAGTGGTTACTATTCTTATGTACTCGCTGTTTTAGGATAGAAACAGTCAAACAGGTAAACGGAGACTATACGCCTCCAAGAAGATGTCAGAATTGTGGCAAGCGTAAATTTAAAGCTCAAAGAGACTCGCCTTTTACTAAATCAATAGCTTTACAATATATTCAATTGGAGTATTTAGCTCCTATTGAGGATGATCATGGTAATAGTCAGACATTGAAGATGCTGGATGTTAAATTATTGGGTGATTTGGTTAATACTTGTTCACTTACTGACAATGTAAAAATTGTTGGAGTACTCAAAACTTTCAAAAAATACAAGGGAGAATTGTTGGCTACCAAATCACTTTACTTGGAAGCGGTGTCAGTAATTAAAACTCCACAGCCTGATACAGCTTTCGTTTTAGAATTAAATGAAGATGATAATAGTATCATCGATAAAATTCGAGGAGAACCTGATATATTTTCGTCATTAGTAAAATTATTTTGCCCTGAAATTTACGGACATGATATGGTTAAAGCTGGTTTGCTATTAAGTTTATTGGGAGGAAGCGAAAGTGAAGAAATAAAAGGCGATATTAACGTTCTTCTTTTTGGCGATTCGGGAGTTGGTAAGTCAGTGTTAGGTAGAACTTGTGCCCAGGTTGCACCCAAAGGTGTCTATGTTAACTTGACGCACAATACTTTGTTGGGGGTTAAAGTAAAGCCAGCAAAGAAGAAACAAAAAGAGCCTACTCTTGAATCAGGAGCACTGGTGTTGGCTGATGGAGGCTCTTGTGTGATTGATAAGTTAAGAAAATTATCATTAAAACAGTCTCAGGACCTCTTTGAAGTCATGGAAGATCAGAGTTTGTATGTACAGAGATTCGGGATTAATCGGTCGATTGCTGTAAAAACGTCGATTGTTGTTGCATCTCAGCCTATAGATGGTAAATATAATTACATGAAGACATTTGAGAAGAACTTGAATATTAATAAAGTCATTTTATCGAGGTTCGATTTGATATTTTTGATGTTAGATCATCCAGGTCCGAGTTTTGAAGCTTTGAAAGCTACTCAAATTTTAAATGGCAAAAGATCAATAAATGATCAAGATCAATTTTTAGCTGAAAAAAAATCAGTTAGTCTAGAGTTGATTTCTAAAGTAACATTGCAGAAATATATTGCGTATGCTAGGCAGATTAAAGCTCAATTGTCCGAAGCTTCTGCTATAGTTTTAAAAAATTACTTTGTTGAGAATAAACAGAAGAATTACTTCCATGAATTGCTTTGTCATAATAAACATTTTGAAAGCTTAATACGTCTTACTCAGGTATTTTTATATTTATTTTAAGGGGTTACATGGGTTTCACGGTTTTAAAAAATCGATTTTTTTTTTTTAATGATTTATTAAATTCTAATAATGTGTAATAATTCTAATTCTTTAATGTTTTATTAATTTTTATTAAATTCTACAACATCTCTAAAATATTGTCCTAAAGTTTCAAATCGATCTGAATAATAGTTTCGGAGATACAGTTTTAAAAAGTTGCGCGTTCAAGGCGATATTGTATTATCACTTAAAACTTTAAACGCGTTTTTCTCAAAACTATGTTTTCAAAGACGGTACCCACGATTTCTCGAGAACTACAAAACCGATCTTGATGAAATTTTAGACAGGTCTTCAAGATATAATTTACAAGGTCTTGAACGAAAGATTTTTTTTTTTCAATTACAACTATTTTAAAAAAAATGCTGCGAAATTGTAACCAAAATTTTAATTTTTTTGTAAAAACCTCTGCCTAAAATCCAATTTTCATTTTTTTTTCTTTCGTTCAAGACTTAGCTTGAAGTCTTAACTAAAGCACACATTTTTTGTTTTACACGACAAATAATCCTGCTAGGAGTTCTGCTGATCACGCGGATGCATCTTTTCTCAGAGGGCACGCCGGAAATGACGTCACATTAGCGGAGTTTTTAATATTTTTTTTTTAATTTTAGTAATCCCTTATTAAACATATATCTTTAAGACAATAAAAATATATATCTTTAAGACAGTAAAAAGTTTGAATGAAATATTTCATTTTTTTTATTAAAAAAAAAATTGTTTAAAATAGGCCATTTTTTCCCGGAGGGAATCCATGTAACCCCTTAAGTATTAATTATTAACTCTCATTAAAATTGATTTTTAAAATAGGCAAGAGCTAAATCGGAACTACGCGAAGAAGCTACTGTACACGATGCAGAAGAAGTCATTAAGATACATAAATTTACAATAGAAACTTTGAAAAAAGTTATTTTATCGTCGCGATCAAAAGACCGATACCAAAAATCACCAAGTGAGGTAAAATTAAATTTTTAAAGGTTGTAATAAAATTTTTTGAATATATAATATAATACTTATTTTTTAATTTCAGGATATTCGGCTGTACTTTAAAAAAATAATTAAATGTGATAATCCTCAAACAGAACAATGAATTTAATAATTATTGTTTGTTATTTATTTAATTCTGTTTATTCAAGTTTAATATTTTTATTCAATTAAAATATTTATTGTTGTCATAACAATAAGGTTTAATAATCAATTTCGGAGCTTTACGTGAGTATTCATTGTTTATTTATTTTAAATTAATTGAAAGACAATTGTTCATATTTATATTTAATAAATTGTTATTTCTTCGCGTTTACTCATTAGCTTTCCATTGTATTAGTCATAAAGATATGATTAAGCATATAAACGGGTATAAAACTGAGCAATTATGTGTAATGGTTAATTTTACAGCAATGTCATGCTTTAATATACATAAAATTGAGAGACATTACACGTACTTGAAACAACGCAATTTAATTATTAAATTGACACCATGACACGCTAAGTGGTGAATAATATGCATATATTATATCAAGTATTTGAAGCGAATTATCTTTATAGTAAAATGTAATTATTTTGTCATAATTATGTTATATCTAATATGAAGTCATTATTTATTCCGACCTTTCCGGATATCATTAAATATAATTAGAGCATAATAGTAATTTTATTTTCTAGATACAAGGAAATAACATCGAAATTTTGTTATAAAAATTGTTGACTATGTTTTATAAATTTTTACCTCATCATCTAATTAACGAACCTTGGTACTTTTTGTTAATTCATTATTTATTATGTTTTCTTGTTTGTTATCTTCAAAACAATTTTTATAGATTACATACTTGTTATAAAAATTTCGTATTAGTAGCTTAGTATAACATGAATGTATACTTACGGTAGCCATTGGACTGATGCTTAAAATAAGTAAACAAACATTTTTACACTTTTTAATAAAAATTAAGTAGTATAAGGATATTAGGTGAGTTAAAAAAATAAATAAAAGTCATATAAATAATTTGTTTTCAAATGTTAATCGTTAATGTTATTTCAACGTAGTCTTTAATCGTTTTTTAATATTGCCAGTCCGAACACCCGTCAACGCATATCATAAATTATATTTATAATGAACTTATTTGTTTATTTTTATTTTTTATTTTATTAGTCAATACGGTATCATTAATATTATTCTGTGTATTTTTATATATATATACATATTCGTACAACGTATTACATATCTAATTTCACAGTCTAAAATTAAGCGGGGAGGTAAAAGTTGTTGAAAATTTATTTTTTCAATGACAAAATTTACTATTAGAATAAAGATAAGTAATAGATTTAATAATTATCTGAATTATTAATGCATTCAATGTTAGAGTTTACTTAACGAGGACTTTTTTTTTCATTTCTTCTTCATGTATTTAGTTAGGTATTTATAAGATTAAGGTATAAATTGTTTATAGAACAAAGAAAATTTAATCTTATCAACTATGTAAGATCATTGCAGTGCTGCAAGTAGTTTTTTGGTTTTTTAAATAATTATTTTCTTCCCTTGTCTTCATTTTAAGACTTTACAATTATCATTACTTCATTCTTATTAATTTATTTTAAATATCATTAAACGACAACTAGATAATTGTGGTATGTACAATAAACAATGTACAGTTATTTTTTATCATAAGTCTACAAAATGCAGGGTGATTTTTTTTTTCATTGTTGTATTTATTCAATTGATAATCGTTTTCTGATAATGATAACATTAACACACCTATTCACTACAAAATTATTATTATTAAATGTTATTATTATTATTGTTATTATTTATTATTATTCTTACAATAACATATTAATAATATACTTCTTTAAATACTATCGCAGTAGTTAAAATTATAATATTATTTGTTATAAATAAATGAATTAATGTTTCCAAAAAAGTCCACGATCACCGCAGTCACACAGTTAAATACTTCTATAATATATTATTTATACTTATATAGACTTAATCAAGTGCCATGCACAATTAACTTAATAACTATAATCAATTAATTAATTACACCGGCACACAAAAAAAAAAAAGTTGTCTGTACTTGGGACGCGCCACATATATTCCCATGTAATTTGACCCGCTGAACCCGAATTTGAGGTCCGTTTGGCCCCTACACCCTAGGATTTTGAGAAAACTGTAAAAAACCGAAAAAAAACGGGAAAATTGGGGGTTTTGGTGATTGAAAAATTTTTTTAGATTCTAACTATGCATGATTTTCATGTATTTCGATCTGCTTTATACTTATCTGAAGTGTACTCAGACCAGCAGCCATTAAAAGTCTAAGTAAATCCCGAAAAACCCATGAAAATTGCGAAAAAACAAAAATTCCCCAATATTGTGATAAAAAAAATGTATTGAGCTAAATATATGATGATTTTCATGTAGGTTTATCCACGACATACAAATCTCCAACTTTCACACCCAAGACGCATCGAACACATCCCACAAATGCGCAAAACACCCCGAAAATCGAACAAAAATCAACTGTAATATAATAAAAATCGACTTATTATTCAAAAATAAATAAAAAATCATATCATTCGATCTGTGGTGCATAAAAAAAGTATTTCGTCTTAAGACTTAAAAAATTAATTTTTCGGAAAATATCATCAAAACCCTTTGGATTTGAATTTTAATTGTTCTCCGCTTATATCTCACCCTTTTATCTTCAAACGTCCTGCATAAAGGGTTTCTCTTTCGTTTCCTCTTCTTCGGGTAAATCTCTTCAGAGTCCAACAATGATCTACCATCATATTGACATCCACTCATGTTTTGATGGAATGTTTCTTCTCTTTCTTCACTGAAATTACCAAGATTTTCAGGAAAGTGTGAAAGATGAGATTGTAAATAGTGCAATTTTGTATTCACATTCCCTAAAAATTTCGAGATACTTCCTTAAAACTTCCCCAAGCTGCTCTCTCAATCTTGTGCATCTCATACTCAAGATTAGCATCCTGAATTGAGTCCGAATTTGGGGTACATAAAAATTCCTTCTTTCAATTTATTGTCACTTATAGCTGGAAATTTTTCGTCCAAGTACTTAACACAGTTGCCATTTTTATCGAGAGCTTTGACAAAATGCTTCATAAGGTCAAGCTTGATATAAAGTGGTGGCAGCAAGTACTTGTAAGTGATTAATGAGAGATTCTCGCATAACGTTGTGAGAACCATGATTCAAATTCTTTCTTGTTGGCCGTTCTTTTCTACTGTAGGGAATTTTCCGATCGTGACTATCCTACAAACATACAAGAAGGGATATATTGTGAACCAGATTGTTGGCTTAACTAGTGTAGCAATTTTCAGATCACCACAAACTTTTCAATGATTTTTGGTCAAATGAGCTACTGGAGTCGGTGCTTTGAGACTTCGCTTAGACAAAGCAATGAAAAACTTTCACTCCTCGTCCTGAAAGTGTTCGGCTTTAACTCATCAATCAAACTTCTTACATCTGAACAGTCCACTAATGAATTTTTCGCCGTTTTAAAAATGTTATCAGATTTTTTTCCCTATCACGATAAAAATAAGCTGTTGTATTTTTAGTTAATAAATTTTTTTTCTTTAAGCTGATGTTTCAGGGTTTTCACTTCTAGGAACTTTTGGGCTCAGAATCGATTTCTTGCTTAAATGCTTGTGCCTGTAACCAGGGCACCTCCACGTGGTGACGGCGGGCAACAGGGACCGTCTGGCATAGTCCCTGGGTTAACGGCTTGAATGCCGTCATGGCAGGCACAAGTAATAAGTGTTTTACGATGCAGGGACCCGGAATCCCAGTATCGGCGTCTGGTCAGAGTGAGAAAGCAGGCTCGCAGGCGTCGTCATCAAGTGACTGCAGCTCTTCATTAGTGGGTGACTTGGCTTCTGAAGCGTTTAATATGACAAGAAGTGTCTCTCACATATGTAACAAAAACTCCAATTGCTTCTGTTACATATGTGGAGAATTTGAAGTAACGAAAAGTCGTAGATCTTTTTCAAACAAATTGAAAAATGTCTACGAAACCTGCTTCGGTATCCAGATTACGAACTGGGAAGCAACTTGGGTACCACATTCACTTTGCAATCGGTGTCACACGATGCTTACTCGTTGGGAGCAGACGAAAAGTAAACAGTGCTTGAAATTTTCAAAACCTGTGATTTGGTCTGCACCAACGAGTCAAAAACTGCTATTTTTGCACGACGGAAGTTTCAGGTTTTTCTTCGACAACCAAACATAAAATTCAATATGCCAACGTAACATCAGTTGTGCCAGCAGAAAAAGTTTTGAATGTCGAAGAACCTGCAGCTCCTGAACCAGTGAATGAACATAAAGAGATGGAAGTTGAAGATAACTTTGAAGAAATCGATCCTGAACCCGAAGAGATCCATTCTGAGGATGAAGAATACATCCCGAGTGGTGTTCCTAGAAGTAAAGACCCTGAAGTCTTCGATCAACTTGAATTGAATGACCTTGTACGAGACTTAGGACTATCTAAGGTAAAAGCTGAACATTTAGCCTCAGCTTTAAGGAAAAAACATTTATTAGCTAAAAATACAACAGCTTATTTTTACCGTGATAGGGAAAAAAGAGTTCCGGAAGTATTTTACAAAAGACAGCGAAAATTCATTTGTGTACTGTTCAGATGTAAAAGGACTGATCGATGAGTTGAAGCCAAACACTTACAAAGACGAAGAATGGAGGCTTTTTATTGACTCCTCTAGGCGAAGTCTTAAAGCTGTGCTTCTTCATAATGGAAACTTATTGGCACCGATTCCAGTAGCTCATTCGACTAAACTAAAGGAGACTTATGACAATTTACAGGTTGTATTAGATAAAATAAACTATTCAGAACATCAATGGAAGGTTTGTGGTGATCTGAAAATTGCAACAATATTGCTAGGCCAACAATCAGGGTTCACAAAGTACCCCTGCTTCTTATGTTTGTGGGATAGCCGAGACCGAAAGAATCATTACATTCAAAAAGAATGGCCAACAAGAACAAATTTGAATCCTGGTTCTCACAATGTTACGCGACAATCTCTAATTGATCCTTCCAAGTACTTGCTGCCCCCACTTCATATCAAGCTTGGCCTTATGAAGCAATTTGTCAAAGCTCTGGATAAAGATGGAAACTGTTTTAAGTACTTGGGCGAAAAATTTCCAGCTATAAGTGACGCTAAATTAAAAGAAGGAATTTTGATGGACCCCAAATTCGGACTCTATTCCAGGATGCTAATCTTGTAGATGAGATGAACGAGATTTAGAGAGCAGCTTGTGAAGGTTTTGAGGAAGTATCACAGCAATTTTTAGGGAATACGAAAAGTGATAACTACGCAACTTTAGTTGACGAGTTGTTATACAACTATAATACTTTAGGTTGCTTAATGAATACAAAATTGCACTATTTACATTCTCATCTTTCACACTTTCCTGAAAATCTTGGTGATTTTAGTGAAGAGCAGGTGAGAGATTCCATCAAGACATTAGTGTGATGGAAAACGATATCAAGTGAACGTGGGATGTAAATATGATGGCAGATCATTGTTGGACTCTGAAGAGAGATTTACCCGAAGAAGAGAGGAAACGAAAGAGAAACCCTTTATGCAGGACGTTTGAAGATAAAAGGGTGAGATATAAGCGGAGAACGAATTAAAATTCAAATCCAAAGGGTTTTGATGATATTTTCCGAAAAATTAATTTTTTAAGTCTTAGGACGAAATACTTTTTTTTATGCACCACAGATCGAATGATATGATTTTTTTTTATTTATTTTGAATAATAACTCGATTTTTATTATATTACATTTGATTTTTTCCAATTTTCGGGGTTTTTGCACATTTGTTTGATGTTTTCGAGACGTCTGAGTTATAAAAGTTGGAGATTTATATGTCGTCGATAAACCTACATGAAAATCATCATATATTTAGCTCAATACATTTTTATCACAATATTGGGAATTTTTGTTTTTTTCGCAATTTTCATGGGTTTTTCGGGAGTTACTTAGACTTTTAATGGCTGCTGGTCTGAGTACACTTCAGATAAGTATAAAGCAGATCGAAATACATGAAAATCATGCATAGTTAGAATCTAAAAAAATTTTTCAATCACCAAAACCCCCAATTTTCCCGTTTTTTTTCGGTTTTTTACAGTTTTCTCAAAATCCTAGGGTGTAGGGGCCAAACGGACCTCAAATTCGGGTTCAGCGGGTCAAATTACATGGGAATATATGTGGCGCGTCCCAAGTACAGACAACTTTTTTTTTTTTGTGTGCCGGTGTTACTTAGATGGCTATTAATTATTTCAATGATAACAACGATGCATTTGCAATAAATGGCGACAATGAGTAGTATTAATTAATTAAGTGATGAGCACAAAAGAAGAAATGATGTACAAAAGTTGAGATTACTTTTTTTTTTGTCAATAGATGGAGCTTAGAGCGCTGTTCTCGCAAGTACCTTTGAATACAAAACAAAGTAAGGCTTTAGAGTTCAACGGTTCGTCATTAACAAATTATTATATAACGTCGGATTCACAGTAAACACCAACGGTAATAAGAATTGTTAATTAATAACATACCCGACGAGGATTTTTCGCAGAGCACGGAAGTTGGGTTACACCTGCCATGCCAATCGAGGAATCGTCCTCTTGCAATGAATAACAATGTTTTTTTTTTTTTTCTATTTTTTTTCATTTATTATTACATTTATAATTATAATTATTCTTTAATATAATTATCGATTTTTAATTTTAGATTTTTTTTTTTCTTTAAAATCAAGTCAACTGTTGGAAACACTAGAGAGTTTTTCAGAATGATTGAAAGCTATCGGATGAAACTCTAACCGATCCGAAACGATCGATTTAATAATAATTAATTATATAATATTAATTTTAAATAATGAAAATGATTTATTGAACATGAATAATTAAGTTTTTATTTTCAATTAATTTAAACAAGTGAGTATTTATTTTTGTTCATTTGAAAATATTTTTAAAAAATTGGTAAATACGACCGTCAAGGATCGGCCGAGTTAATTAATATATTTTATATATTTTGTTTATCAGGTAATAAGTGGGGCAGTGCTTTATGTACAACGTAGGCAAGACCGAGCCCACGGCACCGTCGAATGCGACTTAATAATCTTTTACAAAGTAATATTTTATACTTTTTTTTTTTTTTTTTTCACTGCTAAGATTTGCATATTGTTATTTTCAGCTAATTAACATAAATTTCAAAAGCTTATCATTATACAAACGTGAAAAATTGTATCCTCGCGGGTTGACAACGACGCTAAATCCCTTCGTAACATTACAATTACATCCATATTTAATATTTATCAATATCATTATTTATTTATTTATATATGTATACATATGGATACTGTCTAATCCAAGCTTTACTACTTGGAAAATAGCAACTGGTGATTTTATTTAATGCTCTAAATATTTTAAAATAACCGAGACATTTTTTCCAATAAAATAAACCCGTGCATTTAAATGCATTAGTTCAAATTTATCAATTTAACAAACAATTAAAATTTATAATAACCAGCTCAAATATCTCGTGCGTTAAAACTTGTGCAGTAATTACAAAATAATAGTCATACCTATTGTTAACTTCTGCCTGGAAAATTTTTTTTTTTTTTAATTCAATCATTTTTGTTTTCTTCTTTAGTCAAATTATTTTTTTTTTTTTTTTTTTTTCACTCAATTTAAAATAACATTCTATTAAATCACCAATTTCATCGTTAATTGCAATTATTTAATCATTATTATAATTATAATTATTATTTTTAATGCTAATTATTTTAAACCGCTATTATACACTCATTAATAACAGTAACGACAGAAAAATATCATTTTACTCTGATTATAACGAAGTTTTGCATTGACGTACATAAGTAATATTTTTCATGACAATATTTATCATTATCATTATTATTATTATTATTATTATTATTATTATTATTATTATTATTATTATTATTGTTACTATTATTATTATTATTATCTTTATTATTATTAGTAATGACTATGATTAATTAATTAAGTACCGTTTTACACGAGAAATCAGCCAGTCAAAAATTGAATAATAATAATAATAATAATAATAATAATGATGATAACAATAATAATAACAACAACAATTCAATAAATTACTATATATCATACAATAAATACATCATAATATATATAAAGCTCTTAATCGAGATAATTACGTACAAATTGTGTTGCATCAATATTGAGAAGTATTGAGATGAGAAAATTTTTAAATGGATGTATTATTTTTTTATTTATTTATTTAAAATTCATATTTATTTTAACAAGTTACGAGAGACAGTTTTAACCCTTGGAGATACTATTATGTAAAATATTAATAACAGGCGAAACTAAAATTTAAAATACACGATTTTGTAACGTTTGTTATATTTGAAATAAAATTAAGTGCAGTTTAATTGTATAAATAGCGATAAATATTATTTACATGTACAAGTTAAGCGAAATAATTATTTTATTTATCTTCTTCTTATCTTCTTTTACTTTTTTTCTACAATTAATAATTATATTAATGTTATAATTATATAAGCATGCGCACACTCGAATCTCGGATCGTTAATGCAGTGCGTCATGATTATTATTTACATATGATTGATACTTATTTTATTTTATTATTTTATGTAATTAAGTATGACAATAATTAACAAAACAATCAACCAACTTAAAATTACATTTAATTGATTTTTCAACGATGGAAGCATTATGTCCATTGTCGGGTGTTCGGCGATTCACTATTAACACACTCATTATTTATTTTTTTTTATTCATTATTAATAAACTTTTCTTGACTATCATGAATTATTACTAAGGAGTATGACAATGTATTTTTTTTTTTTTTTTTTAGTATTAGATTTAATTTTTAGTGTGAAGACGATAATTTATTTATTAGATGGACGATGGATCGAAGATTGTTGCCGAAGAGTTGCGAAAAAAAGTTTAAATAATAATAACTTTTGGTCCCAACCGAAACATAATTTTTTTTATTATTTACTTTGAGATTCAATCACGGCGATGGCCAACGTAAGAGCGAGCGAACGAACAAATTAATTTGTTTGTTTATTTAAGTCGGGACCTGTAAAATTTTTCTTAAATTAATTTATTTACTTATACATATATTATTAATTATTAATAGTAAATAATTTAATGAGGCAATTAGCGTCTTCATTTTTTATTTATTTAAATAGTAATAATAATAATAATTAATAGTAATGGTAACAATATAATTAATTAATGGTTCAAGTACAGTGTTAACAATTTAGCCTTAGACATTATTTATATATTTGTCTTATTTTAACCGCAATCTTCATTGTAACGTTACAATTATTTTTATATACTTCAACTCCATTCCAAATTGGTAAAACGATTATTTAATATATAAATAATTAAAAAAAAAAAATTTTTTTTATTCAATTCCCTGTGCTAAAAAATACCCCACAATTTAATTGTGAATTTAAAATCTCAGAGATTCTTCAATTATTTTAATCAATTAAGAAGAAAACTTTCAAAGATTCGTCTTGATTTAAAAATAACAATTAAATTATTTTTAATTCTAAAAATAAAAATCTGTTTATACAAAATAAAATAATTATTTAAGTAATTGGATAACAATAAAATGTATATAAATATATTTTTAAATCTTAATTAACGAATTATTATAATTGGGCTTTTGACAAGTTCGTTCGCTCGACTAATCGTACATTAGCGCCCCGACTTATTAATTAAGTACGAGGCTATTTGTTAATAATATAAGTTAAATCCCAGTATTTAAAATTAATTTATTTATTTTATTTACTTATACTTTTTTTAATTATTTAAAGATAGTTATGGAGAGTAGTCAAGAAGTCAAATATGGTGTCAATTTTAACATCCATTAATAAGACTATTATAATTACTTAATTTACATTTTTATAATCAAAGCAATCATAATAATAATTATAGTAATAACGACAATAATAATGTTATAAAGATGATGTACAAAATTGAAAAGTAAGGTTTTAGATTTAGATTATAGATGGAGCTAAAACACGGCTTCTCGCAAGTACTTGTTAATAACATCCGAATATAAAACAAATAAAAGCCAATACAAGACATCAATTGTGTAATTTCATTAAACGCGTGAGCTATTAACAACAAATATTTATTTATTTTAGGTTTAATAATAACAAGCAGGAGGAGCTTGAAAAATTTTAGGACACGTAAAAGATAATCTGTAATGCCGATTTATGAAATAATTCGTTACATTACATCGGCATTATCATTATTATTATTTATTCAATTGATATTATTAAACTATACACGACGTTATTATTAAAATAACGGTCTACGTCTGACGCCTGGCCTGACGATAAAATAAAATAGTGTTATTTCCATTACTTTTATTTATTTTTATTTTTATTGTTAACGTCAGCCTGAATTCAGGGCAAGTTGCTTTTAAATAATAATAATTAGCTTTGTTTTTAAAGGGACGAAGCTCGATCTGTCGATCCGTTTATCATTGATCGATCCGTATTTTCGTTGATTTCGCGTTAACACTTTTATTTTTTTTCATTTATTTATAATTAATAATTAATAATTCATTATTAATAATTAATATTTTATTCAATAAGTATTAATTCAATAATCTTTTTTTCGCAAGTCCAATGCAATTCTTTTCCTGTCATCCATTGCAGTTGCTAATCACTCCGACATTCTCAACACAGACACCCACTTGCATTAAACTAATTATCATTATTTTATTATTTTATTAATTTTAATAATTTATCATTACAATAACTTTGTTTTTTTTTTTATTTTTTTATTTAATTTTTATTTTTAATATAATATCGATTCGAACGAGACCAATGGTATTCATTACATTCGTTACATCTAAAGTACCCATTATTTATTTAAGTATGTAACGCTTTTTAATAAGTAAATTATTAATAAAACGCATACATAGATTTTTTTCCGGCAGTTTAATTAAGTAGGTACTTCCTCTTTGTTTTTGAGGTTTAAAAGCATCGCACATTATTTATTTAATTACTTAGTTATTGGTTTTTTTTTTTCTTTATTTCCCTTCACTACTCTAACAATTTATTCCCCCGAAATTTCTACATAAAATGGCCATCGTTAAAAGTTAAAATCTCTAAGTTATTAATTAAGTAATTAATTCTTTTCTTTTAATTATTATATTTCTTTAAAGAGCCTCGGGAAACTAAATCGACTTAAGTCGTATAACAAGAGGCGAGGCGCAACGAGGACGTGACGTTTACTAAAAATTTTTTAATTAAAAATATATATTTAGGATTAAAATTTATAATATTACTTAATAATAATAATAATAATAATAATAATCATAGTAATGATGATAATAATAATTTATAATAATAACAATAGTGCCTAACTTGCAGCCTGACAATATTTTAAACAATCAATAATAATAGTCAGATTTATTTTTTAAGAGCTATATTTCTTCCTCGCACCCTCGCCGCAACTGCGTGCTTAGCACAGCATTAATCATTGAATTATTTATTAAATTAATAAATTGTTTATTATTTTATCTACATTACACTCTTGGTAGCCAGTACCTTTTGCCGTCCGGAATATTCCCAAGTAATTTATCCCACATGTTTTTTTTATTTATTACTGTGGTAATTTTAAATTTGTGTAGTGTCAATTTATTATGTTTATTTTTTATTTATTTAAACATTTAATTTCAATAATTATAATTAAACTCTAAATACTCATAGTAATATTGTTATTTAACCTTACGATAAATGATTAACACTTAAATGACCAATCATACTTGTTAATTAATAATTTATAATTTATAATAATAAATTTATATTTTTTTTTTTCGTCGCCGTGGCGCTTGGACTTGTACATGTGGATTATATCCTAAGCGTAATAATCAATGGCGATCCGCCGGCGGATACTTGTAAACAATTTTTTCCACCGTATTATTTTATTTATTTGTTTAATTAAAAATTATGTAAATATTATTAACGAGCAAACATTTAGTGACAAAGTGTTGTATTTTTCTTTTTATTTTTTTTTCCCACTTATATTGAAATTTATTCTCACTATTTATTATTATTATTATTTTTATTATTTATAATTGTAATTATAATTTATGTTCATTCGTTAATCAACATTTTACGGTGGTTTTATTATTTATTTATTCTTCTAGTCGGCACCTCGATTTACAAGTACCCATTTATTTAATAATATTTATTACAATTTTTTATCTGCGTTTTTTTTGTTGCGGTAAGGCACCCCCTGTGCAGAATTATTCGCGGAAGTACAACGATATATAATTAACTAAATGACTAGATATTTATTTAACATATTTAATAATAATATTTAAAGTCACACAACGCTGTAGCTTTCGATCGCGCGACGGATAGGCAGGTAGATTTGTTTTTAATTATTTACTTTTAATTAAACAAACAGCCAAATTATTTATAATTAATGCGAGAGTGAGAGAGAAAGAGACTTGAGAGACTTTTTTTTTAACAATAATAAAGCTTGTAGTAATAATAATAATAATAATTATAATAATAATAACAATAATAATAATAGTTATGATAATAATGTTTGTACTAAAGTGTGCATGAATAACGGTGAAATCGACGGCGAGATACAAAAAGTTTGTTTTAAATAAATAATTACAGTAATAATAATAATAAAATATATTTCATTATAAATAAATCGTGTAAATAACATAAACGGGAAGGCAGTGGTGCGTTCGGTAATCTAGCTTAGTGCGATCCACCCATTAGCGATTTCGGTTTCATTTAATTTAGGTTATTTATTCATGTATAAAATAATTTTTCAAACAAATTAAAAATTTTAACACTAAAAAGTGCTTGATACTAAAAATAAAAGACAATTTAAAAATTTTTTAAATAATAATATTAATGATTGAATCTTTTTTTTATAATTATAAAATAAATAAATGAAATTTCAAAACTTCTTTTATTTATTTATAATTAAAAAAAAATTAATGTATTCTTCACATTAATATTAATTAATAAATGAAATTGAAGAAATGTATGTAAAGAATTTTAAGAAATATTTACATACATATCTTCATTAATTGTCAGACTTATTTTAGTATCATAAAAGTGCAAGAGTGTCTCCGTTGGTCTCTTTCTCTTCCCTCTGGCAGTACTTGCCTATTACACTTCTATTACAATAATAATAATAATAATAATAATAATAATAATAATAATAATAATAATAATAATAATAATAATAATAATAATAATAATAATAATAACAATAATAATAATGATAATTAATAATAATAATAAGAAAGAGAAGAGTATTTAGTTAATGGACCGCACTATAAATAAATAAAAATGAATAATTAGCTTCATCGTCTGTGATTGCGCGCACTCAACGAGTAGTCCCGTGTTTAAGTATTTATTTATCGGTATTATATTTTATTATATTAATTATTATTATTAATTAATAATAACAATAATAATATAATATAATAATAAAGTATTACACTGTGACCTAAAAGTTTATCAGCACTGTCACACAAACTTAAATCACGGTAATCTGATGAGATCAATGCAATAATGGAGATGATCGTTGATGACTACCATGACCTGTTGATAAATGATGGCTGCATGACTGATGTCTGATGTCCTTAATTTTAAACGGTTATCATTAGTTTAGTTTAATAATATTTATTAGTTAAAGTTTTTCTTTTTTTATTAATTATTAATTTTCTTTTAAATTATTTAAACCGCAGTCTCAGTATGACTGTGACTAGATAACCGCTCGACATCAATCTCTGGTATTGTCAATTCATCTGGCAAGTTGTCGGCATAATCGATGCTGCTCGTCTGTGAGTGCCGCTTACTCAGCGATGATTGCTTCCGCAGTACCTCCGCAAGGGTCAATCCACTGTGCTCGCCGTATCGCGAGTCTAGGCCCTGCCGAAATGCGTTCACTACGCGGATCTGTAAACAACAAAACAATTAGACTCTCTTCTTACATTGATGGTAAGTTTTTTTTTTAATTTTCAAAATTTCTTCAAATTTAATTTTAAAACAGTTTTTTTTTTTTTTCTTTTTAGTCTATCGGATTTAAAGGAACAAGGCAGGTTTTAATTTTTTTGAGGTAATAGTCAATGCGCAACCATGCATTAGTCATGCAGTGTACGTACCATTTGTTTATAAAAACTCATATGACGTTTTTATTTGAAAAATAATAATAAATAGCGTACGTACACGATGCAGCTGAAAAAAGGTATTGAATTTGATATTTCATGCACAATGCGTTGATTTATTTTCAAACCAACAATATTTTATTGTTATTTGTTATTTGATAAATTAAAACAATTATACTATTTTTGAAATTCATCTAGCTGGTTTTTAGGCAAGTACAAGCGTTTTTATTCAAATCATGCAAGAATTTTTAAAATTAAATTATATATAATAATAAAATAATACTTTAAAAGTTTTAAGCTTAATATTAATATCAGTAAAGGCTTTAGATAACTTTATAAATCTATTTGATGGAATATCTCACCCGTATCCCGTGTGCTCGCTATCATTTTCATACATTTTTTTTTATTGAACAAAAAAAGCTCTGCTTTGATAACGATTGTACTTAAAACGAGTAGTGCAATAATAAGATATGTGTGCTGATATCAAAGCGGTATGATATTTAATATTTAGCGACAAGTATAATATTTGCGACTGGGTTTAAAGTCATACCAGTCGGAATTTTTCAGTAACATAACTAACATTAAGATGCAGTGCTTATTGCAAGTAACTATTTGTTTACTTAATTTTATATGTTTTATATTATTTATTATAAGTGTTAATTTTTTCTGTTTTAGCTAATAGCGGCATGCACTGTCAGAGGCTCCTCGTTTCTGTTTGAGGATGTGTGATTAATTAGTTATAATAATAATTAATGACATAACGCGACTCAACGTCGCTAAATTAACCAGCGTTAACAACATTTATGTTTATTTTGTTACACAGTTTATGATAGAGATGCAAAATTAATTATTTTAGTTTTTTTTTGTGAAAAACTAAAGATTTTTTAGATCTAGAAGTTTCATTTTTTTTTTTTTTTTTTTTTTTTTTCATACTAGAGTTAAAGAATAAAAAAGTAAAAAATAAATAAATCTGAATTTTTTATACAGATTAAATTTTTTTAAAAACGCATTATCATTTTTCAATTAACGGAACTTTTTCATTTTTAAAATAATAAATTTATCAAATAAAATAAAATTTTTTTTATTAACCAAGATATGAAACTATTAAATTCAACCGAATGGATAATTCTATTTTTCAATTGAAAAAAGTTGAGTTACAATGGTGAGAAAGTAAAAAAAAAAAATAGTATATTTACCGATTATATGAGTTTTACTTTTCAATGTAACGTTATGTGATTGAAAAAAAAAAAATAACAGTTATTTTTTTAAACAAAAAATGAATTTCAATATTTATTCAGTTCCAGTATTGATTTTTATTGAAACAAATATTTTCTACAAAAAAAAAATCCGGAAGACTTCTAGTTTATTTGAATGAATAAATTCATAAAATATAATAAATAATTTTTGAATAAAAAAATTTCGCATCTCTACGGACGATTAACACAGAAATATTTATTTATCAGTATTATCGGTAACAATGCTGTGAATAATTAGTTACCGAGTAGTGAAAATAAAAAAATTGATAGAAACAATATTAATAATAATAATAATAACAATAATATGAATATTAACAGTAATAGTAATAACAATAATAATAGTAATAGTAATAATATTAATGATAACAATAAGAGAATAGCATCGAAAAATGATGGTATTGGAATATACTTACGCGTAACACGTGCACTTGCATGGCCGTTGGCTTGGAAAAAGCTTTCCGGCAAATATACTCGGCAGTTAGGCGGGTAAGTATATAGACAAGTACATAGAGTACTTGGCACGGATCAGCTGGCAGGATTACAGCGGACAAAATAAATCATGCACGCAGCGCGGTATTACTTTTCCACATTACGAATTTACAATAGTTGCAACAACAACAACAACAATTCAACTCAAAAGTAATAAAAATAACAAAAAAACAACCATCCAGTTGTAGCTTTTATTATTTAGTTTTTTTATTATTGTTATTACTCGAATAAAATGGGAGAAACGTCGAAATGTTGCCAAAGAACGGTTGCCATTCTTGAGTAGTTTTGACGTTGAGTTTTATCTCCATTTTTAAATTTATTTTATTTCATTGTTTTTTATTTTGTTTGTTTTACGGGCTCATTTAAAACCAATTGGGCAACAAATAATCAATTATTAAATACACACACAAGGCCTCTATTTTTGAGTCACTGTCGTCGTCAGTTTTGTCTTGGCATAAACATAAATATTAATCAATTGTCACAGAACGCGAGAATGCGATCGCGTTCACTAAAGACATTTTTATTGATCATTTAGTTTAGTTTTTTTTTTGTTTAGTTAATTTTACTTTTTGTTTTATTGGCAGTGTGTCTAGGATCTAGGAGCATTGATGCAAACAAGCACTAGAGTGTATTTTAGATTTTTTTACAATAATAACAATAATCATTATTATTATTATTATTATTTATTAGATATGTAACTAAATTAAGTATATAAGAGTTAATGTTGTGGTAAAGGGCACGATTTAGTTATTTTATTAATTGTATGAAAAATTTTTTTAGTTGTTAATTAAGCGGCTAATTATTTCTTCAATTTTCGTTATAAATAGTTGAATTATTCTAATATTTTACTGTTAAAATTTAACTATAATTTATATTTTAAATGTTTAAGTATAAAAAGAAAAAATTTTTTTTTATTAATAAAATTGATTTTAAAATTTTTTATAGAAAATTTATATTTATCCAATAAAAATATTTGCTTTTATCGACGAAGTAATGAAAAAATTAAATTTCTTCATGTAAAAAATTTATTATTAAATTCATAATTATTTTATCTTTATAATGAATTAAATTTTTTTTTGTAAAAAATTATAAAATGTAAAATTTTATAAAAAAAAAAAAAAAAAAAAAAATAGTTAATTGTCGTCATTAATTACAAGAAAAAATTAAAATTTCCAAAGTTAGTTTCTAACTTATAAATTTATAACAGTTAATTCTTTTAAAGTATAAACTTCTCAAAAGTATGTACATTATTAAAGTTTGTCCTAAAAAAAGATTAATTTTTCAAGGTTTTACATCTAAAGTTAAATTTGTTGAAAATTAATCTGTAGCCTCATTAATAATGAACCAATCAATCCATAACTCTCCGAAACTTCGGAACAATTTTCCGGAGTACTAAAAAAAAATTTTTCTTCTTTAATTATTCTTCTAATTATTAATAACGCTATTCATATTCCATCCACCGCCAAATTGTTAATAATGTCAACACATAATTTTAATTTTAGTGATAAACTAATAAAATTCCAGCATGAATTTTCCCTTAAAAAACAATCTTTATTACAGCAATAACTATCCCATTTTAACTGTGTATATTTTATTAAAAAATACCCAGCGTACTTTATAATGGAATTTTAATCGTTTCATTACCGAAGTAATTTATCGTCATAGAGATTAAATTCCAGAAGGTATTTTAAAATATATTCGCAATAATTTATCGTATTTAATTTTTTAATTACTCTAAAGTGAGCAGTCGATAAAGCAAAAAAAATAAACTTTAACAAAGCCAGTATTTTATAAAACCTCAATAATTAATATTCATATTTATAACGAAAATTTAAGCGTTAAATATAAATAACGATTGCATCGACAGCGGTCTTAAAAAAATAATGTAAGCGAGTCGCTAAATTTATAACGAGCAGCGATTGTCTATTGTAATCTATTTATTTAAATACACAGACTCTTAGAAGGGAGTCTTTGTACTATTGCAAATAATAAAATTTAATCATCCGTGTCTAGACTATAGCTTCGCGATATAAAAATTCATATTTTTAATATTTACAATAATTAATCCGTGGATATATTAATGAAAAAATAAAAAAAAAAAAAAACAGTCAAGACACAGTTGAGTCAAAAGCAGGAACCGTTGCACACGACAGTTTTTAAATGCAGACACAGCACAAAAGTTTAATTAATAAAAATAATAATAGTAATTAAAAAAATTGGAAGACAGCGATTGTGATTAAAATGAATAATAATGGTTATTTATAATTACGACGGTGGGTAAATAAAAATATTGACAAAGCAGGTCAATAAATAATAACTTTAGCTGGGTGTCAGTAAAATGAATTAATTAGTAAAAAGTAATAATAATAATTATAATAAAGAAGCAAAGTACTGAACAGTCAGTAAAAGAGCAGAGTAATAATGAATATTTAAATAATATAAGTAGTAATTGTTAAGAAGAAAAGAGAATAGAGCAAAGAGTGAGAGCAAGAGAGGAGCGCTTACAGCTTGGTCTGTCGAGCTCTTGCTGTAGGGTACCGGTATCAAACGTTCCTGGTACTCGCCACCTATCACCTTCAAGAGTAAAGGGTAATATAATGGTTACAACAGGGTGGCATGACCAAAGTGACAGAGATCTAAGTATATATTATATAGATGTAGATAGGTTTATAGATATAGGTCTAGATATGTGAGATAAGAGTGGACCTGCTACAAGTCAAGTGAAGTCACGTTACTCTACTTTTTTTAACTTTTTTTTTATTCAATATTTATTTTATTAATTATTTTATCCAATTCAATTATACTTTATTTAGTAATTAGGTTCTATAAGGGAGATTAGTTTCTACTTATGCCTTTTTTAGTCTATGGTTGTTATTGTAATGGTTTTCTAGCATAGTTTGTTGTTTAGTTGTTTGTAAGTAGTTTTAAACGGAAGAAAATTAAAAATAAAGATATTTAATGTTTATTGGAGTGAAAAGTATTATTAGTATTAATTTTGGAATCAGACGCATCCTCTCCTGTGTAAAGAATTTACCTGAGCTAATTTTTATAGGGCAGAGTTATGTTTATAGCTTGCGGATAATAGTTTTGTTAGTTAGTTGAAGAAGAATATGAAAATTTGGGTTTTAATTATAAGTTTTTTTTTAATATGTTCAATAATAAATATGCAGAAAAAAGGAATTATGTATTTTTGGCAGTAAAAAATTTTAAAATTATTTTTTTACATTAAATATTTGATTTTTTTTAATGATATTATAGTAATTAATATTTATTAATTATTGTTAAAAATTTTTTCTTTACATTTAAAATCAAGATAAAATGATTAATTTATTTATTAGCAAATATTATTTAGCTTTTATTTGAAACAGATGTTGGATATTAATAAATATACAAAGTTAAAGTTAGTTAAAAAAAATAATATTCTTTACTTTTAGGTATTAATATTTTTTTAATGTAAAATAAAATTTTTTTTAACTTGAAAATAAAGAGTTTTAATTTATAGAATCTCTATTGGCATTGAGTATCGCTTCGAAGACTCCAGACATCTAAACTCACTTTGGATGCAAGTAGTTAAAAAAAAGTCCAGTCTGGCACGATAAAACTGATGCGTCAACGTCAAATAGTCGCGTCTAAAAATTATACCAATAAAATTATAACAATAACTATAAACTGAATTTTTATCCACCGAAAACAATTCATTATTTTGTTAACTAATAAAAAAATTAATCCAATCAATTTAGAAATTTATTTTTAACAAAGATTTTTTAAATATCAATAAAATTTTTTACAGCCGAAAATACATAATTGTCCTTTGTAAAACCTAAATATTAATGAATATGCTATTTTTAAATCAATAAAAAAAAATATATATATATTAATAACAATAAAAATAAAAATAAAGTAACTTACAAAAATAAAATAATAATATGATATTATATAGACATATGTTAGGTGATTAAATTAAGTGTAAAGAGAAGGGAGTGTCCACGTAAGAGTTAAGCGAGCGAGCAGGCAAATAGTAATTGTATTTATTAAATTAATGTACAAAGAGCAACGATAATTGTTAATTATTAATTTTTAATCTTAACTTATAATTTATTATTATTTAATATTCTTTAAATTGTTAATCTTTGCGCTTAGCGTCGCGTATTAGCGGGTTAAATCGCGAGGAGATGTCAGAGGGTGAACAAGGTCTGGTTGGGAACTTAGGGCGCAAAGCGATCGATGTTAATGACGATATTGAATTTTAAATTATATTAGTTAATAAATAATCAGAGAATATTTGAGTTATGGAATAATAAGTGATAAGAATGATAATTATAAGTAGTAATAATAATAATTTTAGTAATTATATTAAAACTAAAAATAAAATTAAAATAAAAATTAATAATAACAATAATAATAATTATAATATAGATAATAATAAAAAAAGAGGAGGCGGCTTGTGTTATAGTCTTCAGCGAGCCGAATGCGCTTCTCGTGGATTAACTATGAGACAATAATAATATCCAGGTTACGCCGATCAATGGGTCTTCAAGGTCCAGTTAAGTCCGAGGCCGAGTATTTTTTTTTTTCAATATGTTACATTGTTACAGTTTAGATATATATATTTTTTTTAGATTTATTTATGTATGTATTTCGTCATCAAGAGTGATTGATAGTGTTTCCTTGTTTTGTATTGTATTTAGAAAAATTAATTAATTAATTAATTAATGGGAAGTCATTAAAAGATAAACTGAAATCGGCTATTGGAAAGTGGAATTAAATGTTTATATAAATTGAATACTGTTGTGGTATTTACAAATAAAACTATTTGGCGTATTAAATATATTTTTTTATTAATAATTAGTAATAATGCGGGATTTATCTGTGGTTTGTCTTTTTGGGTAAGTTGCTTTGTATAAAGCAGATGGTATATAATAATACAGATTATTTAAATCCGGTCGAGGTCTGTTATTTAATGAACTATTGATTAATTATTTTAGTTATAATTTATATATGTATTAATGATACTTCGCGCGTTAATATTCAATAACGGACGTAACAGAAGTATCGAGCTTTAGATGTTTACAATTTTAACTAAGCGACTGATTATTTAAAGCTCAGCCGACCTTGCTTATATGTTGAAGTACAATATTACTATTTTTTTAATCATTATTTAAATTTTTTTAATTATTGTTTTTTTAACATTCTAATTTTTAAATATCTTTTACAATTTTTTTAAATTATAAAAAAGAAAGCATAAAAACTAAAAATTTTTATTAAAAAAATACTTTTTTACGTGCAAATTATTTAAAGTAAATTTTTTAAATGACAATTATATAAATTGTGCTTTTATAAAAATTATAACAAATAAATTTTTTTTTGTTTTAGTTATAAATACCACGAATAAAAAAAAATTAAACATCTCCCCGGGGTCGCGATTAAATCAAATTACTTTTATTATCACACGCAGTATTTTTACTTCAAATGTCTAGACAATTTAAATGCTATAAAAAAACGTCTGTCGTATCATAAAACAGCCCGGACTGTATACATGTCAGAGTCAGGTTAATTAAAGCAAAGAAAAACATTTAATAACTGGTAATTGGTACGCCGATAAAATTATAATATTAAACGCAACGTAAACCGTTAAAAGAAACAGTAAAACCTAGTGCGCTAATTAAAATTGCATGGTTGTTATTAATATATTAACCCGTGTTTTTAATTCCGTAGATTTTTCGATGCACTATATTCCTTTTAGTACCGAAATAATTTTTTTACAGTAAACTCAATTGATTATCGTCTAAAAAATTAAATAGTAAATATAAGTGTTAATCAAATAAAAACCCTTATTTCGCGTACTAATTATTTTATTATAAATATAATTATAAATAATATGTAATCAGAGTTATTGATTCAATGAATATATTAATAATAATAAAAAGAAAGAAAACAAATATTTTAAATGAACAAACAACTTATGAGAACTATATACAAAAAAAAAAAAAAAATTACTTCTATTACAAATAGAAAAAAAAAAACGTAAATAAATTTGTTTTTATTATACATTTAATTAGTTAATTAATTCATATAAGTAAGTATTATTTATGGTCTTTATGATTTTGATTGTAACATCTCATTTATTGTTTGTAATAGAATTTCAACGTTTTTTTTTTTTTTTTTTTTTTTTAACATTTTATTTATTATTTATTAATAAATTTATATATTTTACCAAGAGACGCGATCTTTAAACATATATATTTTATTTATTCAATTATATAATTAATCAACTCCCACGTATTCACATTAAGTATTAATTAATAATAATAATAATATAATATTTCATTAATTATTAATATTTTTGTTCGTTTATTAACTCTTGGACATTAACGTAACAGTGGCAGTAGTAGATATTTGGATTAATAACGGTTAGATAAAAAGATTCATTTGTTTTTATCTTTTCATACACTATACATATTTCATTATCGACTAATTTTATTTTTTATTTTATTAACCATTTAAATTTAAATGTCAAATTCATTTGACGTATCTATTATTCATTATTCGTATTTTTAATTAATTCGAACCCACCCATTTCTTAAACTATCTCACTCTCGATTCGTCAGTTTTTTTTTTTTTATCCACGAGTGTGCCGCTATTATCTCGAGCAATTTCAAAATATAAGTACATTAAATCTTTTAAATTTGAATATTAATTAGTAAGATAAAATAATATATTTATATACTCCACTGATTTTAAATCGAGAATGAGATTAAAGTCTGCATTGCAGATATCTGAATTTTTTCAAATAAAATGAAAATATATTTTTTTGACTTTTGTATTTTTTTTTTACTTTTTTTTTCTTTTAGATTTTTCTGATTTAAAAGTTTTGGCACGCTGCATCATCGCGCTTCCGCTAGCCCTTATTTACTTCACCTATTTCTGCTACTATTATCATTATCATTATTATTATTATTATTATTATTATTATTATTATTATTATAATTATTATTATTATTATTACTTGCTACTTTTGTTCCTTAAAATTTCAGATTCAAAATTCAAAACTTCCCAGGCTAAAGAAACGCGAGATGCTGGCGCTTAAAAGTCAAATTATTAATGACAGTATATTTTTTTATATATATTTTCAAATCATAAAAATAATTATTAATATATTAAACATTAAATATAAAATAAATATAATTTAAATTATAAAATATCTAAAAAAAAAAAATAATTACACAAAGTTATTTCAAATATACCACCATCGGGAATCGAACTCAAGTCGTCCGCGTTGTATTTTTATAGACTTTTGCCTTTCGCCAGACGTTAATAGTCATTACTAAGTAGCGTAATTATTTTTTTTTAGTTTCTTACAAATAAAAAAATGCATGCACAATTTATAGTACACTGCTTGCTTAATTTAAAACTTTTAATAATAATTAATTTAAAAAAATAAAATAAAATTATACAATAATTATAAATGAAACAATTATTCTGTCATTATTGACTTTTAATAATTAGTAATAAAAAATTATTAATGTTTATAGTATTGATTAAAAAATCGATGCTTTTTATTATAATTAAAATTAACAAATATGGCGTGGGGGTCGGTGGTTACCTAGTAATAATTTAATTAACGGAAATGAGCCTTAGCCGCGACGCGTTTCGAGCAGTTGGTCAGACGCCCTCAGTTTGTTTAAGAAAAAGAAAAAGAAAAAAAAAACAAATATTTAAACAAAGACATAGACATACATTGTAGAGTAATTAATATTTAAATTGTGAGTATTGTTAGACAGGCATTTTTACCTTATTTCATTTAAAATATTTAATATTTAAAGATCGTGATAGTGATAAGTACATTAAATTTGTTACTAGAGTAAACCATTATTAAAATTATTATTTAAACTCTATATTTATCAGTTAATCATTAATCAATAGTTAATAAATTTAAAAGACATATTTACAGTGTTAATTATTAATGTTCTGTGAATATTTTTACTGTATATATTTATATATATTTATACTTGAAATTTATATTAATATATATACTCTGTGTGATTAGTTAATATATATTATCTGTAAAAATTAATAACGAGGTCTGTGTATGTAACGCGACTTCTAACGGTAACGTTGTAATCGCCCCCTAGTATCGAAATCGGTACTTAAAAAATTTGTTAATTCAAATTTCAAGTTATTTTTTATGTTAATTGTTGGTTTTAGTTGTAAAATAAAATAATTATTTATTAAACAGGCACACCAATTTCCCATTCATGTGTGACGGATTCACATCCCACGACTGTTAATTACAGAAAATAATTACACCATTTTTAGGACAGGCCATGCAATTTTTCTTCACAACAAACGAGTAATAAGTGGTTTTGGTTACGGAGGTAGAAAATTTTATTATTTCTAAGGACATCTTGTACAGTATCACCTCCAATTTTCTTATTTTTTTTTTTCAATTAAAAAGACTTGGAATTTTCAAAATATTGCCAATAATAATTATCAAATGATTTTTTTAAATGCAAAAGTGACCATTTATCAAGAAAAATACTGTAAAAACACTTCCTTTCAGTTCAAACATTGAATTTGTAATTTACCGAGAATTTTCCTAAAAAAACGAGACAATAGCTCATATTTATATTTAAAAAACTAAAATTCTTTTTTTTTTTAGCAATATATGAAATTTGAAGTCTTAAAATGAAAAAAAAACATACGCGATTGTAATTACGGGAACATAGTTCAAGATTTAGACTTTTTTTTTTTCAATAAATGTAAATTTTCAAATTTAATTGTTTATAAATAAATTCAAATGTTTAATAAGCACTTCATACTTTGATAATTAAGTTATTTATTGAATTACGAAGCGCATTTTTCTATTAAATGTAAACTTATTAATAAGTAAAAAAAAAATTGTAATGTACTGTTCCAAAATGTCTTTAAAATAATGAGTTTGTTAGTGATCCAGTTTAATGTAATGTTATCTTGTATAAATATATGTTGGTTGAATTAAGTACTTTTAATGACATAATATTCTCATTTTTTCGATACGTCGTAGTTATTATATAGACTCTATATTAGTCAACATTTATTATAAATTCCAAAATAAAAACTTCTTTAGTATATTTTGTTGTTTTATTGCTCAAAGTACGACGTATTGCAAAAAGAGTTTGTGCTGGTCCCAAAAATGTACAAGGAAAAAAAAAATTAAATTATTAATATTTTTTCGTTACTTGTAAGACAGTAATTACTTTAACCCGATTTAGTTTCGTGTAAAAAAAAGTAAGGTTGAGAGTGTAAAGTTTAGCGTGCAAGCCATCTGTTTAGGTGTGAGTGTTGGTGTCGGAAATAAGGATAGGATGATTGACGACAAGTACTATAACAAGTATGACGAATAGAAGTAGAGACGTTAAAGTGACGACATGATACACAACTAAAATAGTTAGGTTGACAGACTTATTTTTACCACGTAAGTACAGAACATAGATGAGTTGAGAAAAAACGCGATAACAAAGAGGTAATGACACTGAGTAGAAAGAACAGACCCATTTACACTAATATAAACCCATACCAGAAAAATACACCAGGATTTAAACATTCGTTTGAGGATTAGACATTTTCACAGAGAAGACAGTCGGAGACGAAGAATACACACATAAACGGTATGCTACTATTACAAACAGAGTAAGAATATAAGAGGAGGATTTACATTTATTATGGAATTAGCAAGCGAAGAATACCGGACACTGATGTGCTGGATCTTGGATATGCCGACAAAATAAATAACACTGGACCTTATTTGTTTTTTTCTTTCTTTTTTTTTTTTTTTTTAATTTTGAAAAGGTACGCTGGTGAAAATTTTTACTCGATTAATTTATCAAATATTTTAATTTATTTATGACTAATAAATTGCATTGTATCTTTTATAAAGGAAATTTAATTCCTTATGAAAATATAAATTATCAAATTATAAATTCACAAGGTTAAAATTTGACCCGTTTCTAATCTTCAAGATACAAAAAAATTTATCAGGACTTTTTTTTGTAAAAAATTTAATTTCCTTTAAAAAAGATCTTTGTCAAAATTTTTGTATCTTCAATAGTATAGTCTGAATAAAAATTTTAAGTTTAAATTTGAGCTATTTATAAAAATTCAAATTAATTATAAACTTTTAATGATTTGGGTAAAATATTATAAACACGGAAAAATGTATCAGGACCTTTTTTTGTAGGTAATTTAACTCTCTGCAAAAAAGGCACTTATTAATTATTTCGTATCTTCAATATTTTAGCGAAAATATAAATTTATAAGGTTAAAATTTTGCTCCTTTCTAATCTTTAAGATACAAAAAAATTGATCAGGACTTTTTTTTATAGAAAATTTAATTCCCTTCAAAAAAGATCTTTATCAAAATTTTTGTATCTTCAATAATATAATTCAAATTCAAAATTTCAAGTTTAAATTTTAACCATTTACAAAAATTCAAATCAATAATAAACTTTCAATGATTTGGGTAAAATATTATAGATACAAAAAAATGTATCAGGGCCTTTTTTTGTAGGTAATTAAAATTGTTACAAAAAAGTTCTTGTAAATTATTTCGTGTCTTCAATATATAACCAAAATATAAACTCAAAGTTAAAATTTGACCGAATTAAAATAAATAATAAATTTTAAATGAATAGCGAGGAAAAATTGAAGCCAGTGTACTTGAAAATCTAAAAGAGGCCTTATATTAACAATAATTATAATAGTAAGAAGAAAGAAAGGAATTAGAAAAAGAATTAGATACTAGTCTCGTGCACCATTTTAGGGAGCTCTGGCGGTAGGATTGGATCGCTAGAGCCAGAAGAGGGAGAATTAGGGGCGCCGGAGTCAAAGCTCCTGCTCGTCGCGTGATTCGGGCTCAGAGTTGTCGAGTGATTATTATGATGATCGAGGGTATTGTTGGGTGATACGCGATTGTTGTTATGCCGATGATGGCTGTTGTAGGAGGATCCAGAGCCCGGCACATTGAGTAGAAGCGGCGAGGCAGGGCTGTTGATAGACGGCAGTCGTGAGCCACTCTTGGAGATCGTGTCGTTATCCTGGTCGTTATTGTGATAATGATGCCTGACACCACCACTACTAATACCACCAATGCCACCCTTACTGGCGTTTACGAAAAAGTTTGACGTGTCATCGTCAATGTACGTGAAGTCTGAGAGCGGTCGGGGCCCAGTGTGACTGCGTGAGCTCCGCATACTGTGTAAGCTGTGTAAACTATGGACAGAACGACGCTCCTCCAAGTCTTCCAGGGTCGATCTGAATGCTCGGATTACTCGAAGCTGAAAAAATAGGGAAAGGGCTTTCTAATAAGGAGGCGAGGAGGCAGAGGCCAGCGATAACACACAAGCTGCTCTAAATCTTGTTTTTTTTCTTTCATTTGATTTCAAGTCAAACTTTACTCCATCTTTCTTATCAGTTTCACAGGTTTTATCAAATCACATACTCCCAGGGACTTTACTCTTTTATTTTTGTTTTAATATGTGCAGGCACGTTTATTGATAACTATTTTTTGTTACTAGTGGGGTCTGGGTTTATTAGCTCTCCCTTTTATTTTCATTGCGACTACTGACATAGCGGGAACTTGTGATAAGGATTTTTTTATTCTTTAGAATTTTACTTTGTGTCAATATTATGTTTGTCAGAGTAATTAAAAAATTTTTTAATCCAACAGGAAGAATAAATATGTAATTAATAAAAATTTTTTTTAATTTATGTTAATTATTTTTATTAATTATAAAGCTTTGATTAAATTTATAAAATAATTTTTTTTTTTTCAATTTTTAAGTAAACAAAAAAATTTTTTTATTGGTAAATTGTTCAAAATTTTTATAAAAATTAAAGCTATTAATTAACTAAAAAAATTCTATTTTTTTATTAAATAAAAAAAGTTATGTAACATTGCGACTTTATCTTGAAATAATTAAAAATAAAATCATGTTGCTATAAATAAAAAAACATTTTTCATAAATTACACTCATTAATTATTCACTGTTAAAAAAAAAAAATATAAAACATTTTTTAATTACTCCATTATGTATATATGTAGATGTTTATGTTTAAATCTACATCTAAAGGCAGATAAAATAATTTGCAAGCTACAACAATTGTCACTGTGGCACACACGCACGATACGCGGAACAAAATTTTACTGTCAATGATATAATAAAATAAAATAAAAATAAGAAATTGAATAATCATTTGAAAAATATCCATAAAATAAAATTTTATTCCAAGTAGTTGGGTGGGATCATAAGTGCTGCCGAAATGAACCTTCAATAACTAATTTATTGATGACATATAATGTAGTATATACGTTATAAATTGCGTGCAGGAAAATAAGGATAGATTAAAAAATAAAACCCAAGAATAATCAACTTTGTCTCCCTGACGCAGTCTCTATTTATATAATGTTTTATTATTTCCTGGTTTGGTTAAATAATTAAAGATCGATCAATAATTAAATAATTTTTTTTCTACTTTTTTTTTCATTTTTTTAAAATAGAAATAGAATCCAATAGAGAAAGATTATTTTCTATTGCAAATAGATTAATATTATCATATTTCCCGAGTATATAATAATTTTTGCACGTGATGTCGTGCCGCGGGTGTGAATTATTAATGCACACCCGCACCTTGACAATTGGACTCATAATAATGATAATTTCCGTAGTGTTAGCTTTTATCTTTCCTCTCATCTGACACAATGCTGACTATTTATGACTTATTTATTTGTTTTATTGCATGTGAATAATTATTTGGTACAAGTGAATTCAATTACGCGTCGGATATTTATTTATGTAACAGTAACATGTTCTTTTTTTTTTTTAATTAGTAATTAATAATTATTTTATTTTATTGTTGTTAGTTTTATTAGCGAGAAATGGTCCGCGACAGTCCTTATATGTTTGTATATTATATGAAAACCGATCAATGTCTACGCCGCATCGACAGTCTGCATTGCGGCCCCGGAAAAGTTCATGTTAGAGAGTAAGATCGATAGAGTGATAGAGTCAGATAGTGAGAGAAAGAGAGGAAAACTATTACTGTTAAAATAATAATAATAAATAAATAAATACAGTTAAATTTTAAAACAAAATTTAACTAAATTCAGCAAAGTAGAACTTTTTGAATATTATTATAATTATAATTATAATTATAATTAGTAAACTTATAATCCTTTGGCAACATCAACGGGTATAATATACTTAGTATTACATCCAAAAGAGCCTCACATTCTACAGAATGTAAAGTTGAGTCTGTATTGCTCGTTACAAGTGACAGATTAGATTATTTAATTCAATTAAATTTAAACAGCAATAGAATTAGTGATAGTAATAGTAATAATAAATAGAGAGACAGAGAAACAGATACAAGATACAATAAATAATATGTATTAGTACGGAAATATGAGGTAATGAAATAGTTCAAGAAATAGTAATAACATTTTCAGGTCTCGTGCTGAACAAGTAGTAAACAAAATAAATATTTCAAAAAACCCATCATCAATGTCTACACGAAAGCCTCAGCCAAGGAAACTGGGTGTGTATTATATTAATTGCTTCGGGGGTTTTCAGCGCAATGGGCTTACCTAGTTTAGTTGTGTATTTTTTTTATAATGTAATAGTACAGTCAGACGCCCTTACAAACACACTATTTAATCAAGACAGTTTTCTTTTTGGAATGGTCAATATATGTCCGTTTAAATTATTCAAGAGATTCACAAAATTGCTCCAATTTAATTTTATAGAAAAAGATTGAAAAATTATACGAAAAAAAAAGGGAAATTTTTCAGTAGAAATTTTAATAGTTTCAATATTTTTTATAGGGTTTGTAAAATAACTATTTTGAAATTAATTTTTTTGCCGTGCAATTTTAAACTAAATTTTTTTTTTAATTAATATTTTAATGGATAAAGATTGAAAAAAAAAAAATGGAAATTTAATCTTTCAGTTGTCAAATCTGATCATAAATAAAAAAAAGAATAAACTGGTTGGTTTGATTTATATCAAATTGACTTTCAAATTTATTATGCTTTCATAAATTTTTTCTTGCTATTACAAGCTTGCTCAGAAAATTAAAAATTAATTTTTAATATTTTAAAAAACTTAAAAATTTTTTAACAGGTGATTTTATCAAATCAAAAGATCCATTTTATAATTTGAATTTGATTTAAATCAAAACAATAATGAAACGGAATTACATTGACCACTTTTGAAAAAATTATTAACTTTAATTTAGAAATTAGTCGTCATTTGTCTTTGTCATGTTAATAAAAAACAGTATATTAATATTAATAATAATAGTAATAAGTATAGAGCAATAAAATCAATTGGCGTAGACACACAAATATATATAATAATTAATAATAAATATAAATATCTTGCGAAAACGACCTATGGTATTAACAGCAAATAACACACAAGCCTGAAAGACATTATGCAGCAGGCTTATTAATTAATTATTCAATTATTTATATGCATTTTAGGTAAAAAAACGATTGTATTGGCACAGGATACGGCTGATCGCGGGGTCATTCTTACTTACAGTAAACGGGGTGTCATTTGCTGGATATTATATTATTTATAATCGGGTTTTTGTTCATAAATTTTTTTTCTTACATTTTCGTACTTATCTTTACCGCGTTTTAGTTAAAATAAGAAAAAAGTTGACACAGAAACGGCAAACAAAAAAAAAATGCCAAAGAAAAGATGAAACTGAAAGATCAAACGTTAGTGGTTCAGTTGGAAAATAAAAAAAAAAAATAATAATAATAAAAGACACAACGAGCAAACAAAAAGTAAACGAATCAGCCAGACACACTTTGTGAGCGTGCGCACTCTTGTAAATTTATAAAATACTTATATGAACAGTAGAAAAGCTCTTGGGCTCAAACTATTGAATTTAAATTATGCTTCGTTTTATATTTGTTGAGAATTTAGAGAGAAAATTTAAGTAGAAAGATCGATAGCAAAGTGATAGTTGAAATATTGTTTTGTGTGTTTGTATTTTTTGTAATTGATCATGTTTTTTTTTTTTTTTATCAATATAATTAATAATTAATCAAATCAAGGTTTTGATGTTTTTTGTTTTATGGCAGCGGGTTAATTGACAAAAACAGTCTAGTGTGATTTATTAATATAAAAAACACGCAGCACACTCATGTCAGACAACTATTCTACTGAAGCGCGGGCGTGGGCGGTAGATTTCGCGCGTTTGTGGCGCCACTTTTATTATTCCCTGTATTTATGTAATTTATAAAACTAAAACTAGCGTTATTTTTTATCCACCGTATTTCCCACCCCCGTAACATAATATAACACACTAAAAATTCAATATCATGTTATTAAACATCATCAAAAATCATAAATCATCACATCTTGTTTTTTATAAATTATATCAGTCTATCAATTATAATTATCAAATAGTCTCATTGTATCATATCATATCAGTTGTGTGAAAAATCGAGTAGTTGTTACACTTTCGTTAATTACGACACACGACATCGAGCAAGGCCAATCGAGCACGAACATACCTACCAACTATTTTTCATTTTCCTTCCTTTCTGTTTCAATAAAACATTTTTTTTTTTTTTTTATTTAAATAAAAATTAATAATAAATAGTTGGTAAGTTTGCTGATGAAAAATCTGCCACGCGCAATTCACGTTAATCCAAAAACTTATTAGGGGATGCGATTGTTTCTACGTGGGCTACGTACTTGTTTGTACTCCGACAGGAATAGAGTGGCGGCGGCCGGTAAGACTGCCGCCTTGTTATACCTCGGTCTCCCGAATAGGTTCCGCTGGCTAATAAATCACAAATTATTATCAGTCTTCTTTTTTTTAATAATAAAAATATCAACTATTTTTTTTTTTTTTTTAATAATTATTTAATGCTTCAAATGCTCCGGGCTTTACCTAATTTTCTTCCAAGTCGCATTTTCTTCATTAAATTTATTCCAACCAATATTATAAACAAAATAAAAATAAATTATAACAGCAAATAATTTTTAATATTTTAAAATCGGACGTAATTAATCAAATAATAATTTATTAAAAAATGAAGATATTAAATAAAAAAATTTTTTTTTTGTCCGAATTACGCATTTGTAAAAATTACTTATTATAATTATATTTATTTTTTCATTATAATAATAGCAGAAAATATAAATAGCACACACACTTACACACGCGCGTGTACGTATGCACTAACGTAATTAAATTATTTTCATTTTTTTTTTATTTTAATTATGATTATAATTAGATTTTTTTTTTTTTTTTTTTTTTTTTTTTTTTATAAGCGCATACGTACATATAAAATATCACAATTTTTTTTAACAGTTATTTTATCACAGCAACATCAAACTTTGCGTTAACGATGATAATTATATACATATATATATTTAGTTTTTAATTAAAAAAATTGCTAATTAATTTTTGTGAATATTTCAGTCAGTATATGTATATATTTATCATTAATAATCTCACGGCGAAGCATAACTTGGCAGCCAAGTGATATTTTTTTATTGGCAAAGGAAATGAATTAAAAAAGAAAAAATGTAACTAAAAAAAAGTAAAATTAAAAATGTATTTTCTCTCCGGGCATTAAGCTTTGTTTCAGAATTTCATATTACTAATTAAAAACTACTATAAAGTAGTTTATTATCCAGAAAATACTTATAATTATTAATAATAAATTAGATATTTTAAATTGTAATTTATAACCAACCCCGAAGAGAAATTCATTAATGCTAACGTGTGGCTGCTGAAACTTTAACTATTTTTTTTTATTTTCAGCACTACCAACGCGTTACGCATAAAAAATTAAATGAAAATAAAAATTGTGATTTTAAGAAAAAGTGGCAAACTTAAATGTAGGCAAATACATAATTCAAGAAATAATAATAAGTTAAAACGATAAAACAATATGATAATGATAAATAAATCATAATCATAATCATAAGTAAAAATAATATATTATTAGACGGTCAAACAATGCGGAGAGTGGTTTTGAGGAACTAACCATATAGTAATCCTGAGAGGGAGATCTGCCTGTCACAGATACATTCTGCACCAGAGATCTATTGCTCGTCTGAAAGTAGGTTACACATTCAGTTTTTACATTACAATAGACTTTTAAAAATTGTTTTTAAGGCGATTTAACATTATTGTGTGTCTCCCTTATTTTACATCATAATAACCATTTCAAGTTTTTTTTACTTACTTACTTATTATACTTGTACATAAATATATATTTGTTTTTTTTTTTTTTTTTATTGTTATTGAGCAATTTTTTTTCATGATTTGATTTTAAAATTTTTTATCTAGAAAAATATTTTCATTACAGTCTTTAATTAAAATTTTATTTTAATTAAATTATCTAAGTTAAATTTACCATCGCCAGGAATCGAACCCAGATTCTCTGCGTATCAATCATACGACTTTATCCTGTTACCAATCTTTTTTTTTACACTAACTAATTATTAAAAAAAATAATTTATATTTTTATTTGAACAATTTTTTAGAAAAAAATTAACATTTTTTTTATAAAATAAAAATTTAATTTAAAAAAATAATAAAGATAATTGTATATTTAAAAATTGTCCTCTTAAATTCTAACAAAAGACCGTAATTAAAAAATTATTTACCAGTTTAATAAATAATTAAGTACATGAAATAAAATGCTGTAAAATAACAACAATATAAATGTATAAATATGTAAATGTAAGATCAAACAATGAAGATTGTATAATAACTTGGCTTGGTGTAAAATATTGAGTATTAGTTTAAGTTGAGTGAAGAAAGAGAAGAGCCTGTGAAGTAAGTTTAATGGTAATGTTAATGTTGATATATTTAAGAGAGTAGACAAGTTAACAAAGTATATTTATATATAGATTACACAAAATAAGGAATCTGAGAGAATATAAAATGTAAGTCACCATCGGTGGCTTTTAAGTGACGTTATTCTTGATAAATATTTATGCAACAATAGCTTTTGATACATAAAGTAAACTTGTTGGCATTGTCGCCTGTTTTCCTTCGCATTATTTATATCGCATATTGTTAAATATCAAGTACATTTACATTAACTTTAACTATAACTATAACCATAACTGTTACTGTTACTGTGGGTCGATCTTGTTGCCCGGTCACCGTAATCAAAAGATGTTCGCTACTTCGGATATATTACTTTTGATATTATATTATCATTTGTATTTGGTATTACATAAACACATACATATGTATGTATATTATACAGATTATGGAAGACATAACTGGGTAATGGTAATAAACTTTGAGTAAGAATCTTAACTGGAGTTTACTCTTGAACTTACTCCAAGAACAACATACTATCCCCGAGTAATTTTAATTTGTATATATTAATACACATCTTGTGAGAGTTGTTTCACAGTCAATTTTATTAAACTTTACTGCCGTTGCATTTATTTATATGTTTTGTATATATATATATATATATATATAACCTAACTGTTGTGATGACGGTAATATCACTTGTATGTTTTATTCAAAAATATAATCTTTTTTTTTCTGTTATTCTACCAGTTTCATGTTTAAATTATTAGTTATTTTCTTTTAGATTTTTCTTTTCTGATTAATGTTTTATATACTCATATTTTTCATTTCTAGTTTATACAAACTCAGTAGAAAATCCCTTGGATTTGTACAATCTAATTCAAGATTTTCAATCGATATTTTTTTCCTTATTTATTTTATCTACTTTGAAATTCTTTTGATACGTAAATTTTAAATTTCAATCTCAAAGTAAATTTATTTACTTGAAAAATCTAATTTTTTTAAAAGTAGTTTTTATTATTTAAAAATATTTATAGTTATAGTTATGTACAAAATAAGAAATTTTTAACTGAATTTTTTAAAATAGAAATTTTGTCAAAAACTTTAAAATTAATTAACAGAATTTTTTTTTTAAGTCTTAAAAAATACAATAAAAAAGAATTTTTTCTCGATATTATATTGTTGAGTATTTAGCGTATGCAAGTAAAAACAGTTTATTTTGATATAAAAATACTTTTTGGTCATAATAAAACTATAAATAGCTTTATTTGGTGAGCGCACAATAGACTGTAAATCACAAACTCGGTTTAATTATCGGGTAACCGAGAGAACAGTGTGATTGCTTGAACGCACGTGTATTGTGTGTATTTAAAGAGAAAAGAGCGAGCCAGAGAGAGAGAGAGAGGGGTAGTAGGGTAGGTTTTAAATATTTGAGTTTAAAAAAAAAAAATAGAAAATAGAAACAGTTGAAAAAAATACAAAGGTAATGATAAAGATAAAGATAATTTAAAAGAAAAGAATGAGCGAAACTGCAGATGAAGTAGTCAAGGTCAATTTTATTGTCTTCATCTCTATTCGTACAGTATAATACCAGAGTATAATAATTTATTTCGGACAAAAGAATTTTCACGGCGTAATTGACAAAGGATAAAAAAATTTTAGTAATTGAAATTTTTTATTAGCAACGATGATATAGCGGACTGCGTAGACCATTTCTATTTTTATACAAAGCTTTAATTTTAATATACGAGTTAACCTGGCTGGCAGTTACCTCGATATCAAAAACTCAAATTAAATGAGAACTAAATAAATTAAAGATAATGAAAATTATAATTGTAATAATGAATCATAAAAGTAAAATATAAATAAAAAAAATTTTAATAATAATCTCACCAATAAAAAAGATTGAGATAGAAATTCAAGGAAATAGAAAGAATTTAGAGAGAAACTGGAAGTATATATTAATAGAATAAAAATACAAGTAGAGGGATCGCGTCTGTTTTTAAAATTTAATCCTACAATTACTTTATTTTGAACTTAATTTAATTTATCGTTCTTTATATATACACAATGTCTTTGAAAATATTTGAGATCTACGGTTTAAATAAACTACTATACGAGGGTCCAGGCGCAAGCACTAAACCGTTTCAGCTCTACGCGCTACGATATATTTACACGGGAAAATAAAAATCTTTCAAACTAATGTAATACTTTAGTTTAATTAATAGTACCAAAAATATAAATTAACTATAATAAGAATTAATAAAAATTTTCAAAATAAAATAATTAAATTTTACGCAAATAAATATGTTAAATATATGGATTAAATATATAGTTAAATATTTATTGCAAAAATCATAATAAAAATAATAAAATAATAGGAGTAAGATTTAAGATATAAGTAATATAATAAATAAGTGAATTAACATGATTCTTCATCGTATCGCAAAGGATTATGGAGGTATTACGGGGGGGTAATAAGGATAAATTTAAATGTTGCGTATGAATAGGGCTTGGGTATAATAATAAACCTCTATACTGTAATTTAAATTGAGGACAATAGTGATATTCATATACTTTGTGATATCGATGTGGAATCGGTTATTATTATTATTATTATTATTATTATTATTATTATTATTATTATTATCATTAAACTAATCTCGCGGAATTATATAAGAACCCGGACTCGCCGCAGGATCATCTCCCTTCTGTTTGCCAAATTAACTATCACTAACTACTGCGATTTTATTGAGTTGGAAAATGTACACGGGAATCTTAATATAATTATTATGTCTAATTTAAAATTTATAATTTTTTTATCAATTACGGATCCAATTAACGTGGGTACGTGCCACTGACCTAGAGAACGTAGCATACAAACGCGTAATTTGTCAAACAATATAATTTTTCACTCGCCTGATTTAATGTTTCGATAATGACTAATGCTAATGAGCTTGCTTGCGTATGCGCGAATCGTATTTTTACTCCAGTTTTATTTTATTTTTCATTTCTTGTTAATGTGTGTGTGTATGTGGGGGTGTGGTTTTGGTGAGGATACTAGATTTAATTTGTGATTACGATTTTACGCAACGCATATTTTGAATAAATATTTTTATCACTACTGCAAATATTTAAATTACTAGTTTGATATAGTAAAAATTTTTTTAAATTTATATTTATAAAAAATTGTGAATTTATTTATTTTTTAATATTCAGTAGTAATAAAAATATTGCCCGCAAGTTTATAAAACTGAAATGACGAAATAAAATATATATTTATACGTAAAAACAAACGATAAAATTAACAGTAAAAATAAAAAGGGAGAGTAAGTGATAATTCGTGTTGGGTATTTTGGTAAAATAACTTTTTTTTTTTCTATCTTATAGTTCGTTTTTTTATCTACTATTTTTTATACCGGTCGACAGTGGTCGAGCGCGTACTCCTAAATTACCTAGAAAATAAATGGAGCGGAGCGTCAATTTATTCAGCCCCAGGATCTGTTAACTGTTAATTATTTAATTTAAAATAACTTTTATAAATATTATTCTCTTTGGTCTCTTTGATAACTGTGATTGATTTTTAAAAATATAAATTATAAATTAACTAGGTTTGGTGTAAGTACCTTTGTGAGAGGAACTGATAATGTTGACTTTGAGTGGTGATTATGAGTGACATGAGGATAGTTACCTGAGTCTGTAGCCGTGTTAGACCACGGATCCATAGAATTTGTCCTGCGCGCGGCTTTTTATCCGAGTCTGGGTCGAATTTCTCGTCTCCTAGATTGATAGCACCGATATCATCCGGCTGGCCGCGGCCCCATCTGTTTTTAAAAAACATTAAACCAGTTCTTCATAACTCGATCCGTTTTTTAATTATTTTTTAATAGACAATCTTTGATTTTTTTCAGTTGTTTGTTTTTGCAATTTTGAATTTAATTTCTTTTTTTTTTTTTTTAATTAATATTACTTTATTACAAAGACGTTTCGGTAAGAAGTCGGATCCTCGTTGCTGAAATAACTTTTTTATTTTCCGTACGCCCTTCGCTCCCCTCACTTTAGCACATGTGTAGTAGTGTTTATCTTTTTAGTTATTTTCAGCTAATTAATTAACTATTATTTTGTTAGTTTTAATTAACAGCTTGAGTTTTAAGTGTAGAATTATTGTAAAAATTTTTTCGAGAAAAAAGTTACACGACTTAGTGTGAAGTTATTTTAGTGTTAAAGTTTAATTTAATTCAAGATGTATATTCTTACTTTTAATTAACATTCTAGCTCAGAGAGTAAAGATACAATAGAATTGATAAGGACTTTTTTTATAGAAAATTTAATTTTCTGTAAAAAAAGATTTCTTATAATTTTTTTTTTTGTATCTTAAATATTTTACCGATAATTTTAATTTGAAATTTTTACAAAAATTAAATTTTTCACACCAAATCATTTTTGCCCCGGGTTTTTTTTACAGTGTTTGGTATTATTTGTTGTTGAAAGTAAGCAAAAGTTGAGACGAGAAAGTAGAAACGAGAAATAGAAATTTAAAGAAATGTATTAAAATTAAGAGAAGAGAAGAAAATGAGTAATATATATTCAAATGTGTCATTTGTTGAATTTTTCTCTAAAAAATTTTGAATTTTAAATAATTTACATAAATACTTAAAAAAAAAAATTATTATAAAATTGTAATTACAGTTGACACATTGTAATATATATGTTATAGATATTTAAAGAGAAAGACAGACAAAAGCGATAGACATAATAAGTGTAAGTTAATATATATAAATAAAACAATAGATATTGTATAATATAATAAATATTAGTAATCAAGATAAATAAACAACAAGGTAACATAAAATGTATTGTACAGCTTCGTAGAAAAATGTTATCATTTTTACATAGTAGATAATTAGTTGTAATTATTATTATTATTAATACAACAAATATATATATATTTGAATGTTAGTGAAAGTGAATGAATGAGGGGACAGAAGGGTTTGCATAAATATTTAAAAAAATTAGTAAAATTTTTTTATGGTGCATGAAACAAATGATAATCATGAGGGTAAATGATCGTTTACGTCGCCGAGTGAATGATTAAGTATACCAGTGTCAATAATATGTGTATATCATATCAATATAATTGTTAATAGTTATTAGTATCAATAATATCAAATATTGACTTAGTCTTATGGATTAGTTACCGACACCACGGTATTATACATGCGTACTATACGGAAGTCTTAAATAATAAAATAAAACCTTTGTTAATATTTTACTTGACACTAGATTTTATTTTATTAACACAAGTACTCTCGAATAAACCAGACTAATCACACTTGCATTAATTATTTATTTATCTTCATACCTCATAAATTTCACACGATTGTCACTCGCTATTGATAACGACCCGAGTAGAGGAAATTATTTAATTTTTTTTTTTTTATTTATATTATTTATGAATGCCAAGTCGGATATTGGCTCTTGGATTAAGTACGAGATTGCTTTCCAAGATCAAAGTTGCAACTGGATAAAGTTATTGCTCCTTGCTTCGTCATTATTATTATTATTATATTTTTTCTCATAGTACAAAAAGCGCATTTGTGTAGTTTTATTTGAAAATTAATAAAACTGATATTTAATTTAAAAATTTTTTTAATTTATTTTTTGAGGTTCTTTTTGTGGATTTAATCAGGATTAAATAATTAATTACATTATTAATCAAAGGGAATAAATAGAAAAAATTAACAAACTAATTGAATAACTTTTTATTATTTTTATTTGTTTTGTTATTCTTGATATTTTACTAAATAATTTATTTGAAAAATATGAAGGGATTTTTTTAAGTGGGGATTATAATTAAAAATAGAGGGGAAAAGAAGATAAATAAAGAGTAGTAAAGTAAAAAATAAGAAAATGATCCTGACAGTGTAATTAATAATAAATGATAGAAAATGAATCGAATTTAATATAATAAGGAAAAGGAAAAATAGAGGACGCGCAGGACAGAGAATGGAAGTATAAGCTGACTTTCGCCAAATCAATAAGTGAGATTCGGCGGATTGTGGATTTATCCAACACCGTGCGCGAGAGTATGTAAAATTATTTTATTTTTTTCGATTCTCCTATAGTCGGCAAGCACAACGACCGTATGACATTTAGTTTTATTTTGCAAACAATTCCAACGACCGTCGTCGATATTTTTTTAAAAATTTTTTTGTTAGTACTAGTATTGTTTTTTATTACGAATAAAAAACCACAGACAGACATTATATCAGTAGATTATATACAAACAAGTACGTAGTTGATATCTGCAATTATTTTTATTTTATATTTTTTTCTTTATTATAATTTTAACGGCGTATTCATGCAACATTCAATGTTAAAAAACGAACAGGCATAGGGAAGGGAAATTAATTGCAAGTCTTGACAAAAATTTTTTAATTTTTTTAACAATATTTATATAATTAATTTACATTTTTATCAAGATTTGATTAATTTTTATTAAAAAATTATGCTACTATTTCGTTTTAATGTCAATTATTATTATTTTGGTATTATTCAAAAGAAATTAAAGCGAAATAGTAGCATAGAAATTTGAAAGACAAAACAGAGAGTGAAAGAGAAATAAAAGAGAGTATTTAAAAAGAAATGTGTAAAAATAATTTTAAAAAAAGTAAGAGAAGTAAATAATAAAATAAAATAAAAAAAAAGACAACCCTAAGTATTATAAATTATAACTAAGCCCGTTTGGGTGTTATATTATTCGATTAGCGTGTGTTTGAGATAATTCTAGCATGCATAGGCTACTACCACGTACTAAAGGGGGAATACGAAAGCTATGAGTGGCTAATTATCGTAGCTAGACATTTACGAACAAGTAAATTAATAATTAAAAGAAAAATAATAAATCAATACATTTAATCAATATAAATATATATATCCGACTACCCTACTTACTTAAAAAATATATATTTATATGTATGTATGTATAAATACATATATAAGTAAATATTATATGATCAAATATACTTTAATCAAAGTCTACTTTACTTGATTAATAAATTAAATTATTTATTCATAAAAATTATATTGAATTATCTTTGTAATTATGTACACAGCGACGTATACGATTATTCATTGGAAATTATATGAGCGTCAGTACACCGTTAAATTAACATAAATCAACGGGTAAATCACTGAATCGTTCATGCAAGTTCCTCTCGAATAATCAATTGATTTTGAAGTATCGAAATGCATATACAGACAATTGATTATATTTATTATCATCAATTATTTTTTTATTGTTATTATTATTACTATTATTATTGAAATGCATTTTGAATAATTAAACTCATGATTAAAAATCATTTCAAGTATTTACCACGACTGTTTTTTTTTTTTTTTTTTCATTAATTTGTATATGTTATTATTATCAATTATTGTTATTTTTATCGATAATTTTCATTGGGACAAAAAACTAAGTATCATAATATGGAACAATAAAAATAACTTACGAGAGGATCTTAGGAATCTTCCTTGTAGGAACTGTTGTAACTACTTGGCCCCACACTAACGTACCAATTCCAAAGAATATACACCATAACCATTGTTCTAGATCTAGAGCTTTTGTGCTGAATGCCATCTTACCATACTGGATGATAATAACCTGAGATGCAAAAAATTACAATTTATTCATTTATTTATGATTAGCTGAGTTATCAAATTTATTTATCATTTTTTCGCTATTAATTATTAATTATTATTATTATTTATCGAGTAGACATATTGACATTTTTAAACTCACAGTCTGTAAGAGTTTAATAAAAAAAATAAAATCCCTTTGGAAAATCATAAAAGAAAAGTCAATTAATTTAAAAGAAATTTTTCTCACAGATAGTAAATATTAAATCAACAGTATTTATTATTTATACTTACTTGGGAGAGCAATGTCCCGATCCAAATAGAATAGAAGATGGGGTTGGTGAATATTCCCTGGAAGACATTGCGCTGACCGTGAATTTTTCTCGCGTTGAACTCGTTGAAGAGGGTCATCATTACGAATGTGTTAAATATTATAGTGAAGTGTTGAGTAGGTGGATCGTGTCTGTCTGCAGCACCTAATCCAGTAGGTATATCCAGCATTCGGTCACCTATCAATATAACGTTAATTATAAGTACAATAAATACTCAGAATAATATAATAATGTAAAATAAAAAAAAAAAAAAGAACTGACCGGCAAATAGGAGCGTAAAAATAACAATCAACTGATAAATCCCTTGACCAAGGATATTTTTCATCATTGTCCTGGAAATAAGTGGCTTCGTACGTCCATAAGGTTTACGAAGCAACAGATCTGGTGTAGGTAATTCTGTGGCTAATGCAAGTGACGCGAGTGTGTCCATAATTAAATTAACCCATAACATTTGTACAGCCTTGAGAGGCGAGTCTTGTACAGCACAAGCACCAATGAATGCAACAATAACAGCAACAATGTTAACTGTCAGTTGAAATTGCAAAAATTTAGCTATACTATCGTAAACATTCCTGCCCCACATTACGGCTTTAACAATAGAGGAAAAATTGTCATCTGTTAATATAATATCGGAAGCTTCTTTAGCAACATCTGTACCAGCGATACCCATCGCAAAACCAACGTCGGCTTTTTTCAACGCCGGACCGTCGTTAGTACCGTCACCGGTGACAGCAACAACTTCGCGTGAGGCTGTACAAGTACTGTCGATAATACCTTTTACCAGGGTGTACTTATCGGTGGGTGACGAACGTGCCAGTACCCTTAATTTTGGCCAAACTTTATCCAGTAAGTGCTGTTGAACTTCACCATTACTGTCTCTTATTCGCCTGTTGAACTCTTTACCCTCAAGTATAAGAAAATCGTCACTCGCTTTAATAATACCACATTTGAGTGCTATTGATCGAGCGGTATTTATATTGTCACCAGTAACCATTCGTACAGTTATACCAGCTTTTTGACATTTTCTTATTGCCTCTGGTACTTCTGGTCTCACGGGATCTTCGATACCAACGATACACAGACACGTTAAATTATTTACAATATTTTCTTCATCCTCCCAGTTAGGTTCACCTTCACAGTGTACTTGATTTATTTCAGCTTTACCGGGTACAAAATCTCGGTATGCTACTGAAATAGTACGTAATCCGTCGCACGCCATCGGCTCAATAACATTTTTAACCAAACGATCTTGCATTTCACGGGTGAATTTTTCCAAATGTCCATCGCGACCGTAAATAAAGGCACATCTATAATAAGAAAAAAAAAAGCAACAATTAAATATAAATAAATAATAGAGCGGAAAGTAACCTTGTAAAAACCAGAAAACGGTATACAAGTAAAACTCATAATAATAATAATAATAATAATAATAATATAAATAAATAAATCATCATCAAATAAGCATTTAAATAATTAGAAAAAAATTACTTCTTCATGATGATCTCGGAAGCACCCTTGGTGAAGAGCCTGTAACCACCGCCTGATTTTGGAACAACAGTAGACATACTTTTTCTTACACTGTTAAATGTGTATACACGCGTAAATGTTTCCTCCGGCTGGTCATCCCGTACCGTTTGATAATTCTGGCCCAACGCCAGTACAAATCCAAGTAAGGCACATTCGGTTTTGTTGCCGACCTGCATCGGTAGTTCGGTAGGATCTGCCGCGGGCATTATTCTGGACGTATAAGCCGAATTAAGAGATATTGCCTGGACAATAAGATTTCCAACGTGGCTCGGTATGTCAGAAAACGGCGGTATTGTTTTGCTGAGCTTCTCGCATATGTAAGACTGGACAACAGTCATACGATTCGTCGTCAAAGTACCCGTTTTGTCGGAACAAATCGCCGTTGCATTACCCATTGTTTCACATGCATCCAGATGCCGTACCAAGTTGTTGTCCTTCATCATTTTCTGAATAAAAACCATCAAATATTTTGTTAAGAAAGTTATTATTAAAAATCACAATCAATGTCTAAGTAGAGGTTAAACTTTATTTTGTACTCATTTAATAGAAACCTTCATTGCTTTTAAATAAATAATTTATTGGCTAAGTGGCTTTTCTTGTAATTTAACTTTCTTAATAGATTTAATTTAATAAAAAAAAAAAAGAAGAAAAAATAGCAAGTTTGCACAATTACTGTGCTATAGTTTCAGAGGTATAAGCTATTTAAATTTGCTGATAAATATATGATACGTTGATAAGGTGGTATGTGGAAAACTTGAGCTTGATTACTGATAACATTGATTTTTAATAATAAATTAATATTTTTTACTGGATCGCATGCAATTTATAGGGAGAATATATATAAAAATAATAAAAATGATAATAACCTTGACCGAGTAGGCAAGAGACAACGTAACGGCAAGTGGAAGACCTTCCGGTACAGCAACCACAAGCACGGTAACACCAATAATCAAGTGTTTTATAAGATTATTGATGTATGAGCTCTCCCATTGGGCTTTTTGAATGTAAAATTTCTTAACACAAAATTGTACGATTAGAATGAGAACCGTAAGTACGGCAATTGTTGACCCAGCGTAACCAATTTGAATGGCAAGTTTTGTCAGCTTGGCTTGCAGAACACTTTTTTCTTTCTTTCCTTCACCATGACCACCTCCACCGCCACTTGACGCGGCAGCATGATTTTCTCCGTCTTGTTTAACACTTCCACCGCTTCCTGGATGACTGTTACCCGTGATTTCTCCAGCTTCATCTCCTATTTTTTAATATTTTTTATTTTTTAATTTAAATACAAAATAAATCCACTGTTAGTTAGTTTTTTTTTTAGTCTTTGCTTCTTAAAAGTAATCGTTGTAATAGAAATAGTAATAATAATAATAATAATAATTAAAAGTATAAATAATTAAAAAAGGGCTGGGTTTTTTTTTATTGTTTCAAAGTTTCACGGTTTTCTTTCATTTAGTTTCAGGCCGCGTGTCATTCACATTTTACTGTAAAAGCCCTGGCTTAGTCTTATAACTGTCAAGTAGGATAACTCAACTATAGACTACTCTTGAACTAGAGGTAAATAAGAAATAATTATAATAATAATAGCAATAGTTGTAATAAAAAGGAAACCTTGAAACTTGGAACACTTTCGACGTCATTAGTATTCGTTAGTTATAAGACGAGTTTAAAAATAAATAATATGGTTTGGGGCTCGATTGATAATTTAAAATAAATTTTAAGTCAAGTATATAATAAAAAATTTTAAAAATGCATCATTAACTATAATGCTATAAATAAAAAAAAATAAATTAACCAACGAACAGTGTTAAGTATAAAAATATTTAAGTGGTAACTATTTATATAAATATAATTTTGTATATATTTATATTTGTAAACTGCATCATCTATTTAGCAAACAGGAAGTCAATCATAAAATGCAGGGGGAGGAAAAATATCTCTAACATTTATGCTGTATTTATTTTTTTTTGCGGATATATCAAGTTAAGTGCAAATAAAAAATCACCACAAATGGTACACACACCCAGTGATATTTATACATATTGATTGATATATGATGTAAAAGAGTAATCTAATTTGTGAATAAAAGGAACTAGTATAAACTAACATATAAATGAAGTAACGAATAAAATGATTTGTTTCGTACGTAATAAAAGGGGTGTGAATGAGTCCAATGTGGTATGTAGAGTTTTGTTCATAAAACTTTGTTTTGTTTTTTAATTGTTTTTTTTTTAAATTGTTTTTTTTTTTTAAATTAATAAATTTAGTTTATATTTACATTTAACTAGATACGGTAGATTTATCTATAATTAAAAATAGTTGGCCAATATACACGTGAGTAAATTTAAGAGTTTACTTTAGAAAATTTATTGACTTTATAAAAAAAAAATAGAATGTAATTATTAATCACCTGGGAGAGACTTCTTCTTCCGCTGCTTTTTAGCTTCTAGACAACAAAATCACATGCAAAAACAAAAAATTCATTAGCAACGTTTTGGTCAGCTTAAAAACATTGACTATCAGCATATTGTTTTATTTATTTATTTTTTTTTGCCAATTTATATGTTAATATTAATTCATATAATATTTAAATAGATTAGTTTGGTCTTGAATTAGTCGTAATAGCTGTTGTGATAGTTTAAATTTCTTTTCTGAGCAGAGGAGCAACAATGAACAGATGGCGAGGCTGATGAACAGCTTGAGAATTACTATTATTAGCGTTTTAAGTGAATCAGCTTATGATAATAATAAAAATAACTAATTTTTTTTTAAAAACAATATATAAATAAAATAGACAAAAAACAAGTGATAAATGGTATAGAAAATATATAAATAAATAAATGATAAATTGATAATATAATTCTGAAACTGTCCGGTCGGAAATGAAAAGTTGAAGCAATTTATTACAGTGATGTTGATAATATTATTATAGAATATAGATTATATAGGTGTATTATATTATATATACTAATCAGTATTGATTTTGTCATATTAAAAATTTAAATTTAAATCGAAATAAATATACCGTTATTTTTATTTTATTGTTTTTTATTTATATTTATTGCGAATTCTCACGATACTAGATCTTTATCCTAGTAATTTATTGAATTTTTGCTTGAATGGTTATTTTTTATTCGAGTTTATATGAATAAATATTGTGTTAGTTGCTTCTGTAAACGTGATTTAACAGTAACAATGTAATGAAAGTTAACTATAAAGTTATAATATGTGTAATGAAAACAATGAATTATTTTAGTTAAAAATAAATGAAATTATTTTAAATAAAATGACACTAATGTTCGCTAAAACAGATTTAAATAATTTATATTCAAGCATTTTCCTGTCATGGTAAATTAATAATTGATAATTAATAATTAAACTCGTAGACTCGAACAGACAAAGTCAAGGATAACTCAGGCACAAAAAAAAAACGTAAAATATTAAATTCACTAAAAGAATATTTAATGCAGTATAGCATGCTTGTAAAATCTGGTTATTATCATCAACCTAAATTCAATATCCCGAGCTTGTTATTATTATTAATAATAATAAAGTATAATGCTATTATTAATTATTAGTTTTATGTTCAATAATATAATAATAATAATAAAAGTATAAAATCCATGCGTCCATTGGTTGTTCCATACGTCAGATCTCTGCAGTTTTCATGCCGTAATAAAAATCTAATGTCCGCTACTTCTTTGCACCATTAATTTATTAAAAAATAAAATTAAAAAAAGTAATAACATCTAAGCATAAAAGTAATTTAAAAATCCTAGTGAATGGAGATAAGAGTAAATAAATAGTGGTAAAAAAAGTTTATTAGAAGTAGCGGGCACAGAGATGAGCAAACCTGGTTTATATATTTAATAATAATAGAGGCCAGCCTTTGTACTTGTTGTACAAAAGCAAGTGTCATACCTTTTTTCATTTTCTTAATTTCCTGCTCCTGTTGATCAACAGCAGCGCCCAGCAACGTGAAGATAATACCGGCTTGTGAGTTAACACCCACAGCTGTCACGAGCATCTTTCCTGAGCCCTCCATCACGTGAGTACCTGATAGCACCATCGGGTCAAAGGCTTCGCCTTTTTTAACATGATCCGATTCTCCAGTCAAACTTGACTCGTCGACTTTCAGATCGTTACTTTGGATTAGAATACCATCCGCTGGTAGCAAATCACCGTATTTTATCTGAATTTTTATTTTAAAAAAATAATTATCATCAATTACAATTAATAATAAAGATAAAAATTATTCGTTGTTTTAAATACCTGACAAATATCGCCCACGACGATATCAGACACGGAAATTTGCTTGACTTCATTTTGTCTAATAACAGCAAATTTATGTTCACCCTCTATCCTATTTTGTAAGCCCCGAAATTGCCTTTCTTTCGAGTAATCATTAAATGCTGTAACTAACACAACTACTATAACGGAGATTAAAATGGCAAGACCCTCAATCCAACCGTATTTAGCCTCATCTTCATCTAATTCAACATCATCTGTTGAATAATAAATTATTTATAAAAACATCCATCACAGTATACCTTTTTTTTTTATTTTTCAAATATTAAGGTTGCAAATTTTACTTTTTTTTATAAATGAATCGTTTATTTGAGAAACCCCATAAGTCATATGGGGTTTCCATATAACTTGTGGGGTTTCTCAAATAAACGATTCAAATGTTTTTTTATTTAGATAATAAAACATTTGTATTTTCTTGAAAAATAGATTGATGAAGTTAAGATGGTCTGATTGCTGTACATCAGTCAAATGAAGTGTAATATTAAATATTCAACATATAAACTTAAAAAAAATTTATTCAACAAAATAAACTTCCTTAATGTTCTCAATATATAGATATACATTTAACATTGGCTAATGGCGGCATTTATTTTTCTTTTAATTGATACACTTTAATTAATCGGGCAAGTGTAAATTTTTTTGAATTAAATTTATCACTTATATATTTACTTTTATTCATAAGTTTTTTAAAAATATTCAACGAAAGTTTTATACAGAAATGTATCAATGTTTTAAGGTAACCCCATAAGACTAATGTTAAATTGCTCAACTTCAAAGTTAATTATTTATTTAAATAATCGGGCAATTTCCTTCAAATTTTCAGAATTTATTTTGACACATTTAAACTTCATATTAAAAAAAAAAAAAAAAAAAAAAAAAAAAAAGCCTTTTATCAAAAGTTGTTTTGGTGCTCGTATTATCTTAAAGGAGGAAATACGTGTACAGGCTTAAAAAAATTAAATTTTTTTTTATAAATCGCTTGTAAAATTATTCAAAAATATAGATTTAAAATTTCAATTAAAAATTCCTATTCGTTCAAAAATTATAAGCGATTTAGTAATTACTTTAATACTATTTTACATTAACTTTTTTTTCAAACGCATTTTTCTCGGAACAAGTTTTTTCAAAACTGTGTGCAGTCTAGCTCAAAGAGTTTTAAACCAATCATCTGATATGGGTTATAATTTTCTTTATACAATTACCTTGAATATGAACCTCACTTGGAAACGATATTTTTATTTAAAATATTTTTTTTTTTTAATAAACAATGTATAAAAAAGTGGTAAAAAATCACGACTTAATTTCACAGCCCTCTAAAAAATGCAAATTTTTACTTTTTTTTTTTTGAGGTTCATATGGAAGATACAAATATAAATGAAGTAATTTTTCTGTGCCATTGATTTCAAATAAAAATTGTGGCTTCCATACTGCACACAGACTGCTAAGTCAGATGACAACCTACGATATTGTTGTTTAATACAAAAAAATAATAAATATATGCATAAAATAACTTAATAATTTCAATAAATAATATTAATTTGTTATACCTTAAAAAAATTAATGAAAATCAGCATGAAAACGGCCTTCTACACGTATTTCCCCCTTTAGTCAATAAAATGAAGATAAAAAAGAAACTTTGCAACCTTAATTTACGTAACAAAAAAATCTTAAAATATCCATACCATCTTCTGCCTTGGGGGTTGGGTGATAAAAGCTAAGACCTAACGAAACCAATGCAGCTATTTCAAGGATTATCAAAGTGACATCTTGAAGAGCTTCCCACACTAACGTGAGAAATGTTTTAGGTGGTTTTGGAGGTATTGAGTTGGAACCAAATGTGTCTCGCCTGTGCTGCATGTCCGCCGATGATCCACTGAGGCCTGGAGCAAACATAAATATTAATTACCAACAACAATTTACCATCTACACCCTTGATAAGTCTATCTTTAGCAGCCAAAAGTAAATAACAGAACTATATAATAAATATCTCAACTCACCATCGCTCGGCGAGGTATATAACTTTTTGCATATTTCCTGGACACCACCAAGGGCGTTTATTTTATTAACACCCTCGCGGCCTCGGTGCTCCATGAGCTCTCTAAGTTGTTTGAGAGAGACTCCATATTGGGCCGGTCTGCCGTCTATCGTCGCCATCCTCGAGCCTTTTACACACCAGGTGCTACCTGCTGCCGCAAACGCTGATGATTGTGATGATTACTTTTTAGTAATCGTTGGCAATTAATGCCAACTCTTTTGTCGTTCTCTAAAGCCAACGACCCAGGCTATTTTCTCTGTACTTCCTTGAGCTCCGAGAAGTCGAAGTTCCACTAGCTGAAAAAAAAAATAACCAATAATTAATTTTAATTGTTTTTTTTAAACAAAATCACTATTTTATATTTATTAATAAAAAATTAAAGACTAATATTAATAAGAATATAGTGAAAAATATTTTAAAAACAGTACAAAGTACAAAAAACCGGCGACGTAGCCACCTATTGATATTGATAGGTTATGTACGCCGTATAGTAAGTAGCCTTATCCTAAAAGTCGGTATATATGGCAATAATAACCGTACTTTTATTTTATAAATTAGTCATCAGTACACGCAATTATTCATAATAATAAATAGCTACGCTATCACTTGTTTTAAAACGTTCAATGACCGCTCTAAATACAACCACTTGCAGAATAATTACTTCTCATTACAACATTTCATTAAATAGAAATAAAATAATAATTCAAACTTATTATTTGTATAACCGGTACGCGTTGAATTTCATCACTTAATTTAATATAAAATACTTGTAGACGTTTTTTACCTCAACTTAACCCGGTGACGCTCACTACACAGTGTATATTTATTTGTTAAAATATATTTTTGTGTTTGCATACATGTATATGGTTAAAATAACGGGACGAGTGACGTATCAGGGTGTAAATTATTGTATGTTGTGGCGGCATTCAGTTCCGCATGGTTTCACCGGTTACTCCAATCAGAAGCTCTTTTACTAGCAACTACCAACTACCATACCATGTATAATTCACACATAGGTATAATATCTACTTAAATCTGTATTGTATATATAGATACATTTATATGGATGTGTATATTGTTAAATAACTATATTTTGTATCTTTATTATACATACTGTATGTCAATATAATTAACTATTTATTGGTGTAATGTAATCATACAAGTAGTTGTTATCATTTTAAATTATCTGTATCTAAGTTCACATGTGATGTGACTCATAATCATACTTTGTTACTTTGTACACATATAATATAATTTTAGTTTATGGATATTTTTTTTTTAATTTATAAAGTGTAGCGGATGTTTGGCAATTTTTTTTTTCTAAAAAATTTAAGATTAAATGACAAAAATGATACTGAAATTAGCAGACATCTGACTATTTTTTGCACTCTTGTTACAAGTCAATTATAAAAAAAAGAAATTTTTTTTAATTTGTACTAAAAGTTTTTTTTTATTTTTAGATGTGGAATTTTTTTATTAACAAAAATAAATTGAAATAATGTAATAAATTAACTTAAAATTTTTTTTTAAATCATTGCAGACAATTTTTTCTGCAATCATTAAATTTGCATGATATGTTTATCAAAAAATTAAAAAAAACACCTGTCTGCTTGTTTAATATTTGTATTTCTTAAATATTTAATGAGTTATTGTAGCGATTAGACAATTTTTAATTAAATATTCAGAAAAATGCAAACAAAAATTTTTTTATTCTCAATTTTAAAATTATAAAACTAATTTTGTAACAAAATCTTTCATTGTTACGGGATTAATTTAAAAAACAATAATATTGTATAACAATGTCCTTAGAGTAATTGTTGTGTGAATTTTTTAAGTAAATATTTGTAAAATTTAAGTTAATTGTTCGTGAACTAAATTTATTTATTAGACACGCTTAATTGAATGTAAACTGAGTCTACACGTAAAAATAATAATGTTAGAGAAAAATTTTTATATTGGTTAATTTATAAAATTAAATTAATGTAATAATTAAAAAAAAAAAAATTGCAACCAAGAAATTAATCTGAAAATTTGTAATTTTTAATAATTTATAAGAAAAATATTTTTTTTTATTTTGACATGATTGTTGAAAATTTTCCATATAAAATTTTTAATTATTTGTTATTATATAAAGTATTTCAAGTATTCTTATTATATTAAGTATTATAAAAATTTCTCATAATTTATCAATGATAAAAGTTTTATAAATACCGATAAATAAACACAACCAAAAACTATTTATACTCCCATCCATATATAGATATATTTATAGACTAATGATGTATTATGTATGAATATATATACACTATTCCTCACAATCACAATAAACACACTGTGTGTCAAATAAATTAATGTGATGTATGACGATTACAATTTGAATCCTGTAATGTTACTCCCTCTGGCTGACCAAATAACAACTAGTGAAAAAAATTCTTGAGTATCGGTACAAGATCAAAAAGAAAAAAATTAGTACCTTCAACGTAATTTTAAAAACGAAAACATAATATCAACTCATTCTTATTCATTAATGTTCCGATATTGTTAAACAACAATTACAAATGGACCGTGAATAATTAATTTATTAATAAAGCTTTAAAAAATGAAAACATGACTAATTGCCATGTAACTCGTGCGTCACTCAAGGTAATTTTTTTTCCGTGTTATCTAATTCATGCATAATGTAATGTTTGTGTTTGTAAATTTATGTAAATAAATATATATATATATATATATATATATATATATATATATATATATATATATATATATATATATATATATATATATAAAAATATACACACATGTTATTAAAAATTTATAAAGTAAGGAAGAATGTATAGACTACAGTCTGTAGTGTTGCGTTAGACGGAACTATGGCTAGAAAATGTTTTATAACTATTCTAATAATACAATTTTTTATTGTTTGTGACTTTCATTCATAATTTTGTTGCACTTTATTAACCATTGATTAGTTGTAGATGCACTTGCACGTGATTGTACAGTGTATTGACATTTTTAATTTCAGGAAATAATATTACTAATATATTTCTTCTTTATATTAAAACTTTTATGACTTGCAACTATATAAAACTATTGAAAATAAATATAATATCTGGAATCACGAAAACCACAACACAGCTTGAGATATCGCACCAATTAAAGTTAATTCGTCTTTAACACGAAACTTCTGAATTTTTACATGACACGATATAACATTAAATCCTCGTTTCATTTTATGTTTTAATGTATTTTGTACACACTAAAATAAAACAATTATTTATGCACGATTTTGAATTACTGAGAACACTTAGTAGATTACTTTTAATTTTTATTTTAATAATTAATATTTAATAAGCTCGTATTCAAACGAGAGTCAATTTAAACTAAAGTATTAATTAATAAATGACAGTTCAAAAATAAAAAAAACTGAGTAAAAGCTGTTTAAAAAAAAATCAATGCTCGAGGAATTATATAAAATTTTATCGAGTTGGGTGGGATCCACGCAGATACTGATAGCGATACTGGCACGATTGGGTGATATGAAGATATGAAGATATTAGTTCAAGAGAACGAACTAATGTGAGCGTGATACGGTTGATGACGCGAACAGAGCGGCTAGTTAAAAATCTTGTTAAAAAAATCTTGATTAGATGCTCAGTATCGAATCTCGAATCATCACGCATCCAGCTCACTAAATAATAATATAATACAATGTTATGTATGAGTTTGTTGATGCATGTCGATATATATATATATATATATACATGTTCTTATTAATCTTTATATCTATAGATATCTTCAGCATTTATATAATTTATAGATACAGATATATATATATATATATATATATACAGCATATATATATATATATATATATATATATATATATATATATATAAGGGTATGCCAAAATGTAACTTCCGTGGAGAACCTTTTAAAATTGGATTTTAAGTTCCGCTTTTAACAGGGGCTGCGTTTGAGCATTTCTGAGATATTTTGGTGAGACGATGTATTTGATTTTCATAGAATTTTTTAACAGGAGATTTAATTGGGTACTTCCGGCCAAATTTTGAATTTTCACCGGAAATGCCCAAACTAAGCTTCTGTTAAAAAATTCTATGAAAATCAAATACATCGTCTCACACCAAAATATCTCAGGAATTTCCCAAACGCAGCCCCTGTTAAAAGCGGAACTCAAAATTCCAATTTTAAAAGGTTTTCCACGGAAGTTACATTTTGGCACACCCTAATATATATATATACGCATATATATTGATTTAATATTAAATGGGTTATTTTATCCACTTGACCGACATAGTAGAGTATTTGTGTTACGATAAGCTCCCCTCTGTGTAGTTTACTAATGTGCCACGTCTTAGAATATAAGACTGTTTCAGGTGCTCTTATCGACCGGTTATCTCACCACTATAACAAGTCAATCGACATCCTCAGTTCATTAATAACTTGATAAACGCTCGCTTTTATTATTTTTTTTTATTTCAATATTCTAATTTATTCAAATCTTTTAATGATAATAGTTATTGTCATTCGGATTGATAAAAAAAATTAACGTTAATATTATTAGTTGGGAAATATATTCAAATTATAATTAAATACACTATTTGTAATTGATTATCGCTCTATTTTTTGTGATTAGAATAGAAATATTTAGTTTGGTTTTGATAGGTTGATGAGTGATAAATTTGAATAGTTTAAAAGAAATTAAAATTTTTTTTGTTAGTAAAACGTTCAAATTGTTGGTTCAGGAATTTTTCGACTTGTAACGTACGAATTATTTTTTATATCGGATAAAATATTCTGGTCGAGTACAATGATAAAAAAATTAACTTGGTTGGTTAATGCACTGATAGAAGGATTTCTTAGCATTTAAAAAGATTTCTTTGTATTTAAGAAATAATTTCTTAAACATCATTTCTTAGTATTTAAGAAATATTTCTTAAATACTAAGAAATATTTCTTAAATACTAAGAAATATTTCTTAAATACTAAGAAATATTTTTTAAATGCTAAGAAATCCTTCTATCAGTGTGTGAAAATTCTTATACTAAGAAAATCATTTTTTAAAGGGTCGTCATTATGAATCAAGTAAAATTTATTTAAAATAATAAAAATTTCTTAATTTAATCATTTTTTTGATAGATTCAAAACAAAAAATTTTTTTAAATCAACTTGTTGGCTCAAGATTTTTTCTCGTAAATTAAGTTAATTTTTATAAATATGAAAAAAAAAACTTGGAAATTTTTTATTCCAATTTATTTTTTGAATTTTTCAGGTAAAAATTTAAGGAAAAAAATTTTTTTTACCATTGCATGATAATTGAGGAAAGTTATTATAAATATTTATTAAAAATAATATTTTTATAAATTTTTAAAGATTGATTCAAATAAAAAAAATTTGATTATTACGTTTGTAATTATCAATTAAATTCTATAAATTATTTTCAAACTTTATAAGAATTTTTTGATTAATGATATGGATAATGAATTCCAATGTTATCACCCACAACTAATGTGTATTTTCTTTTCTTCATAATTTAATAATAAAAATTTTCTCGTTAAAAAACGTCAGTGTTAATTTACAATTGTAATTTTTAGAAATGTTGTTATTTAATTAACTTGTGTCAGAGAATCATCAACAAAAAATGTTATTTACAACCAAATTTTCAAGGATATGAATGTAAATCAAAATGAACACAAAAAACCAGAAAATTCTCATTAAATAACATAAATAATAAATACAAATGTCTAGAAAGGTAAAATTCTAAAGGGAATCACTTAAAGTAGCGAGTATTAAATGAGCACAATTAGACTTCCGGACGTAGGATTTCATAGTAACGAGACTAAGCACGCAAAACACCTAGAGTTATTTTACGGACGGACGTGGGCAGACGCAGCACGTACTCTCCACCACAACTAAACACTCTTATCTATTGAGTCGTTACAGCTAACAGCCACCAGCGAACAGCGAACTGCGAGTACGGGTTCACTCTACCGCAATTACAATCACGTCTAGTCACCGAGCCAACAGATTTAATGTAATGTATAACGTAATACTTGAATTGTATCAATACAATTTGTTACAGTCGAATCAGATTTACATTCCGATTAGTTATTATATTATTACATATATATTGCACGTGTCAATTTTATCACGCCGCTCTTTACTTCTCTTCAATTATTATTCATTGCGCTTAAATTTTCTCAGTTGAAACAAAAACTATAAATTTAAATTAACCGAACTTATCTGGCAATAACTATTTTATATATACTGATAAAAATTACAAGTAGAACGCTGACAATCTTTAAAAATAAAACAATAAGGTGTTAAAAATTTTTACAACTCTCAAGTTGTTAAATTTTAAGTTTATCGGTAAAAATTACTAGTAACGATAATTGTTATTAATAATAAATAATATTACACACCTACACAGCGTAGGTATCATCTCAACGACCTCATTTAACTGAAACGTATACGACAAAACCCGTTATCAATTCTAAGATAGTAAAGAGCAAAATTAATTGCTACATAAATATATAAAAGCGACAAAACAAATTTATCAGTAAAGCTTTGACGTCAATTGGTTAAGAATATAACAGCGTGACAATAAACGTAACTTGTGTACACTGTTTTTTAGTGATTACAAGCGATTAGTTATTTTTACTCATTACGTTTTTTATTTTCTCATTATTTTTTAGTCACTCTAAAGACCAACGTCCGACGGACATTAATTTTTAAGGTATTCATTATGCCTATATGTTCATGTCTACGCTGATAAAAAAAGTCGATAGTAATGGTAAGATACTAAATAGGTCAACTATCAAAAATTAATCACTGGTACTAATGGCATTTTTGTTTTTTTATTTTTATCGAAATAATTTATTTGTCAGAATAAATCTTGAGTTTAATGATTGACAAAAATTTAAACTTGAAATTTTAGTGATGGAAAATATATGATGCACCTGTTACTGGCTTGAGAGTTATTTTATTTATGAATTTACGCTCTGAGTGAAGAAACTCTCTTTAATAAACTCATAAAAATGAAGTTTTAATATCTTTATGGAATCTTATGACAGAAACACTTTGCTCTAGCAATTTATTTTTTTTAATTGACCTAACTAACTATCTTTGAACATCCAAACCTTGATGCAAGGAAACGTAAAAAGATTTCTTTAACTGTGTTACAGTAGAACCTAAATCTAAAACAGTAAACAAATAAAAAATTTTGAAAAGTTTTATAAGTTAATTATCAATAAATTCTTCTACAAAAAATTAACTCATATTGTAAAGCGTGAATTGAATTTTTTTTATACTGATACAACTTTGAAGAGTTTCATCTTTTTGAATTTAAAAAGTATTTGTGGTTCAATCTAAGTTTACTTCTTAAATTTTTTTTACTTGTTTTAAATCAATCAAATTCTTGACAGTGGTATTTTTGGTCTAAGATTATTTGTCTTACATCAAGTTAAATTTTTTATCAATGTAAATGTACTTCCCTTTACGTTTACAACAAAATATAAGGTATATAAATCCCAAAAAATAGTAGTAATTTAGAATTTTAGTAAACTGATAAAAAAATAATTTTAATTATATAAAAAAACATTTTTTGAACGCAGAATACAATTTCTAAAATTTTTATTGTCACGATTTAAGAAAAATTTGAACCCAAATCAATTTCTTAGTCCAAGAATTTTTCTGCTTGATTTAAGAAAATGATATTTTTGAGTTCAAGATATTTTTTCTCGAGTAAAATTAATTTTTTTAACAAATAAATTACAGCACAAAATTATGAACAAAAATTTGTTTCATATTAATTAATTATATAGAAAAAACTCAAATATCTACAGACTTTATTATCATTTTTTTAGCAGATAATGATAAATAGCTGCGGGAAATGACGTACGCAAAAGGGCAGTCAAATTTGGACCGCGAGTCATGTTTCAAGCTGACGAAAGAATAAAGATGAAGATGAAGGTGAAGATGGCGACAACGATGAAGACGAAGTATCTTTTATAATCTAATTCGCCCGGACTGACATAACTGTGGAGCGACTACTCGGTACAAGTTGCTCGTTTTCTATTCTTCTATTCTCGCGAATTGTCTTATATCGCCGTCTACGTCTCGCTCGGCAATATCTCGAGTCTTGAGGTCTGATGATCGAGGTCTCTTACAGTACTACTTGTTATATTACTGTTGTGGAGTGTGTAAAATGTCAGTGCATCAGTATGAGTGTGAGAATAAGTGTGAGTAGTATGGCTGATACTCCCGAAATAATGTTAGACGCGGTGGCTTCAGACGAAACCGAGAGATCTGTTATGTGCCCAGGCAGCGTTGAGTTTAACTGTTGTCCTCTTGCTGTACTCACTAGAGTAAGAGGTTACATAATACCAAGATATAATTTATTCATTTTATTTTATTTGTACCGACAATTACACTCTGAAATAATGGTAGAGGGCGTGAAAATTCCTCGATGCTCGAAACTTTTATTTATCTTTAGTGCTAAGATTAGCAGAAATAGTGTACGTGTGTGTTATTATTATTTATTAATAGCGGGGGATGAAAAAGCACGCGGTAGATGAAATAAAAAAAGAGAGAAAGAAAGTAAATAAAGAGATAAGAATAAAATATAATTCGAGTGTGACATACGTCGAGATGTTGCTGCCGCCACCGGTCTCAGTCTCGGTCTTAGTCTCTGGCACTCTCTCTACGTTTAGATGCTTACGCTTACTAAAAATAAAATCGGGTCTTACTCTTTTGAACCAAGCTTAATTTCCACGCTCGCCCGTCTGCAAGCCCTCCCTTGCTCCGAGCCTCTCGATCTGTACCAGCTAAGTCATGAGAATTTATATATATATATATATATATATATATATATATATATATATATATATATATATATATATATATATATATATATATATATATATATATATATATATATTTACATTATATTAAACCATTATTATTATTATTATTATTATTATTATCATTATTATTATTATTATTATTATTATGTGAATACCGAGTTGAATGTAGGTAAAAAGCGGACAGTCTCACCTCGAGCTCGCGAGGTATTTTATTAAGCCAAGCTGCTCCAAACTGGTGAGAATAAGAAATCACACACACATGTCTCCTCACAAACGTACTATACATTTATTTATATTTAAGTTTATATAAATATCTATCTATCTATATGGGGCATTCCACGCGAAATCCGGCGGTTATAGAAGTCAAAATATTGAATTTGATAAATATTTTCTATAATCAAGGTTAAATATTTTTGTGCACAAAAAAAATTCAATGAAGAAAAGATTTTCATGATTTAAAAAAATAAAAAAATTGACGGTACAAAATAAAAAATTTCCCTCCAATTTGTCAAGTAACAAAAAAAAAATAATTTTTGATCCAACAATAATCACCTCACTCACACCTTTTGCTAACTCCTCTTTCGCCTCCACCTTCCTTGCAATCCCTTAAATTTATCCTTGTTCTCCGCCAGCTCGCACTCGGCCTCACCTTCTTCTTCGTCGCCTCCAACAGCAGCCACCGTTTCGAGGAGGCCCTCACTATCACGTTTTGTACCGCGAGCGACACATTTAAATTCGTAACTGGTGTTCCTTTCCGCCACTATCATAAATATTATAAAAATCGCTTTTATTATTTATTCTTAGCTCAGTTTCTTCTTCAACAATCACTGCACTCACACACTACTAATACAATAATAATCAACTACAATATATCCACGTATATGTACATATTGACGTCTAACAAAACAAAATAATATTAATTACCATTACAATTATTTTCAATATATATATATTATATATTACGGTGAAAGAAACCCAAATTCTACTTCGCTAAATATATGTCTTTTCCAATGTCACGTCGAAGCCCATCCTAGTTCGTGCCACATTTCACTACCCCGATCAAACCACTCACGAGTTTTCGTACTCTGGTTCCATAACAACCCACGACCTCCACCTCTGCCGCAAGCTACTCCGACCTCTACCTCGAAATGAACCTCCAAGTCTGAGTTTAATTCAAAGTTTAAATTTTCTTCGTTATCCCAATTTTTGTTTAGTTTGCTCCGAAAAATTACTGGAGCTTTTTTACTTTTGCTGGCCAGTCGAGTTTCCTTGGGTTGGATATCGAGACGCTCCCACTGGCTGGTGCAGGTCCCAGTCACTGCTCGCGTTCCTCGTTTCGAAGCTTCGACTTTCTTGAATTGAGCTTTTAAGTTTGCTCCGTTTCTCATCTATCAGACCCGACCGACTGACACTTACTTATTCTTTATAAAATAATTTATTTATAAAAATCAAAAAAGTGAAAAATATTTGTCTCCAGACTGAATTAACAATCACTCAACTACATATACAGGTACATACTAACTACTTATATTAATACAACTGTAACTGTAACGATTTAGGTTAAATCACTAGTTATATCACTATATATATGTGTATATATAGGACATAGAATAACGATGAGAAACCGTGAGTGCGGGACGAAGTTCGAACGAGACTGAGGTCTCCCATCCGCGGACTGACGTTCTAGCGGCGGCCAAGAAAGGCCGGGGCTCGAGCGCACGCGTACATCTCGCGCCCTTGCGCCACCCTTGTCCGACCTACCCTCTTTTTCCACAGCCGGTTTTCTCTCACTTTTTGTTGTATTCTGACATGGACGCTCATCCACCAGCCCCCGTTATATTATCCATCCCGTCTTTACTATTAACCGCTCTCTCTCTTTTTATATATATATATATATATATATATATACCACTCCACTCCCTCGACAAGTGAACCTCTTTGCCCCGCTTTCATCCCTCCCGACACTCACTCACACTCACACTTTTCCCTCTGCCCAACCTAACAGAGGGGTTACTCCTTTCTCGAACTCTATTACACTGTTGTATTGTGTTTTCTCTATTATATTATTATTATGTTCATCTAAGCAAGAGCTTTTTGAGTGTTGATTTTTCTACACAGAAAAAAATGTTTACTTGGACCAAGAAATTTCAAGGAAGACCGAAGTTAATTTGAAGCAAGAAGAAATTTTCTTGATCTTGAGGCAAGAATATTTTATTGGCTCAAGAAAATTTAACTTAATCCAAAATAAATTTTTTCTTTCTTGATTCAAGAATTATTTTTTTCAGTGTAGGAAAAATAATAAAAATTTTTTTTTGAAAGTTTTATGTTGAACTGAGATTTAAAATTCAGAACAAGATAAATCTGTAGCTTACACTACTCTGGCATTCGTTATCTTAAATTTTGAATTGGGAACCTCGGTTGTCTATTTTATATCTGTGCTTGCACCTGTATTTATACTTATATATTATATATATATACTATAATGAACAATAGGGTGTACGTTACTATTACACTGCATTACTCGGCCGAGGCTTCGTGTATTCACTTATTGCCGCACTTGTACGAACCTTGTACTACTGTAGTACACTACGCTCGCTTTTAAGGTCAGGAGATGAAAATATTGGATTAGAGTAAAGTTTGTTTCAAGTCTAAGCAGAAGTGAATTTTTTTATATCTAATTACGATGTTTTTGGGGTTTAATAAGCTTCATTTTAAAAATGTAACAATTGGAGAAAATGTTATTTTTACTTTGAAAACATTTATAAAAATGTATTTTTATTTTTTTCATCTTATTTTTTCGTATTAATAAAATATCAATATCGATTGACATCAAAAAAGACACGTATCACATAAATAAAAAATAATATTATTTTTGTCTTTGAGTCCAGAATTCATCTTTAAAATTGCTTTTATAAAATCAGGCGGTGCTTTTCTACGTTTCTATTAAATTGTTGTTGAAAAATACACAAATTTTTTTCCCTAAAAATCAATAAATCAATTGAAAATTTCATACAAAAATCAATAAATATATATTAATTGAAAAATTATTTTTGATTTAAAAAATCATTTGATGTCAAAATATTCTTAACATTAATGAATTATTTCACGGATTTATTAGCATCTATATACCAAACTTTTCCTTCTACAAAATTTTTCTCCGAGAATCAAAAAATTAAATCAATTTCTGAGCTATCAAAAGCGATAACAGCTTATCGTATAACAAATCGTAACAAATCTCAGTGTGTCATTGTATAATACAGGGTTTATTTATCCGAGGGAATTGATATGCGTAATTGCGACGATGACAAAAGCTCTGGGTAGTAATCAACGTGATGATGCTAATCAGTGCATCGGATAATGATATTCTAGTGTACAAGGTATAGTATCAAGATAATGATAATGAGAATCAATATGAGAGTAGATAATCTACACTGTTAAATTCAAAATACACGGGTGTCTTTTCTTGATAATTCTTGTACGCACGGACGCGCGTTTAATGGGCATGACGAGACAGGATCGAGCAATCGGTAGAAGAATCACTATGAAATGTGATGTAGTGTCTACGAAGTATGAAGCTGTGAATAAGCTAAAAGCTATAATATGTATCGCAAAGCGAAGACTAGGTCACGGGTGTAGGTGACACTGTTCTGCCATCGGATTTTCTTTTGCTATAGACGAGCAGAGTCGTCTTATCGGATTTAAAATTTAAAACTTTGTTACATTTTGTTTTAAATATTGCTTTTTATTTTTATCCATATCACTGTTATTGTTTTGTATAATGACTCAGGTATTTTGTTGTGGGAGACAATGAGCGTGTATTGAAGATGGCTAAAGTTTTAGTATAAAAAGGTCGAGATAAAAGTTGATATAACAAGTTCAAAGGGGACTTGTGCTTTTTTTATTTTATTTTTTTTTACTGCCACTGCTACTGCATTAATGCTCTTTCGCAAAGTGTTCGAGATTACGCCTATTATATACAATACTTTCTTAATTAATTCATTTTGCTTCCTGTACTACCTGTACCGCTGCTAGATTCTTTTATTTTTTGTTTTACTTTGTGTTTTTATCTTTTATTTATTTAACTGTGGATTTTTATTTTATTTTCTTCTTAATTGTGAGACATCATTCTATTGGATGATACCAACCGCGGATTTTATTTTATTCAGCTGTTTAATTCATAGAATTTTAATTGCGACGAATCTTTGGAGGAGATGGTTTTAGATTCACGACACTTGAGGACTCTTCGGGTTTAGGACTATGAGGAGATATTGAAATTAATCCTGTAGCGCAAGTGGAAGAAATATTAAATACACGTGTTAAGAAGTTAAAGCGCTGAAATTGAAAATGAGATTTTTAATAGGACTTTAATTTCATTAAGCTAATTGGAGTATTTTTTAATTTTTTAGACTAAGTAGAATTTATCATAAGTTTTAATTTAGAGCAAGGAATTCTTCGAATTATATTGTGGTGAGAAATTACTAGATGTGTAGTATTACGTGACCTTCTTTTATTGATTATGATTCAACTGATAAAATATTGATTTGGTTCAAAAAGAAAAATATCTTGGAGAATTTCATTGTCTTCACAGAAAAAATTATTTCTTGAGAAGAGAAAAAAATTTTCTGGTTCAAGAAGAATTTTACTTCGACTAAAACTGTTTTGAATTTCTTCGTTAATTATTTTGGCTGAAATCAATTTTTTTTTTTGTTTTTGATTGATTGAATCCAGTTGAAAAATTTTTGAACTAAATTAATTTTAAATTAAGAAACTTTTTTAAGATCAAAAACTTTAATTCAAGATAATCAAATTCTTTCAAATTCGTTAGAACTTTTTCATTCAAATAAGGTAATATTTATTTAAACTAAACAAAATTTCTAGGAAAAAAAATTTTGTTTGCATAATTCAAGAAATTCAACAATATGATTTTCTTGGTTTAAGATTTTTTGGAGTAAAATTAATTTTTAACTTCCTGCTAAGAAAATCGAAGATTTTCAAAAATCGGGAAGTTATTGTTTTCACCCCGTTTTGCAAAAATCGAGTTTTCACCAGATCTCGACGTTTGAAGGACACAGAAAGCTTCCCTGACTATCCCCGCGAGGTTGTCACTACGTCTGTATGTATTTATGTATGTATGTATGTATGCATGTATGCGCGCGCGTGTGCGTGTGTGTGTGTGTGTGTGTAAGTATGTGAATCGCTTATAACTTTTGAACGATTGAACCGATCGGAATCTACCAAACGGCGTTCTAAAGAGTTCCCTCAAACTTAGATTTCCTATGAATTTGAATCGATTCGGACCGATAGATTTTGAGAAATTTTGAAAAATCTAAAAAAAAATCGAAAAAAATTTTTTTTTGAAAGTGGTTTCTTTGGAATAACTTTTAAACGGCTCTATCGATCCACTCCAAAAACTAATCCGCCCTTGAGCTTGAAAAACCCCGTCGATCACCACTAATCCGGTCAAAATCGGTTGATTCGTTCGAGAGATAGCGTGAACGAAAGAAAACCGAAAAAAACCAAAAAAAGTGTTTTTTCGGAATTACTCCGAAATTTTTCGTTCTATCAATTTAAACTTGAAGATTCTTTATGAAGCTTAAGAAACTGCGTCGAATGTCACCACCCGCGTGAAAATCGGTTCATTAATTCAGAAGTTATTGCGATTTGAAAATTCAAAAAATAGTGTTTTATCAAACTTCTATAAAATTTTTGAGCTCGAAGAGCTCAAAAGCATACAAAAGCTATTTTTCGAGCTCGGAGAGCTCAAAATAACACACGAATCGTATTTATGAGCTCGAAGAGCTCAAAAACGTCATAAGTGCAATTTCAAGCGTTTAGGTATAGACTTGGCGGGAAGTTGCAGGGATGGCCTTCAGGGTCAACCGTTTTCCTAATTTGTTTTTTAGTGTTCGAACTACTATATTAAAAAGACTAATTGTAAAATTTTATCAAAAAATTCATTGAATAAGTAATTATTTTCATCAAATACTCATCGGTAATATAAAGCTTGTAAATTACAATGACATTACAAACTACAATGACATACAATAAAGATGATTTAAGATGAGTATCCCTAAAATTATCATTTTCAGGAATAAAGAGTAAATTGCACCCCTTTTGAGGTGTGCAAAATAATTTATAGTTAGATCAGAATTAGAGTACAACACATTTTTTGCAAGTACAATTAGCGGCGGAACACAGGTGAAACTTTAACCAGTAACTTTTAGATGAATTAGATAGGAGTAGTTTAAACTCCTGGAGTTTAGTCGTGTGTAACTGTATGGGAATGAGATAGGAACGAAATGCGGTGTTTTCGGAGCTTTTGGTTAACTCTACCACCGAGTTAACAATTGCATAATGCACGCCAGACATATATATGCGTCCATATAAATCGCACGGTTACGTTATATTATTTAATAGAGACCTATATACTGAGATTTTCGTCACACATTTCTCACGCTTTCGTGTTATGTGTCTCGTGTGTCACACGATAGACGACACATATTATAGACACTTTAAACAGACAAATTGAACCGTTAAATTTATCACCTAGATCCCGAGCATAATTCAACAAATTATTTATTCATTCCAATTGTTACTTGCTTTTGTCACAATAATTGTCAAAATTGCACTAAAAACAAAAAATTAACTTTATTCAAGAAAAAAATTTTTCTTGATTCAAATAAATTTGGTTTGATTCAAAAATTTTTCAGTGTAAAAATTATTTTTTGAACTTTGTATCATATCATGGACATGTAATATTTTTTTTATTTCTATTTTCAAGAGTTTAGTGTTATGCAAACAAGAGTATTTAACCCAATCTAAATTAACTTTGATAGCGCTGTTATGTTCTCTCTAACGATAACGATTACGGCACCGTGATAATGATTACAGATATCCAACGGAGACAATTTTCGATAATGAAACATGAGACACTTGGACGATAAGACAACATCGCTGCTCTGTCGATCTTCATCGTGTCGGGTAAGCTCAGCTTAGTAAACTAGGCGCATAATTTATCGAAATAGCTTCTCTATTCAGGTTGTCTGTATGAATTTCAGCTTACGGTAATTTAAAAGCTCGTTAAATCAGTGTTTACATCATAAGATTATTTAAATCAATCAAAATATTATCATCCATATTTAAAATTGTAATAGTAAGAAGTATAATTTTCAGATGCCTGGAAGACCAAATAAATGGTCGAATCGTTGCACAAATAAGAATGTGATGTTGTTAAGATTCTGTTAATTTTCCACATCCCTGATAATTTACTGTTACAATTATTTTAATTTACATCACTTTTTTCATTATAATATCCTCAGAAAATTTATGTCAGTTTAATTTTTTTTTTATCGAACAAAAATGAAGCTTCAAATATTATTATCTTGATAAACGCATTGGAAATTCTTTTTATTTGATTCATAGAATTTTTATTTCGGAATTGATTAAAGTAAAATATATGGAGATCAATATACTTTGATGTTTAATAATTGAAGAATGAATGAAAGATATAATTCTAGGTATAAGTTTTTCATAATTATTTAATTGGTGAAACGTTCCCTATTACTGTGTCGAAGACTTCCATTATTTGATTTGATAAAAAGTTGAGCTGGCCGACTTTGGAAGCATTTAAAGATAAAGAACAATCATCAAAACTTTTCGCCTGAAGGATTGTGAACTTTGAGAGATGAGTTGTTCAGTTTTAAATGTTTTTCTGTTAAGTATATTGATGGAAGAAAAGTTGAGCAAAACTATGTAAATGGAAATATAAGTTAAATTTTAGAATTTCATTTTTTATAAATTTCTCGAAAATTAACATAAAAATTTTAAAGTTATTCAATAAAAGTTTCATTTTTTAAGGGGGATGGCCACTGTGAAATTTCAAAAAAAAAAAAAATTTTTTTTTTTTTTTATTAAATCCAAGTTTATAGATTCAAAAATATGTATCTAGAGTTTGGTATCAAAATTCCGAATATTTTTCGAGTTATAGTCATTTTTGTGACAGCACGTCAAATGACTTTACACGCGCGGCACTCCGACGAAAACGCGTTTTTCTCGAAACTACTTTTTTTGAACTGATGAAAAATGTAATTCACATAAATATGAACCGATTTGCAACTTTTTTTTTCTCCCGTATTCGTCTATTCAGTAGCTATAGTTGCACGTAGGGGATTTTGGAAATTTTGATTTTTAAGATTTTTTAGGGCTGTTTGAATCCAAAAAAATGAGGAAAAAAAACGAAAAAATTTTTAATATGTCGCCATTTTTTTTTAAATCCAAATTTTCAAAATCCCCTACGTGCAACGATAACCACACGCATGCAGATTACAGCGCTCTTTCGTTTTTTTATTTTAGATAATCCGTTTTTGAGTTAGAGATCGTATAAGGGAGGGGGAAATTTTTTTGGTGCTCCACAAAAATGCTAATAACTTTGTAACAACATGATATTTTTGGATAAAAATTTAGGAGAATAATCTGCAATTTACACTTTATAAAACAAAAAAACCCAATCCCCGAATTCCTTTATTATCCCAGTCAAAAAAATTCCCGAAAATCACCTATTTTTTCGATCCTCACAGTGGCCATCCCCCTTAACTTATATCCCATTCCATTAAAATAAATTTCAGTTTTACAATAATTGATTATGTATTCATCAAATTATTCTATTGACAGAAAGCAATCAAGAAACTTTTACAAATAAATTATTCTTAAAATAAATTTATGAAGATTCGAGGTTTTATGAATACACGTCAAAATTAATCACGATAATTGTAAATTTAATTTCCAAAATTGTATATATAATTGGTGGTTGACGAAAAGACGAAAGATCACATATATGTATGGTATCAATTACGATTATTAATAATAATAATTATTATCATTTTAATATCGCAGGTAAATTAGACCGCACAAATGCAATTTAATCAATTACATAATAGATATTACGTTTCTATAATTTATAGAATTGGGTAAAAATAAAGGAAAGTCATAGAGTTGAAGTAATAATAATAATAATGAAGTGGGAACTTAAAAATTTAAAGTCGACAAATGCATTTTAACGAGCAATATAAATGCTAATTTCACAATGTCATGCATGAGGATGCAATTAATCCTCAGGGGAGTCTTTATTTTCCGCTGTAAACCTGATTAAGAATCATCGTTCAGTACGCCTCCAAGTGTTACATCCTTTTCCTAGATGATAATTGATTAAGTGGGTACCTAATTAATAATTATTAACTCATCTGTCATTATAACTACACGGAGAAAAAAATTTTGCTATAGGAACTCTATAGTAGTTAGTTGTAAAAAGTTCCAGTAGGTTAACGTATTCTTATAGTAACAATACCGTTTGGCTCCTGCAACTCTACATCGTTGAGCTCTGAGAGCTAAACGTTATTTACCTCTCACAACTCTACAGGATCGTTCTGAGACTATAACAAATTTTTGGCAGTCTGCTTAGTAATTTTTTTTACGATTTAGCATTGATAATTTAAAAAATAAATGCGGCAGAACGAATTTATATTGCCAACAATAATTGTATATGACAAATAAGAATAGTATTATAATAGAAATAAAATAATAATAGAATTTATATTACAAATAAAAATTATTTGTTAAATAAAAATATGGTCGTCACAAAATTATCTTATTTTCTTAATTATATCAATAAATATTAGACATAAAATCATTATCGTATATACACAAGAAAAGATAAATAAACGAAAACAAATTTTATTTTGTGTTAAATGGGGTCTTTTTAATGTATTCCGATAACTTATCACTTATCACAATATATTAAACTAATAAATTAAATTAACAGTCACTGCAAATGTACCTTAAAAAACCATAAATACAAAACTGTTCTAACGAAATTCAATTTGACAAAAAAAACCTATTTCCTTAAATAAATAAATTAGGAACTTAATTTTCCTCATATATTTTTAATAATATAGATTAGTAACGAAATAATTCTGTTTATCATTTTAGAAGGTTATGAAATATGTCAGCGCACTCCACTACTGCACAACGTAGAGCGCTCCCAACTATTGGCTAGGTGCACGATGGTGCTGCCCTCAATTTTCATGCTTTTCCTATGTTAAATCAAACGGAGTAATTTAGTTCCAGTGGCCGCCATTAGCGTTAAATCATGCTCTTCCCATAACATTTACACGTAAAAGTGGTAGTCAGCGCTAGCTCTCCCCACCATATACTTCGCACCCTGGCAATACCGTTTAGCTCTGAGAACAATCCCGTAGAGCTCTGAGAGCTCAACAACATTGAGTTATCAGAACTAAATAACATTTTGTTACTGTAACTCTACAACGAACAGTAAACTGTGTATAGTTGTGGTAACTCTACAGTTACGTTACCAGAACGAAATTTTTTTTTCCGTGAATGTTATTTACATAGAAAAACTTGTTTTTTAATAAGTACATTAATAATTAAATAACAATAAATTTTATAAGAATAATAATGAAATTATATTATTATTCTAAAATTTATTTTTATTTAATTATTAATGTACTTATTATCGCTAATGTTGTTGTTATTGTTGATATAAGTGGATGATTGATGGCTGACTGGATCACAAGAAGATTGATGTTTTGCATAACAAACAAAATCACGAATAATTTAATAATATTAGACAAAGTTAGAGATTTAATTATAAACTACAGAGCTTTTATTTATCGACTTATATTAACGTCACCTTGTCCTTCAAGTAGTCTGACTCGCGGTCCGACGAGCCATGCGGGAGCAAGTGCATAATACAGATGAAGTATGAAGGTATAAAGTTAGAGGTAGAGGTTGTACAGCGTCAAGTTATATATAATATAAGTTGTATTATTGTTATACATAGATAGTATACATGCAGGATGTACTTCTTGAGATATATAACTGTAATTTATGGTGCACATCATGTTAGTCCATGGTACACATCAAGTATAGGGTACATATGTAGTAAGATATTACATATGCACTATTGAAATGCATGAAACGCGCAAGCGCAGTCTCTTTCGATCGACGAACGACAACCCAACGACTACAACGACAACCACGACGATGAAGAAAACGAAAAACTGCCAAGAGCAATCAGAATATATAATCAAAGATTATTAATTTAATTGCTCTATTTTTGAAAAAGAAAATTTATTTCTCTGAATTTATATGAAAGAAGTAATTTAAAATAGAGTGTGCTAGCACGTTGAATAACTTTATAACTTTTTCATAGCGATAGTGATCTGATAATGAATGACGGAGACGAAGAGAGGTCAATCGAATTACACGTCTTCTCTGTCCTCTCCGGTCGTTTTTCAATCGCGATCCTATTAGCCCTGACAATCGCGTGTGATGTACACGATTTGCATGCTTACAAATGATATTTATAACGACAATCCACTATTCATCACAGCCTTGATTCAATTTACTTTATTGTTAATATACCGCATGTGTCAGCATAAACTCAGTAATACCCATAAACTTCAAATTTTATCATAACCGCGCTTCATGTCGATCGCCATTTCATCCACAGACTCTCTTTGAGTACTCGATTTCCTGCTTTGGACACTAAATTCCATTGATAAAAACATAAATTGTGGTTGATGGGAATCGAACCGCTGAATTGCACCCTAGACACAACTTTTGATACCAAAATTACCTTCCAGTGGATGGTCAACACGTTGATGGAAAAAATAATTTGATTTTATGAAAAGCTATTTTTAACGAAGAAAATTATTTTGAAACCATTCTCGCATGGTTGTTTCAAAATAAATTAAATTTTTTAATTAAAAACTTTCACATAAAATTTTTGAATTTAATTTTTTTTATTGATCGGTTAATTTTTTATCTACACGAAAAAAATTAATTCTTGAGCAGAAATTAATAGTGTTAGGGACTCATTACAGACTTCGAAACACTATTTTATATGTAAATACTTGATGAAAAAAATCTGGACTCGTACTAGGGTAATCTCGTGTTAAAGTCTGGAACGTTTACTTGTCCAAGTCATGATTTAAAGTAGAAGTTAATATTTTTTGACTAGAAAATATTTATGAAGACAATTATTTTGAGTGAAGAAAATTTTTACTTAAGGCTTAAGTAAGCCTTTTTTTTTGTATATAAATAATATTTTCTGCCCTCCGGCTGGAAAGTGGCAACTTTCTGGCCGCTGCGCTTAACAAAGTTGCCACATTCCGGCTACGTCGAGCAGAAAAATAGTATACATACCTTGGCCAGTAAAAAGTAAAGCCTCAGATCACATGTTTGTCAACCTCGGCTTCGCCTCCGCCAACAATTACATGTGATCTGAGACTTTTCTTATTTTACTGGCCTAGGTATGTAATATACTATTGTCGATAAATAAATTTAATGAAAATTTGTGTTTAATTTCATAATCAAGGCTTAAAATTAAATAATTTAATGACTTGAATAAAGATCAATTTTTGGAGGTGATAGTCGATATTATCTGAAATAAAATGTTTTATGAAAATCGAACGTAAAATTTTGCAAGAGGAATTTTTTGTTTTTAATACAAGAGTTTTAATAAACTAATTGAAACTTTTATCCAGTTGAGAAAATTTGGAGTCGAGAGTAAATTGACGACTAATACTTTTTCGTAAAATTTGAGTTTAATATTGGAAAGAAGACAACTCGTGGATCGAAAAAAAAAATGAGGTTGCTAGTAGAAAAGAAGGTTTCTGTTATTTTAAGATAAAACTCGATAATTTCGTAACAAGTTTGTCGAAAACATAAATATAGCCTCATCTCTTAATATATTAATCACCACAGAGTTGAGTAGTTTACTCGGGTACAACGGACAGCATGCGGGATGTGAGTGAGCTAAGACATGGGTAATTGTCACGGTGATCTTTCCTCGAACATGTTATCTCGAAACCCGTCAATGACGTCCGTGTAATGACGTCAACGTCGTTACGTTATGTCATGCATCAATGTCCACGTGAACACTATTATATTACTATTATTATTGGTATTGTTGTTGTTGTTATTACTTATTCCCATCATCATCACTGACGACGGAAACTCTCATTAAATTCATTGCTGTTTACAACACGGAGCATCAGTACAGGGTGTTTCAAGTCAAGTGTTATATGAGAAAATATATGTACATATATATATATATATATATATATATAAGCAGATTATTCTGACACTAGTTTAAAATGTCATTGATGATATACTATAATAGTTTGTCTCCCATACAATACCAGATCCGCGTCATTAAATGCGATATGCGTGAGAATATTTTTATATTTTTCATTTTACGCTAAATTATCCTCTTGTTCAATTACTAGTTAACTTGATACAAAGTAATCTACATTAACGCTCAAACATTTGTGCTCTTGAACTTTTGTTTGTTACTTCCTCTTACATCAGCAAATTAGTTTATTCTTCTCCTCGACAATTGATATGGTGTCAAAATATTTTTATTTCATTTTATACAATTATTTCGGTGCCGCAGAAAATTTTACGCCCTTACAAATAAAAATAATTCGAATAAAGTCTTCTAAATTAAATTCTGGCCAAGGAACGAGAGATATGGAAAAATTAATGGAAAATTTTTCTGTAGAAAATCAAATTTCCTATAAAAAAAAGTCTTATGATTTTTTTCATCTCCAATATTTTAGCCAGAAATTCGAGTTAAAATTTTTTGAAAAAAATATTGATTTGGCTCAAAAAATTTTAATTCTGGTTGAATGATCAGAGATAAGATAAAATTTATAGAGGCTGTTTTTGTAAGCAATTAAATTTCCTGTAAAAAAGGATTTTTGAAATTTTTTTGCATATCTTCAATATTTAACTCAGAATTTTTAATTGAAAATTTTACAAATAATTTTTACATTAAAGAATTGGAGTAAATTTTTTCAAAAATTAAAAATAATTCATAAAACACTCTGCTAATATCTACTGTAATTTTTCAGTCCATACAGCAATTATCTCTCAAAGCTCGAGTCTTTATAATTTCAATTCCAATAATGCATCGTTTAATTTACAGTGCTTGACTACGCGCTTAAAAGTAGACCAATTACTTTAGTGAATATTTAATTAACTCTGGCTTGAATCCAAATGTAAATTTATTTATTTTTTGACGATATTTATAAATTTTATCCCCAGTTACTCGCCCGATAAAATATTATAATTTACAGTAATGAACCAGGACGAGGATGATCATAATTACTATTTTGATTACGAGCATAAATATATGTCGAGAATTATTTGTTAAAAAAGTTGGATACAGATTTTAATTGAGATACATTAGCATTGACGTCCTCTTTGTTGACTGGTACTCTTGTGGCTTCATTTCTGTTCAAATAAGCGTGTGAATTCACTGGGTTTCAATACACATTTCCTTGTGAAGTAAAATTATTATACCTATCCCTACACAATGTGATAGAATGTGCTAGTGCTAGTGCGTTACGTTACGGTCAGCCGAGATAGAAATACCACTATTGCTTGCCACTATACATGGCATATGTCTGTACAACACTTTTACTTGCATGCTTGTACGCAAATAGGTACCGTATAATATATACGTGAGAGAAGCTTATAGTTGGGAGTACAAATACGAGGGTGAAATTTCATAGTGATAATGCCGAGAAAGTATATCAACATTAATTTATGTCCATTCCTCTATGACAGCCATTTATTTATTTATTAAGCGTATTTACATATGGATTTATTTTAATTTAACCCATTAATATAAGTTGACTTATTTTTACTGTAGTTATAAACAATCTGCACACTAAAATAAAGTATATTTAATATTAAATACACTTAACTTTTTGGTTGCATGGGAAAAAATTTTTTTAATTAATTGTGTAAAAAAAAAAATTGCAAGTGTAATTTTTTTACCGTCACCTGTTACTTAAAAAATTTTTTAATGCCAATACTGGGCTACTAATTTTTTTATCTTTCATCATTGACGCCAAAAATTAATTTTCAAACTTTTTCTCTGATGCATGTTCTGATACGTCATTCAAGACTCCGCGCACCTTCAACGAAGACGTCCTATAACCTTTAGAGAAAACTAACTATAAGTGTTTTGAGCTTAAAATGTTTCAATAAATTAAAATAATTTATTACTCTTTTAGACAGAAAAAAACAAACATTAAAATATTACAGTTATTCATCTAGCGCTGCTTCAAAAGAACAAATGCGAAATGTAAAAATGATAAGTTTGGAAAATATTTTTTTTAAATAGTTAAAGTTCAATCTAAAAGTACATTTGAAATGGCAAATTACACTGTTCAACTTTTCTAAAGGTGTAATAGAAAGCTTTAAAGTCGTAAAAATTTTTAAGTGTTTTTTAGTTTCTGTAAGGTTTGCTCTGAAAATTACTTTAGCGAGTACATCTAGGAATAGTATATCTTTTTATTACGTAAGACTTTTCATATCAACACTTTTGAAAGTACTGCTATAGGGTGCTTTTAGAATACACCCTGTGAATTATGTAACGTACAAATATGCAAGTATGTGTTATTTACGTAATAACGAATGTATTTGATAGTTCGCACCCATTGAAAGCGTTATACTATAGAAATTTAGTTATTTTGTTGACATACTTTCTTCCTAAATTTTATGAGTGTGAAGTTAAGTAATAAATGTTGCTCAGGAACATAAAAGCTTCTAGTAAAATTCTTTATGAATAAAAGCAAGATAAAATTCTAAAGAAATTCTTGAGAAAAAGAAAGCAAAGAATTAATTTTCCGAGTTTTTGTGAGATTCTTCTTATCAAGGCATTCTCATTAATATTTAGTTACTAACAACGTCACTATTTTAATTTTTCAGCAAAATGCAAGTGTAATACACACCGTTAATAATTATCTTTTGAATTTTCATGAAATGTCTCAAGCAATTTACAGTAAAATTTGCATTTTAAATTTATACTCTGCGGAAATTGTCCATGAACTTACAATACCGAGTTATCAAAATTCAGCTAAAGTAAATAAATTTTATTTATAAAGGAGGGGCAAAATGGGATACTTGAAGAAGTATTGTTTTTGGTCAAATGCGCTGAATTTCTTATTTTTTGATTACCTTCAGAGTAACAAAAAAATTATTTTTCGAAAATAAAATATAAATTTAAAGAAAGATGAATTTTTTCAATAGTTAATACAATACAATAAAAAATATCGGTGCAAAAATGGTATGAAATTTCTGTAGAGTGAAAATTTTATTTTTGTATTTGAATCAAAACAAAAAACTTAAAAAATCTTTTATTTAGTCCTGTCTACAAAAATTTTCAAACAATTTTGAATACTCCAAAGTTAAGAAAACATTGGTATCTATCAAAAAACGATTATTCCCCATGAGTGATCGTTTTTTCCAAGCAAATGTAATTTTTGGGACATTTACCCGGCAATAAATAGTCAAGCTAAAGAAACTTTTGAATCCAATGAAGAAAATAAATCTACGGACATATGACATGAGTAATGAAAGAAATACAAAAATCCGAACTTCATGAGATAAAGAATAGATACTACACGATTTGTTTGAATTCAATATATTTATCTTCTGGCATATTTTCTTCCCGATAAAATTTTCATGCAAAGTCAAAGTCAAAGATAACTTTTCTTCACAGCACATCACATTTTAAACTATATCTAACAATCTAAATCAACCCATACTCCATAATTTCAGTTTCTTTAATCTCTCCCCCGGCAACAAGACAATTACAATTCAGCCCTCCCATAAATCGAGCTAACACAAGCTCAGCGGATTTTATACCCGATAAAAATCCTGCAAGTATCAATTGAATTTTCTCAATCTGTTTTGGCCTACCGACTCTTGTCTTTATATATATAAACATATAAATCGAAATATCGTCTCGAAAATAACCAAGGGGCTAGATAACGAGTGTCTTGTATTATTTTATACGAGGGCCTCGGCCAGTCAACGAGATTATCGGCCTAAAGAGGAGAAAAAAATGGACATAGGAGATAAAAAAAATGGCCAGAAAAAAATGAAGTAAAACAGGGGATGAACAGTTAAAGAAGGGGAGAGGAATACATGAAGAGGAGAAGAAGGAGATACTGATGAAAAGATGGGGAGGAATAGAATAGAAAGACACACAAATAAATAAAATGAGAATGAGAAGAGTAAGGGGCACTTTTGCAGAGCAAGAGCAAGAGTTGTCTGGCTGGCTGGCTGGGTTGGTCGGCTTTATCGATCGGGGAATCGTAGGCGCCACGTCGGCGATACGAAGACCTATATCGTGAATCGCCGTCACGATCGTACATATATATATATATATATATATATATATATATATATATATATATATATATATATATATATATATATATATATATACATTCTAGTTTCATTTTCTCTCAAACATTCATTTTTTTATCTTTTCATCTCGAACTAAACGAAATAAGTTGAAAAGAGTGTACAGTCTAGAGTGGTGGTGCCCTTTTTTCTACGAATCTTTTTCTTGACAAAATATATCCACCCGTTTTCGTTTGGTTCTGCTATACCGGTTTGGTGCTTCAGCTTTTTCTGTCTCTTCATACTCAATTCCATTCCATTCTGTTCTGTTCGGCAGTCACGTAACCAGGTGGAAAAACACACCCTACACTCTACACCCTCCACAGTAGTATATATAAGTATATATAGTAGTATTAATACGCTCTCCAAACTCAAGGTAACCGTAACCGTCCACGGCATGTGAAGTTGTTAAATGTCGGTGCGGATTCTATTCCAGTTTTTGGTCTGTTGTATTATTATTATATGTGATATTAATAATACATTGCTCAGTGTAAATAAAATGGAGTAGCCGCAAACATAACACTTGTCCAAGAGCTAGCTGCACGACAGCTTCTAGATTCTTAAGCTTTGGCTCTCCCATCCGGCCGAGAAGCCATTCTGAGGCGTGTCTCCGATTCGTTTAGTTGTTGTATGTTTAGGAGTTGCGAGTTATAGTATTACTTTTATTATACTTCATGTCGTTAATCACTTCTGAATATAAATATATAGGTTTATTTATAATTCATCGTAATGACTCATTCGAGGTAGTCTTTATATGTATATTTATATATATGTACCGAGCGAGCGAAATTAATCAGCGTTATTTCATTATTGAATATAATAGTGTTATGCGTGAGTTGTTGGTTCATGTGCTTTGTATTGTATTAATTATTTTAATGCCCCGAAATTTTCGTTCGAGAGGTTGTAATTAAATTGTCGGAAATGGTTTGGTTTGATTCGATTAGTTGATATTATCTTTGGGTTTAGACGGTGTGCTAGAAAAAACTATTTGGGTTACACGATACACTGAAAAAAATGTTTTCTGCTCGGCACCATCTACTGTATAGTAACGAGTGTATCGTTACGGGTACAATCCGTACAGCTACGAGTAGCAGTCACGATTCATTCAGGTGCCATTCACGATACTATTGCTACCGTTAGTATACAGTTTTCCTAACCTCACTATCCTCTCAATAGCAGCATGTGTATTGTGACAGTAGCAATATCGTATCGTGGAGAGTAGAAAACTTTTTTTTCTGTGTATGGAATAATACTGAAATTAACAGACATTTCATTATTTTTGGAAATTTTTTTATAGATGAATTATTAACGTAAATATAAATAATAAAGTATTAAAACATCATAAATAAATTACGTTTTTAGTTTGCATTGATAAAAAAAGTAAATTTAATGCGGAATAAATTTTTCGCTATGGTGATATCAGGTCATGTCTGAGAATAAAAAAAATAATTTATTATAATTTTTCAATTTTATAATTCCTATAGAAATTTTTTGACGGTAAATTTTTTAGTGTGAAAATATGAATGAATTATGGATGAAATTTTTAAATATATTTTTCTAGTACTAATTTAATTTTTAAACAAAATCCAAAATAGACAAATGTATGCTGATTTTAGCATCATGATACGCGAAAATCTGAAATTATGAAATATGAAATAACCTTAACTGATAAATTAATGAACCAACAAAAGCTTCCATCTATCGATAAGCCTCCACGATATTCAACAAGAGTTATTACCACAAACATATTTCACTTTTATTAGAAATAAACAACCGTGTGTTCTATAACGGGCCTCTTAAAATCCTCAATATTTTCAAGGGTATTAATTTTTCATTTCATCACCAAAATAGAATTAGTATGAAAGATTTATGCAGATTAAATCTTTTTGAAATAATAGATTGTCTTGGTAGCATGACATTTATGTGCCAAGATTTAGGGTTAAAAATGCTATGAGATATTTCACGTGTAGTCATATAGATAGACATGATTAAGACTGCGATTATTATATATACTATGAATTAATGGAAAAATTTACATCCTTAGAGTAGTAAATACAGATATAATATCAGACGGAGCGGGTTTAGTGGAAGCTCGAGTGGAAAAATTTAAAAACATTTTACCGGTTAATATCTAAAGCTACATCGTATAGTCAATAACCAGACCGCAGACGTGAGTGCTGGCTCTATTATATATATATACACAAATAGCAATGTTGATGCTGATGCTGGTTCTGTACTGCGGGTGAATTATTTCTGGTGTCGTTTAAAATCATCCGACTATGTTGATTGTGTATTTTACAGGAGAAATAACAACGCGCGGATACACAAACCACGTGATAAAGATACATTAACTTCAACATTCAATTCTCGTCAGTCAGTAACTTCTTTTTATGTGTAAAAATAATTCACTGTAACTCCTCATTTTTTGTTTTTTTAATATCTTGTTAATTTTACTTGTACAGCGCATTTAGATCTTAAGTTATACTATGCTTATTTGCTAACAGTAGTAATTATTTACTCAAAAATATTATTTCATCAAAACTAGTTTTTTTTTCTTAATTAATTCGGTTGTAGACCGAAAATTGGTTCAATAGTTGATCGAACTGAAAACTAATAACAGATATGCTTCTTAACACAATTAAAACTTGACTCTCTTGTAACGAGACAATTCAGCGATCATGCGCCTTTTATTAGATGTTTTTAACACTACTTTTGATCAAAAATTATGTATGGACTTATCAGAAAATTTTTTCACGTACACAATTCTAAATTTTTATTTAAACACTGTTATATTTAAATTAGTAATCAAAAACTAAGTTTAGTGTTTCTATAAAATAAATTTTGAACAGCAATAAAATTTTTTTCATACAACTAAAGATCATCACGTGTGGTAAATTCATTAAAGGTTTAAAACTAGCTCTTAATTTGCTTAACGACCATTATTCTATCAAATAAAATTATATAACGACCATTAGTCCATTAGATATCGGTGGATGACTCCAAAAGTGTAATTTTTCATTCAAAAGCCGATGTTTCAGCAACTAATTCTTGTATCCATAAAAAAATTAGAGCTGCATGAACAAGTTAACTGATTTTAGCATTAATTCAGTAAAAAAATTCCAACAATCTTTCAAAAATTACAAAATTCTTTTCTTTGTATCAATTCTATCCATTGAAAATCACTTGAACAATTTTTAATTAACAAATTCTTTCCCGACAAGTACAAATTCATTGTTTATAAATTCAACAATTAAAGTATCAACGTGGATGTTTAATCTCGTTATCAAGAACGAACAAACAAATGCTTGACTTGAGCAATAAAATGTTATGAAAAGAATAAAACTAATGATATTTGAACTTGAGTGATATGATAGGATAGTAACCTATTCTGCGCAAACTAAATGTGCTCGCGGGAAAATCCGCTTAAATGTTAAACCCGAATTTCCACAGCGTTCAAGGCTTTTCACGCTTGCATTCACACCGTACACCTCCGGTCATCCTTTTATTTTTTAACTTTTTTTGCGATAGTTGAAAATGGCAAAAAGATTAATGAAAAAGGTAAAGTTTAACCGAGATTTTCCAGAAAGCCAGCGAATCAGCATCGGGAGAATTCCTGTGAGCTTCACACGATAGAATGTTACGTTGTTATTGATCGGACACTGCACCTAACCTCTATATCGTGGCCGCGAGAACGTGCAGTTTCGCCAACTGACTAGACCAACTAGCAGCCACCCTCAAACCATCCCGCCCTTGATTAGGCCTCTGGGGTGAATTTAAGGCGCCTGATAACGAGACTGGAATGGAAGATGAGAGATGAGGGTTGAAATTTGCACGGATCGCTGTGGTTTGATGTTCGAAGGGTATTTTAACTATCTAGTGCGAATAATTAGGGGAGGGGGGAGGGGGAAATGGGGTAGGGGTGGCAAAATGGAGTACCCCCAAAATTTTGTAAAAAAAATTTTTTTTTCCAAAAAGCTCTTTTAGCTTTCTAAAATATATTTTAACGTCATTTCCTACAATTTCAGAGAAAAAAAATTTTTTTAATTAAAAAACATGAAAAAATTTTTTTTTTCTAATTTTTTTTGCATACAGTAAAAAAATTTTCGTCAAATTTAACACAAATATTTATGTTACTGACTGTTTTTACACAAAATAATGTTAATTCTACATTCTAGTATGTTAACTCAATACATGAGAATGTAAAATTCTACACATTAGAGTGTAATTTGCTACACAAAAATTTTTACACTTTACACATTGACGAAAAATTTTTTACTGTGCAGTAATTTTTATCGTCATTGTGCATTGTAATAATTTTTTTTTCACATTTAAGATTTTTTTTTCTAAATTTTTAAGTTCTCACTTTACAAATAAATAATTAAAAAAAAAAAAAAATCGGGAAGTCATTGGTTCCATGCCAGTTTTCGAAAATCAAATTCTAATCTGCTCTCTACATTGTTAAGGTCTTAGGAAGTAGCTCTTAATATTCCTACGAGGATTTCTATCAGGGTGTGTATGTGTGTGTGTAAACCACTCATAACTTGTGAGCAACTCCACTGATTTGAACGACAATCGCATCATTCGATAAGGTTCAGCGAAACTTAGACTTCCTCATAAATTAAAAATAACTTTTTTCTTTTAACAGCTTTTAAACAGATGTAACGATCAATTCCAAAATCTAAACAGTTCTTTAGTTTAAAAACGACGTTGACTGCTGCAAACCGCATCAAAATCGGGTGATGTGTTGAAGAGAAATCGTACATTAATTATTTTAAAAAAGTATGTTTTTCAAATAACATCGAATTTATTCTCGAATTATTTTTGATGACATAATTTAACTATAAATGTTCAGGCCTACAAAATTATTCAACTTGAAAAAATTTTCCTGAATCCCTAAACCAAGAAAGAAAGTGCAAAAAAAATTACGAATCTTTTTTTTCATGCTATTATTTTGAATTGCGTGAGAACTATGAGTCTAAAAATTTTTTCACCGGGAGTTCCAAAAACTAGAATTTTCTCAAGAGAACTCTTTTTCTTATCTTGATATTATTTTTACTCAAGCGAAACCCGTCAAAAATTATTACAAAGTTTTAAAATTTTTTTGACTACCTCAATTCCTGTTAGGAGTATATTGCTTCAACTAACAATGTCTCTTTTTTGGGTGATTTGTTCCTCTCTTTGGGTTCTTTCGTAGACTTATCGATAAGAAAATGTTATTTTTTTAACGATATTTCATTTTCGGATGAAGAAATTTTTTTTTTTCACTTTTTCAGGGAGTACCCCATTTTGCCCGCAAAAAAAAATTTTTTTTTCTACGGCAACTTGAAATTTGATTATTTTTCTTTAATTACGATTGAAAACGAGAAAAATCAGCGTATTTAAGTCCTTAAAATCATAACGATTTCTCAAGTACCCCATTTTGCCCCCCCCCCTCCCCTATAATATAAGTTGTAGTTATAATTCAAAAGTGTGAAAGATAAGATCAAAAATGGAATTTTTTTCTTTAATTTTTGTGAATTTTTTTTTTTTTTTAAATAAATTTTAATATTAAAATTAACTTCCTGATCTAAATTTTTCTTTAATCTTTTTTTTTTTTTTTCAATTGAAATATGTTAAAGAGATATTTTTTACTTCAACAAAATTACTCTTACTTGTAAAATAAATAGCCTTGGTAAAAAAAATCCTTAACCAAGAAAATAATTTAAAAAATCTAATCATCTTGAATCAAGTCGCAAAAATTTTTGTTGATTTTAGAATTTTTCTATTAAATTAAATACACTAAAATTTTTTATTTTAGTTTTTTTTCAGTTACGACTTTTTTTTCTTCAACCAAGTCAATTTTTTTATCAGTATATTAATACAAAAATATTTATAACTCAGAAATAAAATATTTGGAATAAAAAATGGTAAAAAAAGTAGGTGGACGGTCGATTTAAATTAAAAAAGTTTATTTACTTTTATCATGACAGAGTTTGTTGTTGAAGACACTTGACGGGCATGTAATGACACAGGTTTGACATTGAGATGAGGGAAGAAGATGAAGAAAGGGTGAATGTATGTACTAGTAAACTATTAAAAGGGGTGACAGTGGGAAAGGTCGAGGGATGTGACTCTGGACATGTGATTTTCATCCATTGAACGGTCATGTAGTAACACACTGTAGGGATCGAGGACAGCTCCCGTAACCTAGTTATCTATACCATTAAATATATACATATATATGTATATGTATATATAGAGAGAAGAGATTGAGGACCATTGGAGAGTTGGGTTGTTGGTAGTTGAATAACTGGGACGTCACGAAATTGGGTAGTTGGACTGTACTATCATCGACACATTGCTGACAACTATGAGAATAAAGGAACAATGAGAGAGTATGAAAGCCACAAAGAGAACAAATAAAATCTTATACTCTGCTCGATTACACTCTTTGACATACTAGAAGATCGATATGTTTGAATTTCAAACGTCAAAATATATTAACGAGTTATTCAAGCGCTCAAGTAATTAAGATTGATAGGAAATTTCGGCTTTTATTTTAAGATTTCAGATGTCCATTTCTGAATTTCAGCTTGGTATAAGTTAAGAAACATAACATTTTGTGCTGTTCATCTCCGATGTAATGAGTGACATTAAGCTTTTGAGTTTTGGTAATTTGAATAAAGGGGAAGATGAATGAAATTATTTATAAAAAAACGGGCTTTTTAGTTTTTATTGGTAAATTCTTAAAACTGTTCAGTCGCCAAATATAACCAGATTTGAATATTGATAGAACCTTTGCAGAATTTATTCAAACGGAAGATACCGTTGGCAATTTAAAAAAGTTTACTTTGTTTTTTCATTCGGTGTCTTTTGAAGTTTTTCATGAAATTGAATAAATTCTTTGGCGAAGAAATCGATTTAACTTTACAGAGGTCAGCTTTTTGTTTCCAGATAATATTTTAAAACTTTTATTTTTAAATTGTATTATATTAATTTAAAACTTTTTGGATTAAAGTAAAATTTTTTTCATTCAAATTTATAAAATTTTGACCGAATTTATTTGCTTGGCTTTCAATTCTTCAATTTGAATCAATGAACTTTTCTAATAGACAAGTTGACCTTTTTTGACCAATTGTGAAAAATTGAAAGAAGGTTTGTGAAGATAAATGCTATTATAAAATCCATAACCTTAAACTTTTATTGTGTAAGCATTGATGTTTCTGAAAGTAAACATTTATATTAATAGAATAATTGTTATTGTAAGATACTGAATAAACATAAATGTTATTTCAGTTGCAATACTATGAACCATGACAATGATCACTTTTTAAGGTTATGGGTCTTGTTGTATACATTCCGATAAAATTTTTGTCCGATGAGAATTCAATAAAATTATGAATATAGAACTTCAAAAAAATATTTTGATCATACAAATGTTTATTTGAATTATGTTTTTTTTTTTATTTATTTTTTTTCAATATATACACTAATGGAAAAATTAACGATCTAAGAGAAAAGGTTCTGAACCTAGATAATTACTTTGAATAAATCTTTTTTATTAATCCAAGAAAAATTTTGAACGAAATAAAAGTTATTTAAACCGAGAAATATTTCAGTTCAAAAATTTTTCGACTTGATAAAAAAAGAAATTTTTACAAAATAATTTGCTTGGTTCTAGATTTTTTCTCTCGGATCTAGATAATTTCTTTATCAGCTTAACAATCACCCTTTTTAATTTTTTAATTAATAATGTTAAAGTAAAGAAAAGAAGGCTTCATAAAATCAGTAGTTAAAAGTGATGTCATTTCGATGAAAAACTGAAGTACTTTGATTAGTTACTATGAAATGACTCATTTTGACCCAAAATAAATAATAAACGCCTAGATTTTAGGAATTTTAATTCTGCTGAGTCAGAGTAAATCTTATCGAGAGTAGTTCACGGAAGTAAATAATTATGAGAGTGATGTTAAAAAAATGTATTTAAAACAAGATGCGTTCGCACAATCCTGCCTTGGAATTTGATTAACTCATATCGATTATCCAATTATCTTATGCTCTGTATCGTCTTACTTATTGTGTAAGCGCGGCTCGATACATCAATCGACGTCGTGGGTCGAAAAGTCATCCGAGCACTATAGATCAAGTGGATTGAATTAAGTATGTACCATGCCACCGTAAATACACAGATGCATAAATAAAAAAACCTACAGACACATTCATTAATATCCCTCAGGAAACAGGATATAATTTATACAGTATAATAAATAAAAGCGTGTATGTGTTGAGAAGAGAGAGATAGAGATAAATAGATAGAGAGAGTAAAATCCACCCCCGATGGAAAATGAATCTCTACGCAATTCGGTTACCTGTTAAATTTACCTGCCAGTCGTGGATTACAGGTTCTACCGCATATTATCCACGAGCAGCGCCTCCTTTGATCGGGTATTTCCGACTTGTTGGACTTGACTCCGCGAAGCATGCGACGTGATAGTTTAAAGTTGCCACGACAGGATTCACAGTGGACTGATACCTTCACCTGCAAACATTCATTTGCATAACAATCTAAATATTTGTTCTGTAACGTGGGTTAACATACTCTACGTACATTATTCATAATATTAATTAATTTTTTTTGCTTTATTGTTATATCCAATAGATAGAAACTCAATATTAACATTTTAAGGAGAGTCTACCGGCAACAATAGTATGTTACAGTATAGAGAAACATTATAGGTACAGAAATAAATCGTTCTTAAGTATAGAATAAAATTTTTTTGAATCAAGAAAATATTTATGAAGACAATTATATCTTAGGCAGATTATTTTGATCTTCTTCGATAGTTTTTTGTTCAAATAAATTTTTTTTTGGGTGTGTGAATTACAATTATATTCAGAGTTAAAAATTTTTATGAAATTATGAAACTTCAAATAAATATTATTATATTCTGTTAAAATTTCAGATACTATTTTCAAAATTATATTTTATTTTTAAGATACCGCTACTGATAAAAAATGTATTTGATTAAAAATAAAAAAATTTTGAATCAAGCATGAAAATTCTTTAATCAAGTAAAATCCTACATGATCTAATTCTTGACAATTACTTTTTTGGTTTAAGATCTTTGCTCAAAAATTCTCACGAAAATTCATAACTTATAGATTAAAGTGAAGTATTTCGTTGATTTCCCGAATTTTTATAAATCTACTTAGAACAAATATTGTTCAATATATAAAAAAATGTGCGTAAGAATTATAGTGACGCAATAGTAATGTCTGCGGTTAAAAAAAATATTATAGGTGTGGTATGTACGCGAAGTAACCAGCAGTAGCACCAAGAAATGAAACAGCTTGCCAAGAAAGCAACCGATTACCTTGTGCCAACATACGGGCAACCAGCGTCTAGGCAAAAGCTCTATTTAAACGTGCAGATATAACACGGGGTGCACTAAAATAAGTCGTCCTCGGTGGAAACATTCGCGCGAGACGCCGCATCGTAGGTGAATTCCTAAGATCATTTTTTAGTTCAAAAAATAATAAAATAATAAATTACCACCCGATTTAATAAAAAATACAGACTATCTCCGCAAATAACACATATGTGGATCGTATAAATACACTATATATGTGTAGTATGTGTAGTATGTAACCGAGAACTTGACAATAGTCGCGCGTGTAGAAAAAAAACTATAAATAAACGGCTAAAAATATTTTTTTAAAAATTTAACCGGATTTGAAAGTAAAAAATTGTGTAAAAAACTGAACCCTCCGAGGTGTCAACAAAATAATCATAATTACTTTTTTTTAATAGGTAAATATAATATTCATAGTGTAATAGTAATAGATGCATATATTATGTATAGATATCGTGTTATGTATTTCACAAAATTAAAAGCTCAGAGGATTAAAATTAGACGAACGTTTCCCCTGGGTGCTCGACGGGTTTTGTAGGATTATGCTTTTATCGGCCTGCACAAAGGCATAGTTTATAAATATATATCTATGTATTATGTATTTATTGTATGTGTACATATATATATTTCGATAAATAGCCCAATGACAGAGATAACTTTGTAACCCCACAAGCTTTTAATCCTCATTTAATGTCTGCTTATTCAACGGCACTATAAATTATCGAAATTGGGAAATTGATAAATTTTAGTACAAACACAAACAAAAGTGATGGTTATTAATATTTGGGGGAATATAATTAAATTGATACATTGAGTCTTGAGGTATGTAAAAAATGAAACAAGATTATATTTCAAATTTAGTAGATTGAAATTTTTTTATTGAAATTATTATAATTTATTAATTTATGAACAATATCTTCGCTAAGGAATTTTGATTATTTCTATTAAAAAATAGTCAAACTCAATTATAATTGAACAAGTCAACAATCGAATTCAATGAAAGTGTACATTACTTAAAAAAAATTTTCTGTATCAATTTTTATGAAATTACAAAAAAAAATTTTTTTTTAAGTTTTATAGTTTTTCACAGCAAGATTTTTGTATGAAAAAGAATTAATTTTTTTGAGTATCAAAATTTGACTATCGGTAACTGCATAAATTTTTAACAAAAAATTTCCATGATGCAATTGAATTTATTAGTAGTTACTCGAGTGATTTTCTACTTTTTTTCTGTGTAAATTCCTCCTAGCAACCGCATAGTAAAGCGTTTAGTTAGTAAAAGCATAAGTGATATAACAAAACTATTCGACTAAGCCCACGTGTTTGTAGTAAAAATAACCGGGCGTTATGCGTGAAGAAAGTAGGGACGCAAACTAACAAAAAACAAAAAGAAAAAAACGGATAAACTAAGTTGAGATAAAAGAACTAAAGCAATACTTTGACGGGTAACGGAGGCTGTAACAGCTGTGTAATGACAGGACAAGTATGTCTGCTTATGTAGGCGGTTTAATGATTTTTGAGTTTACTTGTAATACTTTAGACGTGTGTCTATGTGTATTTAAGATTTACACTCGTATATGATGATGAAAAGCCGGTACTGTAGATTTTACGGGCGTTTTATCGGTATGGAGGGAAAGTTTGCGCCCACAGAAATGAAACACGACAGGTTTCTGAATAAAACTTTACTAGTACAGTGTTGTATTGAATATTTAATGTTTAGTGACAAAATACAGCGACGTTTGACCTTAAGATTAGTTTTAAATAAAACTATGTTGTGGGTTTTTTGCTTCTTTGTAGAGGATTTCATAATCGAGGAAAAAATATGTGTAATCAAGGCATATGTCTGTGCTGTACAGAGCAACTTTTATTTGATGAAAACACAAGTATTTTTACAAAGATTGAAACTCGATATTTTAACATTAATTTAATACTTGGCTTGGAATATTGGATTTCTGGTTATTTGTTAAAAGTTTTTCCGATTGTAAATATAAATATTGAAAGTTGAAAATATTGAAATTATATATATTATTTGTTATCATGAAAACTTGGTCGTAACTTATAACAATGTTAAATATAATGGGAGGAAACGACCTCCAAAGATTTGTTTTTTCTATTATTAGTTTTTTTAGTAATAAAATATTTGGCTAGGTTGATGAAAAAATGTTTAATTCTAGTTTTCAAGGTTTCTTTTTTTTCTTATTTGTCGTTGCGAATAAAAACTATCATCAGCTTGATTTGTTTGACTTTTTTTTTCAATTTTCAGTACAAAAAAAAAATTCAATTCAATTATTCAAGAAAAAAAAAAATTTGAACGAAAAATTCTAAAAAAATTTTTGTGATTTTCATCTTCCGCTAGAATAAAACTGTTGACTCATTTGAATAAAATTGTCTTGTTGAAAAAAAATCATGTTGAAAAAAAAAAAAAAAAAAAAAAAAACGGAAATCCAGTGACTTTTTTGATGCTTTCTTGTGGGAAATTTCGTTCCTCATTTCTCTAAAACAATAACTTTGTTTTTACAAAAAATTGAGATTAATCCAAATATTTTTATTAAATTTAACAGTAAAATAAATAATTAAAGGAAGATAATTTCAAATTCAAATTTTAAATATTTATAGGTCATGAATAAATATTAAAATGCTGAAATTCCATGAAAATTATAAATGTCTCAACTTTAATTTCGAGATATTTTTCATTCATTTTTTCTATTTTGATCATTTATCATTTTCATTATATATAGGTACTGTTTCTTTATTATAAAAAACACTAAGACACTATTTCCATAATACGGTGTTCTCGAAGAAGAGAAATAGAGGTTGGCTTGCATCGTCGTCCGTCGGTGATGCTTTATTTAGTTATTTCCTCAGCTTTGACGGGGAGAAAGCTTTGACCCGGTTTCGCGTTCCTATATACCCCAACATTCTGAATCGCATATATTTCTATTATATCACCTCAATAGTAAATTAAATCTTATACGGATCCCTGGTTATCATCTATCATTAAATATTATTATTATTGTTCATAAATAATCAATAACGAAAGGCTTCAGTTCAATCCGATTAATAATATTGTTAAATTATTTATTTATATTAATAATTGTTGAGTTTGTAACAATTATTAAATTTAATAATAAATTTATCAATATTAATATTATTATCATTATTTATAAAATATGAATATGTAGATCAATAGAATTAGGTGCAAAGCAATGTATTCAAAATTATTAAACTCCTCAGAAAGTTTTACGATTTAACAGCAGTTATGTGAAGTGTCGTGAGAATGTAGAATGCAATGTAGAACACGAGAGATACGTACTCTTAAAAGAGGGCGTATGAAACTAGGTGAGAGGCTTCGGGCCAAAAGAAAATTATGTGCTTTATCTTAATCGACGTCAATATCATTTTCTCTTTATCAACTTAAACTCCATCATCTTCATCATCCCCATCTCCTCCATCACTTCCATCTTTTCTTTATATTAAAAAAATTTCATAAATTTTACACGTTCCTTATCCTCTAATAATCTATTTTCGAGTAAACACCAGTTGTCAGTATAAGTGCATGACGTAAAAAAAATAACGAGAAAATGTTAATAAAAAATTTTATTTGTTTTTACGAAATAAATAACATGTTGTTTTTATAATTGAGTTTCGCGAATTGTTTGCTCATTTTTATAGCAAATTATTTTTATTTTTTATGCATGATATCAATCAACGTATGTGAAATAAGTTTTTACGGATAAAAAAGTCATTTTTATTAGTTAAATTTTCAGAGTTTAGTATTATTGTTATTATTATTATTATTATCTTTTTAATGGAAGATATAAATAACTGAGTACACATAAATTAAGATGAATTCGTGGAAAATGTGAATGAGACAAAAAAAAAAGTAATGTGTAGTTTTAGACAACAAAAGCGGCAACTCAAGTAAATATAAATGCTCAATGAGATCATTGTGAGTGAAAATAGAAAACATTTTAAAAGTTATACTTTGACTTTATCGTCTGTTTTAAATACTATTGTAAAAATAAATAATAGACTTTTCTTTTTTTCTTTTTTAACAAAAACGACATTCCTGTTTTGCAACTAGAGTACAAATATAGAAATATTCTATCAATTAAACTGAATAATTAGGTCAAATTAAGAAAAAAAAAAAACATTAGTTTCAATTCATTAATATAAAATTATATTTTGAAAGAATAAATAAAAAAATGTATTTTCGTGATCTGACAGCCCATAAAATAAAATAAAATAAAATATATAATAATCAATATTGAATAATATTGTGATTGTTAATCATTGTAAAAATATTTATCAGAATAAATAATATAAGATAAATGTTATGTACTCGGAAAAAAACATACTAGTGACTTATAAATAATTATGAGAAATCATTGACTGGATGATACAATAATAATAATGACAATGATAATAAAATTGAATTAACTCAGACTTATATCGAGTGGTGAGTCTATATAATATAATACTTTTAACGTAGCTCGTATACTCGGTATCGTGTGGTGTTAGTCATACAAATGACGTCACGTATCAAATGAAGGCAAGCTCAAGACTAAGAATTAGTATTATATATGTGATGTGATGTGAAGTAAGGTATGTACGAGTTCCATTATAAATCGCGGGAGGGGCACTCTATTACTTCCTTACGAGATCGTCTATGTGCGTCAACACCATGTAATGAAGACAGGGTCTTATCCTCCTCCTGCATAATACAGTCAACGCTCTCTGTATTTGACTCGCCCGTACAGGACCATTCTCTGTATTTGACTCGTCCTTATCTATAAGAGCTGTGTAAAATCGTCAAATACAGAGGAAGAATGTGGTCAAATACAGAGAGGTCCAATACAGAGAGCGTCGACTGTAACTTCATACTTAAAGGATATTCAACAAATCGATCATCTAGTCGATTTAATAGTGTCACTGTCTTATTTGTTTCTTCAAAAAAAATTAGGACGACGGTTGACCCTAAAGGCCATCCGTGCAACTTCCCGCTCATTTTGTACTTAAGCGCTTAAAATTACACATTACGTTTTTGAGCTCTTCAAGCTCAAAATATGATTTTTGTGTCATTTTGAGCTCTTCGAGCTCAAAACTCTAATAGCAGTTTAATAAAACACAACTTTTTGAATTTTCAAACCGCAATAACTTTTGAATGAATGAACCGATTCTCACGCGGTTGGCAGCATTCAACGCAGTTTTTAAAGCCTCATGAAGAATCTTTGAGTATGAATTAATCGAACTAGGAATTTCGGAGTGATTTCGAAAAAACACTTTTTTCGGTTTTCTTTCGACAATGATAACTCACGAACGAATCAACTGATTTCGACCGGGCTGGCGGCAATCAACGTGGTTTTTTGATGTTTTAAGAGCTGATTAGTTTTTTGAATCGATCGGTAGAACCGTTTAAAGGTTATTGAAAAAAAACCACATTTCAAAAAATTTTTTGTTGTAGTTTTTTGAGATTTCTCAAAATCTACCGGTTCGAATCGGTCCAAAGTATATTTAAAATCTAAGTTTGGTCAATCCCTTTTGAATGTCGCCAACACGGAAAGATTAAAACCCGACTGGTTTGTGTTCTGCACCAGACTCAGTCGTGTGCGGATTACTTTGCACGGATTCTGGTGCATCACCCGACTGAGTCGTGTGCGCACCAGAGTGAGTCGTGTGCGGACCAGACTGAGTTGTGTGCACACACGACTCAGTCGTGTTCTGCATCAGACTCAGTCGGGTGATGCACCAGAATCCGTGCAAAGTAACCCGCACACGACTGAGTCTGGTGCAGAACACGAACCAGTCGGGTTTTAATCTTTCCGTGAACCGCGAAGAAATCGGTCAAGCCGTTCAAAAGTTATAAGAGGGTCACATACATACATACATACACACACACACACACACACACACACACACACACACACACACATACAGACATACGGACATCATCGCAGAAACATTCGGGGAAGCTTCCTAGGACCTCAAAACGTCGAGATATGATGAGAACTCGATTTTCGAAAAACGGGGTAAAACCAATAACTTCCCGATTTTTGAAAATTTTCAATTTTCTTAGCGGAAAGTTAAAAAAAAAATAATAATAATAATAATGTGTCAACTTCAACTTAAATTTCATCTTCATGCCCTACATTTTTTTAATAAAAAATTTTTCTCATCTTTTAATAACAATGAAGTGATATAATCGAAAGAGAAAATAGTTGAAGAGAAGATATCAGATACTGGATTCATCGTTAAATCAATGACACCACGGCCTTCGCGATAACTACATAAGTAAAATATATTAATGTACTTTCTCATCGCATGAGCATTGCCATTACTGAACAATTGTATATTCAATACATGCGTTTCTTTTCTTTATTTTTTATTCTTTACTCCTCTTCTGTGAAAAGTAATCATCTAATGGAATAACAGCAATAATAATAATAATGAAAGCTTTAAGAAACTACTTAGGCATAAGCATAAGTAATATTTTTCAACATTCGCGGTGTTTTACTATATTAATGTAATGAAGTATTTTTACAGCTAATAAATTTCATTTTAATCCCGGAGCGTCTTATAATAATGCGAAAAAAAAAGAAAAATTCAATTATTAGAACCAGTGATTTTTAAATAAAAAATTCATAAGATTTTTCAGTGCAAAAAAGTTTTTTTCAAGCAACACAGTTTCAGTATAAGTTTAATAATGCAAACTGTTAGTTTACACTATAATTTGTATCAATTTTCAGTGGACAAAAATCGATTCTTTAGTATAAGTTTCAGACACTAACTTTAATTTAAAAAAAAAAAATAACTATAAATTATAACGAACCTCAATTTTTTATTGAATTATTCAGTCAAAATTAATTTTCTTATCCAATTTTTATTTGTTCAATTGAACTGAATCGAATTATCAAATTATCAAAAACACGAACACGTACAAAATTGAGACAAATGTAAGTGAATTTCTTCAATTAATTATTTTTGAATCCGAAGAAATTCCAAAATTTATTACTGTTAATGGAACTTGAGTACTGTGAAATATATAATAAAAAGTAATGATAATAAAGTAATGTAGTAATGTAATTTACTTAAAAAAAAAAGATGAAATATTTTCACCAGCGAACATGAAGTACGAATAGGATGTGGTTCGTTCCCGATGGCGCCGACAGACTTCGACCCTCTTTCTCTGTCGCCCTCGTCTTAGCTGATAGTTGCCCTATATAGTTGTTGCGTATAATAGTCACCCTCTTTCATACATATATATTGTGGAATATTTTTGAGTCGAGCTCAAACTTGTGTTCTATTCTGTATCTTGTACTTCACTTGTACTGGAACCGTGCTCAGTAGACTTTACATAGTAGATTATGAATTATGTTATATGAACGCGAATAAGTTGAACAAAGAGAGAAGTTAACTGCTTTGCTCCAGAAAATCAATTATTGCGGGGGCGAACAAAACATTACGCTACTTTGATAAATATATATGTATTATATATATATATATATATATATATATATATATATATATATATATATATATATATATATATATATATATATATATATATCTAGACTACACTTTTTATTATACTATTATTGTTTTTTTTTCCTTCATAAGAATAAACGTCGGGGATATTTTTATGAGATACTTATTTTATTACATTTCAAGTAAAGTTAAATATTAACATGACATAATGCTAAGGTAAGCTTTTTATCTCTCCACCATAAATTTGAACGAAAATGAAACAATCTTGGTTTTTTTTTTAACATCCTATGATTTATCATGTACGCTATGATGGAAACTTTTTGAAGTAATGTGAAAAGGTAATGAGTATTTAGTATTCAGTATTCAACGGTTGTATTATCGCGAGAGTATATAATCGCTTAGGTGTACTCGTTAATTTTTTTTATCTCCCATTCACCCCAATTCTTTTTCGCTTTTGTCGACGAGAGGATTAGCCGACACGAACACACACGGAGGCTCTATAAATGTAGAACAAGGCCGTTAAATATCTGATCGGGAGTCAATCACGGTTTTAAATAATTTTATTGTCTTGACACTTTGATTTTTAATTGACAATTAAATATTTTTCACGAACTGTCAATAAAACATTTATTGGGAATAGGAAAATAAAAATAGAAATAAAAAGAGGGTTTTGTGATCTGATCGAAGAGCTGAAACAAAAGCTTTTAGTTCGACAAAAAAAATTGTATATTGCGAACTATAGAATGGAAAAATTAAGGATTATTTTTAATTCAACTTACTAAGTAGTGGAATTATTAATAGATGAATTCTTAAAAAGAATGAAATTTTTATGCAATTAAAAAAAAATTTTTAATTTTAAAAATTGCAAAAAATAAAAATTTTATAATTTTTCATTATTTGGAAAATAATAAGACTGTTTCGGAAAATAAAAAAATTATTCGTTTGTAATAAATAATGAATGATCCTAATTTTAACAACTCTTGTTTCCAAAAATCCAAGTATAATTAATCAAGAACCGTATTAATAAATCTATCCAGCCATATATAAAAATTCAAAAGATAATTATTAACAATATTTCCTAGAAAGAAACTTGAACCGGAGCTACGACACACATAAACCGCCCCAGTGGCCAGAAAAATGCCCAGCAGAAAAAAAATATAATAAAAAATGATCAAGCCCGAGGGGATGATTTCTGTTCGGTCCATTGACGGCAAGATGATTGTATCGTTGATACAACAATCGAGGGTAGAACTGGAGCACTCTACTCCTGATACGGAGGAAATCTTATTATTGATTCCACTTCTCGGCGGGTACACAATAATGCTTAAATAACATTGTACATCTTTATTGTACACTTAAATTTCGTACATCTATTTTCATTTTTAACAGACTAAATATTATAACTTCAATGATAAAGAATAGAAAATAACATATCGCCAGTTTATTCAATATTTAACTAATTTATTTCACGTTTTCGCGATTTTCTTCCTCACGAGTCTCATTAATTATGTATTACCTCGCGTTTCGCTCCTTAACAAATACAACCATATTTTCCGCGCATTAAATTTTCCCTTCTCGATTTATATTTTTTGCAATATTAAAAATCCACAATTAATTGTAAATATTTCTAGCAAACCGAATTCATTTGCAGAGCAATAAATTTTATTTCCAGTGGATTGATCTTGCTGGTAAGTGTAAAAACCGCCTTACCAACATTCTCATCCATCGGATTTTATTTCTTCTCTTTTATTCGCGGTTCAGTTGCATAAAAATGTCGTTAAAGTAGAAATAAAATTTATAAGTTTTTTTAATAACTACAAAACCAATACAATTCAATGGTTTAATCCGACAGAAAAAAAAATGAATATATATCTATATACATTTATTCTGCGGTGACCCTACAACTGCGCGCGCAGCAACGATGACGTAATAGTAGTCGTAAGGGGCGAAATCGGCGCACGCTTCTTCCTACTGCAGCTAGTCTGACGTCATTGAATTCGTCACCGTTCCCGATACCCAGGAATCCCTACGGGATGCTTTTATATTTGTATTTTAGCAGAGTACCGCGACAAATTAAATGCCATCATCTTCCTCCGTTGTTAGACTGGTGTAGGGGAGTTCGGGAGATAAAATGTAATACTAAAAGCTAAATTTGACAACAAATAAATATAAAAAAAAAAAATAAAATAAAAATGTGAATAAGGAGATAAAATTTTCCTTCTTTATATTTGTATATGTAAAAAAAAAAAATAATTTTTTTTTTTTAACCGCGAGACTCTTTAATATCACTAAATTTAGACGACATTTGATTAAGAATTCTTCCGTATCCAAAAGTTTAAAAGTAATGTAAGGTCTTATTAAACTGTTGAGAAGATAGAACAAGTGCAGAGGATAGTTGTTAAGAAAAGCCACTTTCCATTTGCCAGCATTTACGTTCTATTCGCAGTCCAAGACTCGGTGATGTTGATATTTCCATAATTAGCTCTCGCTCAATAGCCGGCACATTAATGCGCATGTACCTACAAGTCTACCATATAGTACACTTACACTGTATAGAACACTGTTATGCATGTATCTATGTATATGTACGTACAAACAAATACAGATGCATGTATATTAAGTCCTGAAAGCGCGCACGTGGCGATGGTTCTCTCGACGACGTCCGTGTACTTTTAAATCAGGCGGATCGATCGCGATCAAGTTTAGTTGTCCAAATGATAATATAATATATTAGTGGTACAATGTTGAAGTCAATGCAACTGTAATACATAAATAAATAGAGGATTTGTCATGGGGATTCGAATCAATTACTTAGCAGTCAAAGTCCAGATATTATACATAACATGTTGTATAATATAAGGGTTGGTTGGTATTGAATCACAAATTTTGGTCAAGCTTTTGGTAATTTTGAGATTTAATTTATGTGGTCATTTTTTTCCTTTCTAATTCTATAAAAGAAAAAATTTTTATTATTTACATTGATTTTAAGCTCTTCGTATATTATTGATGAAAATTTTAAGCTTTATGGATGGACTATAAATCGTAGTTCGGTTTAGTGTCGGATTTGAGTGAGAGAGCGATTTAAATTAATTATTTAAATAAGGATTTGAATGTTTTTAGCTTGTTAATCGTTCCTTTTTTTTTTTTTTTTTTTTTAAAGCCAACATATAATTGGTATCAATAATTCTTTCAATTACACTTGGGTAATTTCCTAGAATAATTTTTTCTAATAATACAACGTGAAAATAATCCAAGCATTAATACTGAAGATGCATAATCTAAGATCTTTACAAGATGATTAAATTAAAATTTAAATATTAAAAGAATTATCATATTAACGTTTTTATTAGCAAATTGTTTAACTTAATTTTATGAAATTTTCCACTTATGTGAAAAAAATAAAAATTAACTTTTTTATCTTAAAATTCTATAACTGAGAAATGTTTCTAAGTTCAAATAAATTTTACTTGACTCAAAAATTTTTGGTCTTTATTTACGATAATGGAATTCTTCAAAATGATTTTCTCGGTTCAAGAAATTTTTTTTTGAAGCAAGTTAATTTTTTTTTTTTTCAATGTTAGATACATATATACACAACAAGCCAATAAAAGCGTGCTAAAAATATTTTCTTATAAATTTATAGATGTAGTAGAAGTAAAATACTCGTAATTCTTCCAACAAAATAAAGATCTGGTGATTCAGTAAGGGATAACCCATTGAACGAATAAAAAAGAAATATTTGACACTACTGTGCTATAGATATATATAAATTTAACAACGAGTGGGTATAAAGTAACGATAAAAGAGTAAATAAATAAAATTTTATCAAAAGTTGTTATAAGAGCGTGCCTCGCCCATGTGACCTGACTTACACCCCCGCGAGGATTCTTTCGCATTTCCACTACTCTTGTTACCCATCTCCTTCTCTATTTCCATATAGATATATATTTATACATTTATCTAGCCATCCATCTGTCATGATGTAAGCTTTACTAGTATGCTGTGTTGTATACACGTATGTATGGATTAGAGAGTATATATGTATGAATGTGTGTGTGTAAATGTCCATGTATTATTACGGGTCAGGGGCGCGGTTTTACTCATCGCACTCAAGTCGATCCCTTTCATTTCATTTTACAAAAGCTTCCTCTACATACATCTACCCACACTACTCTTTTTAAAATTTTTTTTCTTATTATTATTTTTAACGATATCAGAGCACATGCAAGTGGAAAGTGGATAGAAGCATACTTTGGTATTTTATCTTTTAACGGGTGCACTGTTTCTCGATGTTATCGGTATGTGTACTGGTAGCCCGATCGTGACTTTTTTTTATTGCGATCTATCGATTATTTTGACGTCACTAAAGGTTAATTATCTATGTAGATAACAGTTACAAGTAGTATACAGAGATTGTGCAAAAGTAAAAGTGAGTAAATGTAAATAAGAATGAGAAGAGTTTAATTAATGCATCATTATGTGTTATTCATATTGGTATATAAGGAACCACGCACCGCTATATTTGACAAAAGGTGGAGTAGAAGGATTTTAGCGGTTCGCGACCTCTTTCTGAAACGTACGTCCTACTCATCGCGAACCTCTGACCTACATTCATTTTATCTTGGACGAAAGAATTTACATCGATCCACACATTTTGGTTATTTTTTTTCACTTTTTCTATTCTTATGCGTTGAATAATAACAATAACAATATTAAAAACAATAATAATAATAATAATAATAATAATAATTTAATGATTTAATAGCATTGTCAAAAACTGTACTTTTGAATTTCCTCAATTTTTAATAAGTTTATTCCTCCATGGTAAATTTGAAAATTTTTCCAATACAAGTACCTATTTAAGATTTCTTAAGAAGGGTTTACATTTTTTTCTCTCTCTCGCTCTCTATTGGACAAACAAAAGTATCTCTGTCATACTTGTACAACAAATGGAATCTTAAAACGCATTTTATGCATAAATAAATGAAAATTTTCCAAAAAAGCGCTTCGCTCTTCGATAATTTAATTATCTATCGAAGAGCGAAGCGTTTTTTTTCGAAATTTTATCACATACATGAGAAAAACACGTTTGAAAATCAACTATAAACCGCTCATAAACGACATAATATTTACGAAAAACTTGTTATTTTTTGGCGTTGATGATGATAGTGTTCAAAGCAATTTAAAATAGAATAAAAAAAAAAAAAAAGTGTGTGTGTACTTATGTACGTACGTAAGAAGTTATACTTCTTTGGCGTAACAAGATAAAAATCTTTCTAAAAATTTTATCTTTCGCGTTATCTTACGTTTGTAGAAAAAATATAACGACACTGATAATAGAAAAAGAGGTATTCAATACATTGAAAGTTTTATTATAACGCATTATATAGTTAAATACAGTTTATTTAAATATCATAAAAAAATTATTCTTATATAATTAAAAAAATCTGGAAATCGGTTGACCGCGCAGGCCAACCCAAGAACTTCCCGCTAAGTTTGCATTTGAAGCACCTTAAAATGTGTTTTTTAGTTAATATTTGAGCTTTTCAAGCTCAAAGCACAGTTGTTCACATTTTGAGCTCTTTGAGCTCAACAACTAGAACACAACGAACTTTTGAATGCGTCGTTCGATTTTCATTTTTAAAAAATCATTCGACGTAGTTTTTAAAGCACAAAAAAAACGTACAGGTTTATATTGATTAGTTGAAAAATCTCGAAGATATTTTAGCAAAATACCGAAAAAAAAATTTTGTGAATTTTTAAACAACTACAACTTTTGAATGCGTCGTTCGATTTTAATTTTCAAAAAAGCATTCGACGCAGTTTTTTCATCACAAAAAATGTATGCGTGGTTTCATTATGATTTTTTCGCACGCTTTATAGTTGTTTTTAAAAAACATAAAAATTCAAATTTTTTTTTCTTGATATTTTTTTTTAATTTTTTCGGAATGGCTCGATGGATTAACTCTCAAATCTAATCAGATTTAAGTTTTGATAAACCTTTTCAAATGACGTGTCGTAGAATTCAATCGGTTGATTCGTTTTTGAAAAACCGTACGACAAATATTTATTTACACACATACATACACACACGGCCGGACATCTCGGCGGGAATAGTCAGAATGGCTTCCTGGGACCTCAAAACGTAGACATCCGATGAAAACTCGGCTTTCGAAAATCAGACCGAAATCAATAACTTCCCATTATCGGAAAATTTTCAATTTTCTTAGCGGGAAGTTAAAAATATATATTTATGTATATTTTATTCGGAATGATGCAAAACACGTGTGTAGGTTCAGAAACATTTGAATAAATATCGTGAATACAATTGCCAGTTCTCACGCAAACATACGTAGATGTCCTTACTTTTACTTGGTTGGTAACTTTTTTTGAAAAACTAAAATGTTGACTAACTAACTTCAGGGTGTCAGTTTTTCGTGACGGTGTGCGCGCGCATCTTAAAAATTCACTCTCATAAGTTTTCCCTAACGTGCCAAAAGAAGTATAACTTCAAAAAATAATAAATTTTAAACAAAATATTGTAATATGGCACAAGTATATTTTTCATATTAAAATATTTATGCATACTAATTTTCATGGCAATTGGTTGAACGGGATAAAAGTTGATATTCTGCAGCGCTATCTGGCGGCGATTCACATTAAAGGGAACAGTGAAAAATCCTTTTACGTAAAAAAAAAAAAAAAAGTCAATTTTCATGGTGATCGGTTAAATGGTATTGGAGTTCAGTGATCTCATACATAATATACAAGCATCTATTTTTACCTGTATATAGAAGATAATAATAATTGTTATTAAATTTTAATTATAATATTTATTGGCATGTAAATTATCAAAAGGGCATATTTGTTGCAAGTTTAGTCCATTCGAGCATACAAGAAGTGAAAAAGAATTAAAAAGAATGTGAATAAACGCGAGACATTGAAGGACAACGAGAAGGCAAACAACAGTGGCCTTCAAGAGTGACCTAGGGACCATAAAGTTTAACAGATCTTTTTGTAATTTTCAATTCGCAATCTCTTTACTCAGTTTCATACTTGTCCTTATCCTTATTACATATATATAGTGTAAACTATAAGACATTTACCAAGTTCCTTCACTTAGTCATCACACTATCACTATTACTAAACTTTTTTATTACTTTAAAATAAATAATTACATTCATAAGATTATGAATACAAAACTTTTAAATTAACATTATTTAATAAAGTTAACAGTGAGCGATAATCGTACTTTCTTTTTTAGTTTTTTTTTTTCTGTTTTATTGATAGTTCAAGTGCTCAAGACACCTTTAATAATTTATCCGTGTCATAAAGTTTGAAATATTAGTCAGCTGGACAGTTTGCTGTTGTTTTTCTTTACTTTTTTTAAATTAATCGCGACTAAGGGCGCTGAAAGTAAAAAAAAAATATATATAAACACGGAAGCGGATCGTAAAAAAAAATATTATTTATGAATATGACTTATCCTTCGTCAACGTCGACCGTGAGATAATTTTTTTTATTCTATTTTCAAGCTGGTTGACCTCGGAAATGGGGCGCAAAGGGGCAACGGCTAATTAGAACATCACGATAGAAATCCAATATGCCGAGGAGAATAAATATATAATATACTATATTTTTAATATATATAGACATCATTCCTGATAAGAGTATTATTAAAATACGCACAAAAATAATTTACAGAAACATTAACAACGAAAAAGGTAAATTAAAAGATAGCTATATTGAATAAAAAAAACTACTTGATTCACGAATAATATTCTCTTTAATTTGTATTGAAGTACAATATACTTCTCTGGTTTTATTAAAAATGTTATAGCTTATTTTTTGAGTATCGAAGTATGATATGAAATAGAACAAAAGAAATGTTAGTTAATTGGACATAGACTGAATCAACAAATTATAATTCGTAACATAGTGCCCTTCAACATTTTACTCTTGTTTCAAGATGAAAAAAATAAAACTCTTGAATCAAGAAAATGAAACTCTTCAATCAAGAAAAGAAGTTATTCATTGAAGTATTTTACGAATTCAACAGAGCACTTTAATACACTGTAAAAAAGCGGTGTTAAAATGGACTCATTTTAACACCGCTATGTAACACCTGTGTATTAACACCGGTGTAGCGGTGCTCTTTTGCGGTGTTAAAAATCCAGTGTTAAACCGGCGTAATACCGGTGTAACAGTAGAATAAATTTACACCGTATCGGAGTATGAATATTACATGATCCATAAAACACAATTAATATTCAATATTTATCAAAATGAGACAAGTAACATTTATTTAAGAATTTTCAATTTATAAAATTACGCAGAAATCGATTTAATGAATGTTATACAACAAGTTAAATAGTATTTACAATATTAAATGTTTAGGAACAATATAATAATTATTTTTATTGTAACCATGATGTTTCTCACAATATAATGGATGTTTTAAACATGACAAATCTACAGCTATGCAAAAATAAATTATCTCTATGAAAATCATTTAAAAAACGTTCAAATTGTCGTAAAATTGTTCTGAAAATGTTTCAAATTTGTTGTAAAAACACTCTAAAACTGTCCAAAAAATGTTCCAAAATTGTCTCAAAAATATCCGAAAAATGTCTCAAATGTATTCAAAATTTGTTCTCCAATAGTTAAAAAAATGTTTTAAGATTATTCAAAAAAGGTTCCACATAAGATTTAAGTACAAAATTTTAACTAAATTGCTTCAAATAAATTGCATTGATTCTAAAATTATCTTAGAAGTATTCCGAAAATCTTAAAAAAAATACTTAAAAGTTATGAAATAATTACTAAAATCCACTATTTTAGAGTTTCCGATTATCTATATGGTGTCCCAAAATTGTCCTTCAATAATTGTGTTAAAGTAACACGGATCGAAAATTTACACCGAGAGAATTTCACACTACACGGCCATGTAAAGTGCTCTGGGTCCATTTTCACATCGAAATTTTTTACAGTGTATTTATTTTAAACAAAAACTTTTACCTACTTTATATTTTATTATTTTAAACTTTCTAAATTAAATATTAACATTTTTTTGATTATTTATCTTTAATTATTAAACATAAAAAGTTTAATTATAAAAATTGTGTTACTTAAAATATTATCAACACCGGAAAATTTATAACACCGATTTAACACCGAAAAAAAATATTTACACCGCGACCGGTGTTACTGCTACACCGATTTCGGTGTTGAATTTAACACCGGAATTTTTAACACCGTACACCGCATGGACTCACACCGGTTTTTTTTACAGTGTATTTTAAATAAGATTTTAAAATTATATTCCACTGAAAAAATTCTTTCTCATGAAGAGAGATAGGCGGTAACACTGATTCAAGATATTTCCGATTTGTTTCAATAATACCAAAAATTCTCAGATTTCTCTTATTTTTTTTTATATCATTAAATATAAGTCTCAAATTCATTTCAAAATGAGTCGAAGTGAAAAATTTATTTTTAACTTCCGGCTATGAACTTCAATGATCATCAAAAATTAGAAAGTTATTAAAATTTATTAGAAGAATAGCAGTTTATCAAATTTTTACGCTTTAGAGTTGTTTTTTCTTTTGATGAAATAAAATTGAAAAGACCAATCCTAAAATTTTCTAAGAATTCTAAAAAAAAAAAATTTTTTCTCCAAAAATCTAGACTTAAATGAGAAGAAAAACTCAAAATTAAAAAAAAAGTTTTCTCAATAGCAGTATAGTTACTTATAGATAAATAAATAATTAAGTTATTTGAGTTTTTAATTTCATCATAAATCACGTAGTAAATCAAGTGCATGAGTGATAAAGAGATAAATAAACAGAATGTTAAATAAATTTCATCCAAGTATATAATAAATTAACTATCATCGAAACTCTATATTTCTATACCTATCACATTTATATATAGACATAATCCAATCCTATCGGACCATCAGTACTGCACAGAGTGGATGCACGTTGTGTATGTCTGTGTTAGTGATGAATTGAAAAACAGCGCGTTAGTTTCAACGGGGCTTAAAAAATCGTCAGTACAGTACAGTGAGTGGTCCCTTTGAGTTTCACTTTCTGCACAATTTCCATTCACAAAGGCAAATCCCGTCACTCTCAATTGAAACTCGGTCTACTAATATAACTACTACCAGCTTATTGGGATACACAAGTAAATACCAAAACTTCGATTGATATTTATATTTATCTATACATATTTATGTATTTGGTGGCATACGACCTTGGCAAAAAATTTATTCCACTCAGATATAAATAATCGGTAGCATTTAATTTTTAGAGTGGATTTCCGGCTCATTGAATCCGTCGTCTTGAATTGTGATACCGAGAGAAGAAATATAATAAAGATAAAACGTTGATTTTTTTAGAGTTAACATCTGAATAATAATAATAATAATAATAATAATAATAATAATAATAATACAGCCATAAAAAAAAAAACGAAAAATTTTATCTTAAGCTGGGACGAGAAAAAAAGCGCGTATCAGTAATCCAACGGAATTATTCTTGGATCCGGGGGGAGGGGGGCAAGAAAATAAAAAAAGCAGATAAGCGATATAAAAATAAAAGAGAGTAAAAAATTTAGAATTAAGGTCTAGTATGTAGGGTGTATGTTAAAGTGAAGGGAGCGTATTTTGAGTATTATATGATGGATAGAGAAGAATTTACTTCAAGACCTTGTCATGTGTGCCTGCGGGTGGCAAGACTTGAACCACCAAGTGGATTGTGCTCGAGGTATATACGTATGATCGTCGTTTAATAATTTGTTGGTAAAATCGATCGGTTTTTAACGGTCACGGCGAGCTATTCCCGTAACGAAGGTATTTTTTACCCGTTTACTTCTTTACTTATTGTGCCGTTCATTTTATTTTATTTTTTAATATACCCAATCCATCCAACTATCTATCTATCTATTTTTTCTTATTGCATTTAAGCTATGCTATCGACAATTATCGATTATTACGATGTACGATAATATGGAATGGAAGCGTAAAGAGCCGGTGCCGGTGTAAAGCACGGTTACGGGTAGAGAGGATAACGATTTGACCTGTCGTTTATTTTTTTACATTATATTATAGATCGGGGTATAAAAATACATATTTATATGCAGCATAAAGTTAACTGTACACACCGCAACAATTATTCAAATCTATAAACGTCTATCGATATTTGATTTTTTATTTAAATCGTTAATACGTTATTAATTGTGTAACCTCTTTAACTACTTAGTTAACGGAGATTTCTTCTCCCATGTGGCGTCTTGTTGGTGAGAATATTTTATGCAAATAGCCTCGGGTAGTCGCGCTAGTACACAAACTAAGTACAAGTATACAGACGGATATATTCTATCTGTATTTTTAAACTTATGACTGTAATAATATAAAAAATGAAGAGATGCCCAAAATTTCTGATGGATCAAATTTACAGTTCTAAATTTTTCTAAATTTATCATACCCAATTACAAATTATAGTCTTAATAAAAAATAATAATTTATTGGACCGAAAAATAAACAAATTGATAATTAACAAAATATTTTTTTCATTAAAAAAAATTTATCAAATAAATAAGCAATGAATAAATTTCAATAGAATTTAGATAGCAATCTCTTACAACATTAAAATTTTCATCAAGAAAACTTGTTTTTTAATTGCTTCAAACGAGCATAAGATTTATTCAATGGAAGAATGACATTGAAAATAAGTCTTTTTAATTTTTTTTAACCTTTTAGAATCAAAAATTATAAAAAAACTAACAATAAATTTATTTTTTACTGCAAAAAATTAATATCTTAATTTTTCCATTTTTCAACAACTATATTGTATCTTAAATTTGTCAATAGCTTGAACCATTTTATCAACCGTGTTTTTGAACCGGGAAAATAAATGACCAGACCTTTGTATGTACCAAATACACACTTGGTTCTAAAAAAATCAGCTCATACGTATATATAGAAAAAAAATTAGAGTGATCTGTGCATCGAACGTTTACCTCCGACTGCTCATGCTCGACGGATTTTCGAAAGAAATTGATTTCACCAGACACGCCCACGATTTGTATCTATCTATCTATACACATTTAAATGTATGTTTATCTTTTTCCAGCAGTATTTATCAGTATTAGTAGTACAGTTTTTACTTTATAAATACATGCATACATATGTATATATAAAGCAAAATGTGTATGGCTGGAGCAATTTTAGTAGTTGAAAAGAGACGACAATAAATGAACGGTGTAGCATGTAGTGCTTGTGGGCTGGTTTTGTTAGTAGCGCGAATATTCGTTTGATGCACACGAGGCTGAATCGACGTCAGCTTACTACCGCACATGACTGCACACATTGCACACTAAATACACACATACTTCTCTTTACAAAGAGAGAGATAGAGAGAAAGAGCAGTGCCTGTGTTTGCTTACCGCTACTTTATTTCCAGCGGCAAAGGGCACACAATTTATCGACAACCTTAACCGAGAGAATTCACAGTGTATATCTATGGATATCAAGTGAAAATACTCCAATTTAACGATTCATTGTTCGTTCGCCTACACAATATAACAATATTATTTTTATTAACAGGCCAATGTGGTGGAAACAGGTTCAACTATAAACTTTAGTAATTCAATGTATCTGTTTTATAATGAAAGTATTCACCTGCAAGAATAAAAATTGTCTAACAAAAATTTTCCGTTGAAAACTTTACATTTGTATGTTGTTACTTAAAAAAAATTTTTAATTTGATAATCGATTGGATTTTTTTATTCAAAATTCAAGAGTATATCTCGTAAATGTTAAAAAATTGAAATATTAAATACACTTTCAAAAAATCCCGCCCTTTTAACATACGAAACGTCATTTTTGAGTATAGTTCAATCTACATTTAACGCCATCTACTAGAACTCTTGTAAAACATAAATAAATCTCGTCAATTAAGGCGCGAGTTATTTATCGAGCTTAACCTTGCGCTTCACCCTTTAAATATGAAAAATTTAGTTAGAGAAAGTTTAAAAAAAGGAATACTAATGTGAGTATGAATATAAATATAAATATAATAATAAAAGCTCAATACAAGAATAACTTAGTACGAGTTCACGATATTAAATAGGTTTTCTTGGAATTATAGTTGCGTGTTGGTTATCATACGCCAGACGGTCGGGCAATTTTTTCCCGGAGGTCAAACTCAAGAGGAGAGAGAATGATGTAGTATATATAAGTATATATATATACTCACATATTGATGTGTATTATGTCGTATCCGTATGTATGTTATGTAGAATTGCAGTGGATATGGATATGGAGAGGATCGAGTATGGAGGATAGAGAGTAGCGCAGAGAACACCCTCTAACCCTCTCTATTCTCTTTCATAGCCATACACTCAACTTCACATCGTATTCCGATAAAGCTGTTACTGGCGACACGATCTGCTGGTGCTGTTACTGCTGCACAACGTAACACTGCTATAATATTAAACTGGAGGTAGATGCACTCGGAATTGAATAACCTCGAACCCAGTGGTGTATTGTACATTTTGCTTGATCAAGTGGCTTTTCAGAAAAGAACTAAACTGGGAACCGAGAACTGGTTGCGGAATTAATCTCCAGGAGGTGCATCTTGATTGCAATCAACGTTAATACAATATGCTGGGCATACTCAAGTCATACCCAGCGTATTGTACCGAGTACTAGTCAAAGTTAAGTGTCGAAATTCCCTGGCCATCTATTTCTTGTTTTAATAAGTTATATGGCTCTGATAGAATTCAAAGTGCTTAAAAAAAAGATCAAGATTCTATATTCAGAGAAAGCAAATTACAGATATGATTTCGCCAAGTTGAAGATTGGAAATAAAATTATTTTTAGCTGTTATCAGTTAAAAGCTGCATAGAATTGGGTAAATAATTTTCGAGGTGGATTTATTATTAAAAATGGCGGGTTACGATGAAATTTATCAACTTAACCTTTTTTATATTTTTGAGAAAATAAGCAAATTTCTAAGAAAGTAAATTTTATGATATCCACAAATTTTTTAAATAAATGATTTTGAAGTTAATAATTTAAGATATAAAAATGTTATGAATGAAACAAATAACTCATCAATTAAAGTAAATTAAGTTTTTTCGGAGCTTGTTCAAATTAATGAACTTTTTTAATAATTAAAAAAAATGAACAGATTTGAAACTTGGAGTTTTTAATTAATTTGTAAATCAATCTTTTTCAAAATGATTTTTTTAAAAGAAGTTTGTTTTAATTTTAAAATTTTACATAATTAAAAAAATAAGTATTGAAAATAAAAATTTGCAAATTTAACTAGCTCTAGATTAATTTTTTAATCATCCAAATTCAAAATACCAAAATAAAAATTATGAAGATCATACTAATAGATATTTTTCAGATTAATAACAAAATTTGAATTTAAAAAAAGCAACCTCCAAAAACTTTTAGGTTTCGAGGTCGATCACCACCATGAACGATGAACCAAAAACAGAGAGTATGGATTGTTGAATAAATTTGAGTAATGTAGAGAATAAAGTATGCTGTTTGGTTGTAAAAGCAAAGGACATACACATCACTTAGCGTGGTGGTAGTGTATTGATCGGGATAAGCAGAGAGCAAAACGGGAACTAGCTACTAGCCGGGTTGCCGCTATAGCCTGGTAGCCAGAAGTGAGGCCGGGGTAAGGCAGGCAGAGTTTAGGCGTGCAGTAGTAACAGCAACTAGGCATCACTACCGGCACTTTTGTAGTCTCTGGGAGCAGAATCTGATGTACTACCACTACTACCATTATCATCGTCCTAGTCATCACCAGCAGCTAGAAAATTTTTAAAAGTATTCACTAGCTTGTAGCCTGTAGTCTGTAGTACAGTAGTCAGTAGCATAAGCATGGACGAGACGAGACGTGTGTTGAGTGTAGGTCGACGGAGTAGGTGGAGTCAGTGGGGATTCGCGCATGCGAATATCCTCCATATATACATAACTGTAAAACGATATCATTATAGTTTAATTTAACATACTCTATCCTCATCCTCATACTCCAACTCCATCTCCATGGACATGGGTCCATCTAGACTAGACAAAATAAAAATCCCATATGATATTCTATTCCTGAACTAACAGTTTTAATTCTCTATCGAATTTTTTATTAAAATTCTCATTCAAATACGATGTTAGCTGCCAACTTTCTGTCATCATTATTTTTTAAATAATTAAAAAAAATCACCATGAAATTTTACCTACAATGTAAAATATCAGTAATATATCTATGACAATAGCTTACGATAGGTTGTCCAGGCGCCGATGTTAGCTGCGATGATGTTAAATCGGTCGCACTTTGGTTAGCTGCCGTTGTCGTCGCCGTTGGCGTTCCTTGCGCCGTTTTCAGGCGTGTCAAATTATAAAATAAAAATATATCAAACTACACACTCCAAGTCCAACACACGGACACGCACATGACCTGAGTTTAGAGCTCTGATATATTTAAATATTTTAACGTATACTTAGATCTATATACCATACAGATCTTACAGAATTTAAAACGGACCGGTTTAACCAATTAGCTATTTAAGATTTTTACAGTCCATTAAAATTCATATTTTTTACTTTTGTGTTTTTATCTTATTATTTTTGTACCATCGACAATCACGATCTTCAGAGTTTAGTTTTTATGTATAAATAATATGTTATAATTGTGTTAAAAAAAATAACTTATTCTTTCATTTTTTTTTCCACCCCTGTAACGATCTAAACCCGGTCACGCACGCCCTCGCCCACTTTTCCTGAGGTATTTTTATAAATTATAATTACATTCACCAAGACACCGTTAATTAGCACTTTTTGTTAATGCCGTCACCCTGAAAGTTCACCAAAGATTTTATTTTAAAACTCTAATCAACATTATTTATAATAAATAATAATAATAATAATAAAAATAATAATAATAATAATAATAATAATAATAAAAATAATAATAATAAATTTCAGCACTTGGCTGCTCTAATACTGACAAATACCACAATTCGATGTTTCACACTGCCAAATCACCGGCAGTTATATATTATAGACTTTTAGCGAATTCGTAGAGCACACACACACACTCACACACACAAGCACACACCCCGTGTTATTCGGTGACTTAATCAAACTCGTATCTTTAATTTTATTAAATTTAATAAATAAATAACTTCTATATCAAATATGAAAGTAATTAAAAATTGGAGCGAAATAATTTTTGACTTTAAACTCGAGCCAATTTCCAACAGCCACTACCGTCACTGTCAGCGCAATATTAAATATGATCTTGATGATGATTACTATTATTATTATTATTATTATTATTGTTGTTGTTGTTATTACTATTACTATTTACTGTTATAATTATTATGGTTATTATTATTATCTATTACTATGATTAAAATCCTCGTAACGAAACTAAACAAAAAATGATAACGGTTAGTATTTAATGGTGCGCGTAAAACACAACACGCGGGACGACGGTGTTCAGTTGTTGTTTTAACCAGCCCCAAAGTGTGTTAATACAATCACCGCCACGAACAACCCGGTCCGCACTCACCCTCTTGCCTGGTGCGCTCTCTCCTCATCGAGAATAGATACTGACACAACTAAACCACCAACTTGCTTTGAAGACGTCACTGAGATAAAGATAAACGTCCGAGAGAGATAGCGTCTCAGCTCAGCTCCCACAACGACGCTCATTGGTCGAAAAAAAAATGCGCGCGCAACTATTTCATCGATGCGCCGCGGGAGAATTTTAAACTGCGCGGCGGGAAAATTTGAATTTTTTGAAAAAAAATTATTTTCATAAATTAGAAAAATTATTATATAAAAAAATGATTGTATGATTTTTTTTTTTTTTTTTAATAATTAACATTTTTTTTTAATTATTAAAAATAAAAATTTGTTGGCGAATGACAAAATTTCTATTTCTACACATAAACGTAAGTTTACGAATCTTCATATCGACGAAATCCCACCTCGACCCGGATTTCACGCACGACAGCTTGAGCTAATCCACGGGCGTATATACATATATATTAAAATATATACATAGTTATTATGTAATAGCAGCGTCGACCGAGAAAGCATAAGCATCAAGCTTTTCATTTTTCTTTTCCGACACATTTCATGTTGAGATAATTATCTGTGACGTCAATTACTCATTTAAATGACCCGGGTACTATGTATACATTCAATATACTCTTACATATGTATGTAAAAATAAATATACACATTTATAAATATATATAAGTATAAATAAATTTAGTAGGTGTAGGCGACGATTAAAGATATCTTGTATTAGAATAAGAATTAGAAGCTAAATAAAAACTAAGTAATTAGCGTCTTTGAGAGATTAACTTGAAGGAATGTTTTTAAAACGTTTGTCAATTATAATTTTATTACCTTTATAGTAATTTATACTATTCAAAATAAATATTAACTTGACTATTAAATTAATGAGTCGAAAATAATTGCTTTGGGTGTTTTACAAAAATAGCAATGGTAATAAAGTTAATTGACAAATTTTTTTTTTTTTAGTTTTTTTTCTTTTTCTTTTTGTTGTTGTTATTGTTGAAGGAATACTAGACTATACTACATGGGTAAAGTAATTAAGACAATAAAATTTAAACAAGCAACAAATTTAAGATTTTTATATAAAATATACCGCAACTGCATTTTTATTATCCCATACTCTGTATAGCCTTGACACAATAATAAGTGCATGTACGATTGTAGTGTCCCGCGAGACCGATGAGTTTAGCGATTAAATTGTCAATGTGGTAACTTTTAATTCTTTTTACACATCTATACAATACAATATTATAATAGTAATAATAATAGTTGCTGTAGTCTTGACAAAATTAATTAAAATAATCACTGTAAATAATAATAGTGTTCATAGTGTTGTTTTAAATTCCATAGCTCACGTAAAAATCTATACATATAGATAAGAAATTACTTAATACATAATATGTTACGTGATAATTATAATAAAATAGTTGTTTTATAGTACAATATTCAATTGTTGTGTGTTAAATCAAAAATCATATGTCAAAATACAATAATGCTGTATTAAATAATAATGATAATATATTTATTGCAATGTAATTTGAAAAATTAATAAAACGAATATTTACACGTTGATCACTTTTTTGATACTTTGAAATTTTTAATATAATTATTTTGTTAGCATTTAATTTGTAATAGTTATTAGTTATTATTAATTAAGCAAAACAAATAATAATACGGGGTTTTAGTTGAGTAACTCAATGACATTGGTGTATAAAAATTGATGCTAAAGATGATAGCACCATTCTTACTGTTTTAAATTTTAAATCAATTCTATTACCCTGTTCCCCATATTTTAGTTTTTAAACAACACTTTAACGTACAACGAGCGGTGAATGTAAAAAAAAAGAACTATATAAATTTAAATTTAAATTTAAATACAGAGAATGGGGAAAAAAACAGACGAGGTCGAGACAATATCAACCAACATTAATCGAAAAAATATATATATATATATATATATAATACATGTATATATCGTACAATTGATAAAAATTTTGTTTCTATTGCACGTAAGCTGACACTTAATTATTAATATTAAAATAAATAGTCTACAGGTGATTATTCGTCACGTCATAAAATAATAAAATAAAATAGTATTCAATATTGATGTTTAAAAAGAAAAATATAATGGAATAATAAAATAAAACACTTACACCATAAATATATAATAACATACGTCGTTTTATCGTCACTTACTTCGACACATTTTGTTTAAAAATAAAAATACATTCATTGCTCTCTTACGTTCTCTCTATTTAATCTCTCTCGTTCTAACGTTATTTTCTCACGCTCGCTAATTTTATTATACACTCAACTGTTTAAAATAATGTCTACAGTACAATGTCATTGGTGACGGCGCCGCATCAGTGCTGTGTAATAATTTCTCTTCATTATCTGTCAAATTTTCCAAGGCAGCTGTATACTGTTGATCAAAAACTCCTAAAAAAAAAAATAAATAAATAAATAAATACACATACATTTAATACACTTAATATTATCTATTATCAATATTATAATAATTAATATTATTTATTACCTTGATCAATATTTGTTCTTCCTAATGCGGTAAAAGCCAAAAACAATATATCTCTATAAATAGAAAACGGTGGTTGTTCTTTAACTTCAGCTTTACTTCTCTCTAAGGCCACTCTTTTAATTGGTTCTGTCAAGTTATTATGACGGACGTTTGTTATTACGTTCTGCATTAGCCTGAAAATCCATTAAAAATTTTTTTATTGACTTTCGACTGTCGAATAAGTAATAAAAAAAAAAATAAATAAAAGAAAGAAAACAAATATATTTCATACGATCGTTCTTCTGGTAAATTCTGCTTCCATTGCAGATACATGGGTAGACGATTCATATGAAGTTTTTCATTATCCCACATGGTTCGGACACCAACTAAGCTCGAATTAGTGGCTAGATCTTTAATGTTGTCGTTATTGAACCAGAGTTCTGGTAAATGGCTGTTTAGATTTATCCTTTCAAAGTACCAGATTAAATTCCAATACACGATTGGGTGTTCTTGAATAAATCGGTGCTTAGTAAGACATGTATCACCCTCTTGACTCAATACATTTTCTAATTCTTTACGTAGTACCAGTGGATTTAAATAGGGCACGGTAATAGGCTCTGGTAATTCACGTGGTTGATCCATCAGTTCAATCAGTGCTCCCGTTAATGGATCATTTATTTTTTCACTTTCGTTACATCTGAATAAACAAACAACAACCCACCCAATAATTAAAATAATAAATGAATAAATATTTTTATTGTTAAGAAAAAAAAAACATACCGATAATCAAGAATAGTCACTGTAAGAAGCGGTACAGTAGCTTTGTCGCAAAATTGACAGACAGTATTTAAATTAGAATCTTCTGGCTGCCAACCAGCCATTATTTCCTCGTCGTACAATATAGCCAGGCAATGATGACAGCGACTAGCACTGGAGATAACAAGTTCGACGGCTAAACGGTCTTCAAACTCCCTGGAGCCTTTCGGATACATGCATTCAGCAAGCTCGCACAGTGATCCCAGTACTTCCATACCAGAATCGCCTAGAGAGAATAAAATAAGAAAAATTATAATAAAAGGTTGCTTGAGAAAGACAAAAAAAAAAAAGTATATTAAATAAAAAAGTCAATAAGTAATTTAAATTAATGGGGCTTTATAATTTAAATTTAAAAGTGGACCAATAAATTCAACAAATAAATTACAAACCTGACATTCTCGCTGACATTTCATTACGATCTTGCTGAGATCCATCTGTCAATGAGTCTAACGACTCGTGCGACACGCCGTAGCCAAGCCGCTGATCACGTTCTTTCAGCTTAACTGGTGTACTAGTTGCTGAAATAGCTTCTTTTATTTCGTCAAATTTTTTAGCTACAGATGTTGCTGCTGACTTTAAACTGTTCAATCCACCGAGAATTATCTCGTTTGATTTTTTACCCGTCAAACTTGATGGACTGAAAAGTAATCCATCATCATTATTATTTTTATCGTCACCACTATTTAATCAATTTTTATTAATTGAACGGCAAATTTTATAAATTTACTACAAAGCAAAAACCTCAAACCAAAATATAATCCCATTGATAGTAATAAAATCTAGATACATACCTGATGTAATTGGAGAGACTGAGTGATTCAATGAAAACGTTTGATGTCATTAAATCTTTATTTTTAACAAATGTCAGGCCCCCGGTTGAGTATCGGCTACATTAATAACGTGCAACAAAAAAAAAGTAACAAAAAAACTCAAACAAAAAAAAAAAATAATAAAAACAAAGCAAACTACTTGATACTTCGGTTAAATGAAAATGTTGTGCCAGCTGATGAAAACAAATGAATAAGAGATTAAAGATAAAGCTCACCCGAAGCTTAGTTTGAGACTTGACCCCAAACTTGATAAACTAGACGTTACGCTGTCCTTATTAGACCAAAGACTACTGATCTCCAATCGATCCCGTTCTCTTTCTTGCTCACCCTGCTGAGCAACCGAGTGAGGCATAGTTTCGCTTCTCTGCAATTGACTGCTGATTGCTGGACCTGTCTCGTCGACCGCTTGATGAAAAGTCGCGCTTCGTGGTATAGTATTTGCGTTACTACTAAAAATATTACCAGATAAAGATAAAAATAAATTAATAAGATAGATAGAGAGTAGAGAAATGCTTTTAAATAAATAAATGTCTGGGTCAATATAAATACCTCCTAAATAGGACAGGGCCTCCGGGTCTTTCTCCAAGTGTATTGTTTACAACAGTCAGTGTACTTGTTGAGCAATTCGAGTCATTTTCTTCAGACGGCGATACAATGGGAGTTTCGTCATTAACCAAAGCTCCTAGGGGATCATTTTCCGTTACTGGAGTCCTGATTGGGCTTTTGAGTGGTGATTCCGGCGTGTCTATTGATCTATTTATCATTGAAATATTTATTGACTTGTGATTAATGACAGAATGATAAGCCACAGGAATTTAATTTTTTTTGTCTATTGCTTTAGATAAAATTCTATAAATTTTTTTTTTTTACCGTGAATCAGATGGTGAATCATCAAGCACTTCAGGCTGTGCTGCACAAATCATTCCTACGTCTTTCACGATACTATCTTGACGCAGGAATTTAGATTTTATCTTCATGTCCATGAAACCTAGACCCGGTAAATCAGGAACTGAGCTACCTTTTAATGCCACTAAAAAAGATAATAAAAATATTTAATTACTTGCAATATTAATTACAAAGATTTCATTGTAGCAAATACATGTTTATTTAATAAATTTTATGATCACTAGGGTGGCGAAAAAAAACCGACTATTTTTTTTTTTAAGTCTCGAGTGAAAAAATGTTAGTTTTTGATGTTTTGAGAGCTTTTTCCAAAGGACAGCTTAAAAAAATTTTTTTAAGAGGTCGCTCCAAATTTTTTCAAACTTCAAAACTCGTCAAAAATCGAATCTTTTTCTTTTTTTTTATTTTTTTTCTCGTTACATCATAATTTTATAGACCAAAAAAAAGGTTTTCCTGAAAATTTCAGTTTAAAATATGAATTTTAAAAGGTCGCTCATAATTTTTTTTTAATTTATTAGTGACTATTTAATTGGATTAGCATTTTTTGACTCGGAAACTTAAAAAAAATTATGAGCAACCTTTCAAAATTTAAATTTTGAATTGAAACTTTCAGGAACTTATTTTTTTTTGGACTATAAAATTATGACGTAACGAGAAAAAAATAAAAAAAAAAATTTCGATTTTTAACGATTTTTGAAATTTAAAAAAATTTGGAGCGACCTCTTAAAAATTTTTTTTAAGCTGTTCTTTGGAGAGGGCTCTTAAAACATCAAAAACTGACATTTTTTCAATCGAGACTCAAAAAAAAAATAGTCGGTTTTTTTTGCGCCACCCTAATGATCATCCAGTTTTATGTTTTTTATAAAAATAATAATCATTTTTAAAATTACTTTTTTAAGCTAGATCAATGTAGTGGTTGAAAAAAAAAAAAGTTTATATTAAAAAAGACTTACAGTCATTATTAACAGCTTCAGGATCATGAGAATGCGTACTATCAAGGCTGGATCGGGATGTAGCCAAATTATCCATTCCCTGTATTTTTAATCCTTCAATACCAATAACGTCCGGATTAGAGCTTAGCCGTCGTCTTGCACTTTTTTTACCAGCCCGTTTAAATAAAGCTGCGCCCACGATAACATTTCTCAGTTTATTCCACATTAGTTGGCTCGAGTTGGTCATATCCGACGGCCAGGTGGCTTCAAGGACAGCCTATTTGCAAAATAAACCCATTAAAAAACCTCATAAACATTTAAAACACAATAACAGCCTTCATAATACCTTAAATAACAATCATAATTATTATTACTATTAATAATAAATAGTACTAACATGAAATTATATCCATTACCTTGTTGTAAAATCCGTATGTAAGTGCATTTGGTTGCACGCCGCTGCGTTTCATGTGAAATAACAATTTAACTGCCAGTAGTGGTTGACCATACACACCACAGAGTTGCATCATTGCTCTATAACACACCTAAAGTAACATAATTTAATATAATAAATATGTAATTACATAAAAACATAAACAAAAAATTTGATATAAATACTATTGAAACTTACTTCCTCCATCGGATCTAGCCTTAACTTTTGCATTTTAACCAGTAATTCATAAGCCTGATGAAGTATCACTGCTGGTTGACTGGATACTTGTAGCATCGCTGGTAAATGTAAGAACCACAGACTATTACACGTACCAAGTAAACATCTACCCCATCGTTCAGGAAGTGCTGCCTGAGTGATAATATTTAAAAATCTAAATTACAGTTCTATGTACATAATTAAATTTTATTACAAGCACTTACTTGTTTACGAGCCATTCTCTGAGCGACTTTAATCTCATGTTTAGTACGGCGTGCCATTGGACTACCAGGAGTAATACCAAAAGCACTCAATGCCGGGTTTTTATTGCTCAAGTTTTTTTGCGGCCTCATTAAATCCGGATTCAACTTAAATGTTTTATAGACAACTGGCTGTTGATTAGGCCCTGGATCCGGAGGTGGTATAAAAACAGTGCGCTCACTGTGCTGAGACTCATCTAACTCCAGAAACGTGACGTTTTCCTCCTCGACACGCTCAGTACACTCATCGAAGAACGCTAATCCTGCCATATCCATGTCAGAAACAAAGCTGCGTTCCTCTATAAATCGTATAAACATTTGCGTTCTTACGAGTAGGCTGTAGAATTTAGCATGAGCTTTGTCACGGCTACGCAGAAAAGCCTGGATATTAAATAGACTAGTAGGATCTGTTGAGCCAACAGTAGGTGCTTTAGTTATTGGTAATAAATAACTACGGTATCCTTTTAGAATTAGTGCCATGAAATGTAAAAATGAATCCTGAATTTCCAATTCAAGTCCTTGTTCTTTTCGCTTTTGTTGAAATTCTTTGTCAACGCTGAAGTCTTCATCCGGTTTCTCGCGTTGCGAGTGAAATTTACCTTGACTGCTCAATTTCATCGATATATGCTCCAGATCATTCTTCAGAAGTCTCGCTGGTTTTTTAGGCAGTAGTTTTATATTCAAGTGACGTTTGTCTTCACACAGCACAATGTTGTTGGTGTCCAAATTTACGCAGTTAACATCCGATGGCGGGTCATAAAGATCAAAGAATCGTGAATCGACGCCAATTAGAAATGGCAGCGGCGCGTGCAGTACTTCTGCCAAGCCCAGCGGACAAAGTGGTATGTAAGGACACTGCCATTTAAAAGGAAATAATATCATAGCAATAGCTTCACTTACTGATGTCAACACGTCAGGCCTCAATGAATGCACCAATATTTTCTGCTCCGTAAGTATTAAAAGCAATATAAGCATACAATTTTCGGGTCCAAGGTTCACCAGCAATTGTCGAAAACTGGCACCAGAACGTGGTAGCGCTAAATCCTCTGGCTGCGTTAATATAAGCCGATCCGAAGCGCTTAACTGCACCAGTATTCGTGGTCTTTGTGGACTCGGAAATGGTATATCACACAAAAAATATGATATATACTTCTCAATAGGAATACACTGAGGTTTTTCGTTAACCATACTGTGTAAAAAACCTAAAAATTTTTCAAATGTGTCAAAAAATGGCCAGTGAGACAGTATACATATGGATTTACTAATATTTAGTGATTGTAATTCTGGATCAGTGTACTGTAATTTTTCCAACTGTCCCAGAGACAGTTTCTTCAGTACACCAAATTTTTTAAAAACTTTCATCTTGATCAGCGGTTTATCTGTGATACTTTCATCGCCTTCTATAATACTCGTGTTGGTATTATTTATTTTCGTATTGACGTCTAACTCATTATTGTGTTCGTTGTTGTGCTTAGTGGTGTTGTTTATAAAATCTGGTATTACTTCCTCGTAAAAAGTTATTGCAGAGCCGTAGATTTTTTGAGCAGCATCAGCAACAGTTAATACAAATGTTGAGAACACAGGTTTGGGTTTGCAGGCAACTTTTGGCCAACATTCAATAGTTGCGCCCATTGGCAAACAAAACATGGCCACTGAATTTGGAAATCCAAAACTATTGTAGTCCGTCATTGGATATTTGTACAATATTGACGGTTTAAATGATATCAAATTAGCTCTATTCATAGACTTTTTGTAACACAGAAAAACATCACTTCCTAACATACCTTTATTTAAATTTTTATTTATTGTACAGAATGCCTGAGGCGCTGTTTCACCTTTGTTTGTTAGAATAACACAAATGTCCGTAACAACTAGCGAATTACAAGGCATTTTTTTGCTAGCACGTCTAAATGTTACAAATATTTTCGATGTCGAATTATTTACATTAGCGACATGTCCATGTGGTGTTTCTGTTATCATTTGAGCGTCTTCCATAATACGCTCTTTTCCATCATAGATAATACCTGAAACATTTTAATATTTGTGAATTTAATTTAATATTAACCATTATTGAAAAATTAAATGATACTGAATTTAACAAAAATTGACAATTTTATTTTTTTGAAAAATAAATTTTAAAAAATTGTCTATTTCTACAAACCTCAATATTATTTAATTAAGGGGGAACACCACTGTGACGATCGAAAAAAAGAGGTGATTTTCGGGAATTTTTTTGACAGGGAAAAGAAAGGAATTTGGGGATCGGATTTTTTTTTATTTTATTAAGGGTACATTAAAGATTATTACCCTAAATTTTTATTAAAAAATATTTAATTATTACAAATTTATTATCAGTTTTGTAGAGCACTACAAAAAATTTCCCCCTCCATGGTCGGTTCGATAACTCAAAAACGGATCATCTAAAAATAAAAACCCAAATTGCTTTTTAATCAGTAAGGATGTAGTTATCGTCGCATGTACGGAATTTGAAAAATTTTTATTTTAAAGATTTTTTTAGCCGGGTTAAAACAAAAAAACAACAGTAAGAATAGTGAGAAAATTTTCAATCAGTCGCCATTTTTTTTTTTAAATTAAAATTTTCAAAATTCCGTACGTGCGACGATAACTATATCCTTACTGATTAAAAAGCAATTAGGGTTTTTATTTTCAGATGATCCGTTTTTGAGTTATCGAACCGACCATAGAGGGGGAAATTTTTTCTAGTGCTCTACGAGATTATTAACTTTGTAATAATTCAATATTTTTTAATAAAAATTTAGGATAATAATCTTTAATGTATCCTTAATAAAATAAAAAAAATCTGATCCCCAAATTCCTTTATTTTCCCTGTCAAAAAATTCCCGAAAATCACCTCTTTTTTTCGATCGTTATAGTGGTGTTCCCCCTTAACAAAAATTGACAATTTTATTTTTTTGAGAAATAAATTTAAAAAAATTGTCTATTTCCACAAACTTCAATATTATTCAATTAATAAATTATATAATATGAATAATTACCAATATCTACGAGTGGTGGTTTATCTCTACCTCTCCGGTAGCACAAATAACACTCATTAGTACGTAGACTCCCGTGATTTAAATCCGCGGGAAATCCAGACACCGTGTGCTCCAATTGAGTATAACCATCGGGACAATTTTCACCCAAAGCTGGAAATATCACAGCCAAATCTGTGATTGGAGCTTGTAAATTACAATCCTTAAGGTGTGTGCCCTCTTGGCACCAGTCCTCGAGTTTATCGGCCTCGTTGTCCTTGTCAAAGTCATCATTCTGACCAGGTAAACCCGCGACAACAAAATAATCAGCGACTCTACGATCATCCATCATGACTCGTAACTTAATACTCGGCTGATCAATCCATCAATATAATTTTATTGTACTTAATAAAATAAATTATTTATCTTGCTCAGCTGTTCATTAAGTCCTGCACACGTGATATATGTCTTTATATTTACGCATTGCTAAAATATTATTATTATTAATTTTATTAATATTATTCATGTTGTGATTAATAAATGATTTATTTTTTAATTAATCATTATTTCTGCATGCACCCGTTTAATTTGTTAATTTCATCAGCATTGCTTGCATAATTATGTTATCGTTAAAAGTATATTATTTATTCGAAAACTTAATGACATTGTTGATGATAGACATGCATCAGCATGATAAAAAATTACCAGCATAATTAATAAATATCTTACTTGATTGTTATGTTTTTCTCGTTTTAAAAAATCTTTTTCTTCTCGATGCAGTTTATTTTTTATAAATAAATTATTTTTACACACCAGTGCGTTAAAAAATTACCAAACCAATTACGTCAACTGTATTAATTACAATTGTTTTAAATAAAATTATTTATCAATAAATAACATTACTCAGATTTATTATTTAAATCACAAACTCCATTACGTTGTTATTGTTAGTAACCTTAAACAAAATAAAAATATAATAATTAGTTAGTCAATAAATTTATAGTACAGGTTAGATGTCACATTAATGTTTTTGTTTAAAAAAAATGATTGATTACTTTTTTAAAAATATAATTGATTAAACGTACAATTTTTTAAAACCACTTTCATTTATTTTATTTGTTTGTCTGAACCGTAACCTACACTTGTTACACTGAATACTTGTTGGTACTGATTGAGTTCATTTGTTCAGCCAAAGTTATCATGGTAAAAAATAATAATATATTATAACAATATAAAAACCCGTGTTTCTTGGACGGCCATTTTTACTCACTGGCAAAATGGTCGACTGTTGGTCTCACTTTTATTTTTTTACTTTCTTTGTTTTTTTTTTTCTTTTTATATATGTTTATTTACTATTACTTATCCTAGTAATAATATAACTACTATATATTGTAGTTAATAATATCATACTCTTGCTTCCTCTAGTCTTGATAATATATATAATAATTATTATAATATATATATATATATTATTTATTTATGTATATTTTACATTTAGAATGTATATACATATATACATAATATCAATATCTATCTATACTGTACGAACATTCATATATTTTTTTTTCTTATCCTCGCCTTGATTATCTTGGACATCCGTTCTCTTTTTTTTTATCATAATTTAATAAATACCAATTACATTATTAAATGACGAATTAACAAAATTTAAGTTGTCAGATAAAAATAAAAGAAAAAAATTTTTTTTTCACTGTAGTAACATTACCGACCGTTGGAAAATTCTGGAGGCGCTGATGCGTAATGTTCGAAATTTGAAATTCGGACAAGTCACGAGACGCCATCTTGTTTCGTTGTCAGTCCGCAGGCGCCGAGTAATAATGACGGTCGTAAAAATATCTTTGCAGAAATAAAGAAAAAGATAAAACTTTCTAGATAACTTATGTATTATAATTTTTAGTACAGAATAGTAATAAAAAAAAGAATGTTAAGTAGATAATTATTTAGAAATTTTACAACAATAGCGTAAACAAAAGAAACGAGGAAATAGAATAAGCGTTGGTAATAAAATATTCGAACGATCTCAATGCAGGTCAATATAATTAACTCGTATTCACAGAGTATTAATATTTTAATTGAAGATTCATTTAGTTTATTGTTTTATATTGATGTTATGTAATATATAATTTATAGCAAGTGTTTTAAGGTTATAGTTAGTGTCAATTAATAATTTAATGCAGCAGTATATTTTATTAATCCCTTTTATGACTACAGTACACTTGATCCCAATGCAAGTATTATAACAATTATTATTATTATTTTCATTATAATAGATAACGTAACTGAATATAAATTATTTTTTAATACTAAATTTATTTTTTTAATACAGGACCATCATTTCCTTGGACGTCAGACTTGTCATAAGAACTTTTTCAGTTGTTACCGGTCCATCTGTAAGTCAATTAAATTTTTTTGTTAGTTAAAAATTGAGTTTTTAAATAATGAAAGTAGCAGATAAAAATATTTTTTTTCAATCAATTTAATTAATGAAAATTAAGTTAGCCGACATTTAATAATTTTAAAAATTTTTTTCATTAAAAAAATTATTACAAAAAAATAAGAAAAGAAATTTTATTTTTAAAAAACTTGAAAAACTTTAAGTACAATTTTTTAAAAATGTTTTTTTGTTCCAATTTAATTAATGGAAAAAAATTTTTAAATTAGAAACGTCGGCTAACTTTAGTATTATATTTAATTATTGTTTATTCAATTAAAAAATTTCAAATATCTGTTGCTTTCATTACGATTTATCGAATTTATTTATTTATTTAAACTTCTTCGAGGTATCTATAAATAAAAACATTAAAAACTTCTGTTGTAAATTGAATAAATGGATTTTATACTAAAATCGTTATTGAATTATCAATTTTAAAGTCATAGTTATATAACTTATTAAAATGTATTTAACTGGATTCGAATACATCAGTAGATATCTGGGAGCTTAAATAAATGAATAGCAAACTTCTTAATTAATAATTAAGAGCCCTAGTTTTATTAGTTCAATAAAATGTTGACCATACTAATTACTAAGGCTTTAAATTAAAGTAAAAGTTTTATTACTTTAAAAGAAAAGTAAGTAAAGTAGTGTATAATAATAAAATAGCTATAAAAACTGACCTAGAGGATACCAAATATCGTTATTACCGGCATCCTTTCTAGCAGAGTCTAGTGCATCACGTATGGCCAATACTATACCGTAACTCATGCATAACGGTGGCTCCCCAACAGCTTGAAACGATAAAATAAATAATTCAAACGTTTTGGTAACAATATTTAAAGCTAGAGTAATATACCTTTGGATCGTAGAACTCCCGTGGGGTTTGGTGCATTACGTCTAAAGGATACACGAAAGTCCACGGGGATATCCTTAGCACCAGGTGGTTTATAATTCTGCGGTTATAAATAACAGGATAATGCTTTTGTAACTCTTGAAAGTCCTCGGAAAAAAAAATTAAAAAAAAAAAAAGATATACAAACCCAGGTACGGTGATTTGCTAGTAGCCCGGTTTTAGGACAGTAAACGAGGTCCTCGCTAGTCCAATACCCGATCCCCATTACATATGCGCCTTCTGCTTGTCCTAAATCAATCTCTGGATTCATGCTGATGCCAACGTCTTCCAATAAATCGACTCGTCGAATCAAGTGTTGTCCCGTTAACAAATCCAGCTCTACTTCAGCAACACCAGCACCGTAGATTGGATAACCATGCTCGGGACCATTGGTAACCCTAGATTCATGAATAGCCATTGTATCGTATGTTAAGTTAAGGCCAATCAATGCACACAGTATCAAACATCAAATACACCCTCTAAATATTTAGTGGCCAACTTCTATAGTTGTGTATATATCACTAATATTTTATTTTGATATTAAACATTAAATTTATCTATTTTAAATTCAAATAATTTAAATTATCTTACATGCATCGAGCAACAAGATCAACATTTTTAGCGTGAGCAGCAAACACAAGCTCCTTCCACGAAGGATTTCCCATTTCTTTTTTAATCGGCTCTAATCTCTCCAATAATTCTTTGCATGCATTTATTGTTGCCTGAAAGAAAAAAAAAAAACACGAATAAATATAAATGATTAGATTGGATAGAGAATTTAAAAATCGGATAAAATAAATATAAGCAGGATATTATATATAATGTTTACCCGAGCACAAGTTTCGCTTCCGAGACTTCCCCCGGTGACTGTATTATTCGGAGCGACAACGTTATTCGAGGGTTTGACGTTAACCATTTCCAGATCGATGCCCAGTGTATAAGCAGCAGCCTGAGCAACCTGTATAACATTTACAGAGGATTATCTTCGATTCGCTTTATCCCGAGCTGGTAGTAGCTCCCGGGTAACCTCGTACTCTATAACACCAGGCTATATACTGCTTTCATTACCTTAGTGTGAATACCCTGACCCATCTCGATGCCACCATGTATAATAGCGACTGTACCATCTCGAGCGTATATCGACACTAATGCATGAAACTGACCGAATGGATGGAAAGGATATGTCATTGGTACTAAAGATAGCCCTCGTTTCTTCCATCGATTTTCCTGTTAATTTCATTATATTTATTATTATAAAACTAGAACCGTGTAGTGCCTAGGTGACTGCTGAAAATTACAAATTATGAATAAAAAAAAACTTTGGGTTAATGATTTTTTGAAGTTTTTAATCATAACATACATAGTCTGGGTACTTTTGAAATGAATTTTAAAAATAGTAATAGAAATTAAAATTGCACGCTGTATATGCGCGCGCTCTAATTCTAAACGAACAAGGAGTCTATTCTTCTGATTGGTATCAGAATTTCAATACTAAATTAGCTTCACTTTATTCATAAATTTGACATTATCAACCCTAATATCCAAAGTTGGAGTGCAGAAGTTGCTGTCCAATGTTTGGTGCAGATTTATTGGGGTAAAATCATTTTGACTTTTATAAAATGAATAACCATCTGAGATAGTACACTGAAAAAAAAATTCTTGACTGGAGGGTAAAATTTCTTAGCTCAAGAAAATATTAAGGAAGATTGAAAATTTCTTCCTTAAAATTTTCTTGGTGTAAGAAGGTTTTTTTTCTGTGTAGAATCTACAAAAGGTGTATTGTTAGCACTCATAGAAAATTCTCTCCGTATAAAAGATAATAGGCTTTAAATCTCTCGATAAATTTATTTCTAATGGCTATTATATAACTAATTCAATTGTTTTTGCATTCCTTACAAAGTTTTTAGACCAAACCGTTCATTTGTTTATTATTTTTTTAGAAATTTAGAGTTTTTAAAGTTACATCCCTTCGTTCAAAGAATAAGAGAGAGCAGGAAAGATATACAAATACTCCATAGACAAAGTTTTCCTCCTAAAGGATTCTCCTAAAGGTATAAAAGATTATAATTAATATAGTTACTTACGGTATTGAAAAGTCGTACACTACGTTGTCGCGCTTCATAATCAGAAGACATTTTCAAGTCGTCAATCATTTTACTAAGTACTTCTTTATCCGGAGCATTCATATTACTCAACCTTACCTCAATAGGATCTTTATTTAATGTTCTGGATATATGTTCCATAATATTCTCAGACATGGCAATTCCTTCAGTAGAACCTACAAGGGGTTTAACAACATTTAATATTAAACATCAAACGTTTGTATTGTCAGTAGAGTACAATATCTCCTTTGAAGTTCAGCAATTGAATAGAGTAATTCGAAATTCAATTTCGGAACAATTAAATTTCAAAAAGACCAGTATAAAGTGTAGGTGACTTTAAAATTAATAAATATAATAGTAATTAAAACCTGGAGCGCGGCAATAAGTATTAGAGGGGACGTCAGTCATCGCATCAACGACTCCGACATTCCAAGTTGATCCATCGTAGCATGTGTAAATATGTTGAAACGTTAAGACTGATGAGAATTCGTTCCAGGAGCAGCCGGCATTATGCCAACTAGTGCTGTTGAGATACTGTATTACACCCTGGGCGTCAACGCCGACCTCGTACTCTTGTCTTGCGTGCGGGCGCTTACCCAAACACATCATATTACTCTCAATAGACATTATAAATCTTGCTGGACGATTTAATACATATGATACAACCGCACATGCACAGGAGACTGGATTGTTTCGTGATATCTTGGCGCCATATCCACCACCAAGTCTTCGTACGTTAATATTGATCCTGTACATAGACAAATACCGGTTATTTCATATCAATTCGTTAAATTGTTCGACTAATTCGACAGCTTCAATTTCTATGAATTATTGCAACAAGCTTTTGCTTAGCATTAGTATGAGGAGTTTAGTGTATTTTAAGGCATAAAAAAATTGGTATTTTTAATTAATAATTTTTTTTCGATATTAATTAAATTTATTTTATAAAAGTAATAATACTGAGTTATAATATTATATTTTAACTTTACTTAAACAAAACTTCGAAAGAAAAAAAAATTATTAAGGAGGTATTGCGGCAAGAAAAAGACACCAATAGTTTATGGCTATTGGTTTCTTTCTCACGCACTAGTGCTGCCTCTCCTTACAGACTATCGCTTACTTACTTCCACTCACGTAAAATAACGAAAGTCACTAACTTCAAACATTTCTTATAAAAAAATGAATACCGCTCGTTTGTGTTATTTTTGATAAAAAAATACTTGTTATAACATCAATTAAATATTCTGTTTTTCAAAAAAATCCTAAGAAAAGTATGGTTGTTATTCAATAAAATGTTCACTCTAACTACGGTCAGGATAGGGAATACATGTTAAATGTACGATTTTTAATTGCTAATATTTCGAAAATTAGCATCGCAAGGACTATTAAAAAAAATTTATTCGTATAGAGGACACTTAAAAGTACGTGTATTCAAAAATTGAAGAATATTGTAAGAAAAGTGATTTTGCACAGTACCTCCTTAATCGAAATTTTGAAAAAAAAAAGAAAAATTTCTTCGATCAAGTACTAGCTCTTTATACTTCTAATAAGCTGTAAAAGTTTTGTTCAAATCCGTCGAGTGGTTTTTGAATTGCAGTAGTCACCAGCTTTGAAAAAATAGTTTCAAAAGTTTTGCGTTCTAAGTTTTAGTCTAAACAAAAAAAAATTTTCAATTTTCTTAGCGGGAAGTTAAAAAGTATACCTTTGTATAATTACAAAAAAAAATTTATTAATTCAAAAACTATACATTTTAATTGAATTTTATGAGAATAACTTTTGTCTGGAAATTATTCAAATTAATAAAGAAAAAATTAATTCATTCGAATAATAAAAATTTTTTTTAATATCTAGAAGCTTGATTTTAGTATGATATCTCAAAAACTTTGTTTATTGTCTAACATCTTGGAAAATATTAATTGAATTAACGAAAAATTTTCAAGAAATATTTTCTGATATTATAAATAAAGATTTGCAGATGATAATAATTATAAAAAATTATATGATCATTAATTCTCATACAAAGTAAATATAAAAATAAGATATGTACGAACGATACAGCACATAATTGGTAACAATTAATGTAGCTTTGGGTTATGCAGCTAGTAGTTATTGGAGATTATAGATTTCAGAATACCCCTAGGTAAAGGAATTAATTTCCTGAGGGAGTTTGTGTTGAGGATTAACAATTACGAAGCTAAGATACGAGATGTATACAAGAAACAGTGCGATGAGGTAAAAGCGAATAAGTATAAGTTGAAGCAGAAAGCTGATCTTGTGGTTTGGAAGCTCTCGCTCCAGGTCTTTACGCAAATATTAATATACATTTGATAGTTCAGTTACCTGTTGTTAGGAATACCAAGACAGTCAACTATTGAAACTTGCGTGAGGTCTATGAATTGTGATGTCGGGTAAACATCTATTCCATCTTCGGTTGGAATGCAAACACACGACTGCGGTTCCATTGTGTAGTGATACTGTCCTCCGATTTCCATGTCTCCTTTTATAACGTGAGCGATGTCGCTACCTGCATGCGATAATTATTTTTTTATTATATCGGTTGTTGATAGAGATAAAAAAATTCAAATTTCTGATTGTCAGTAAAATCGATGATCTCAGAATGTCAGTCATTAGGTTCGTTATCGGTGTCCTAAATGGCTAAGTTAATTAACTGATGGGGTGATGGATTGATCGATTGATTGATTAATAGGCAATTGATAAAAGTACCTTTTGACTTAGCGGGAACTGTAATCGTTGGTAATAATCTTGAGCTGTCCGCAGATCCCAGCACATCCTTTATTGTTATTATCGGCTTTCTCTTTCCCGTCTCGGAGTAAGTGATTTTAACTTTTTTAGTGGCTTCATAAGCTCGTGCGTAGGTTGTTGCCGCTATTACGCCGATCGGTTGCCCTGAATACTGAATTTCTTTCTCTAGAAATAGCTGAATTGAATAATTAAATTTTATTACAAAAGTTATAACGAAGAAATTTTTTTTTTTTTTTTAATTAATTAACAGGTCAAGTACGAATTGTATATGAATATTTTTCTCTACAGAAATTGTCTGGAGTACAGTTCAAAGAATTTATTTATTTTAAAGTTCAGCTAGGAATTTTATGATTTTTTTTTTATATAAAAAAAAAGTCAATTTATATTCAACTGAGAAAGGATTATATAAAACTAAAATGTAAATATTATTTGACAGTGTTGCACTTTGATAAAAATATTAATCCATACTTAACTTCAATATAAATAAAATATGAACATCTAAGCAAAAATACGGTAATACCTATTCTTTTCGCATAAAGAAAATAAAATCCTATTTAAATTTAATTTATGATGAATACAGTGCTTATAATTGAATTTAAATCCCTTATAATTATCTTCCTATTGCAGGGTATTAAATATTTAATCATATTATTGAAATTAAATTATATCTAAGTAATGATAATAAGGATAAAAATAATAAAATAATAATAATAATAATCTTTAGAAAATTATATAATATATATATTATTACCAATTCATTATGATCTAGTAAAACTTCTTTGTTTTCCCCATTGATTGCAAGATTTTTGCCTGGAACATCTTTGGCCGTCAAAAAAGCTACAACACCATCCATTGCCTGTTTAAATTAAAACAATTATTTAATCAAATAATTATCACAAATGATTTTATAATCAAAGCTTACCAGAGCTTCAGAGGCGTCAATGTTTTCAACAACCCCAACCGCAAACTCAGCGTGAACGAATGCACAGAAAACTTCATTAGATTGTGGCGGTAGATCGTTAACATACTGAGCTTCTCCAGACGTCTGGTAAATGGATTCCATTTTCGGTACGGGTTTATTAACTGGCCACATATTTTTATCTATGTCATAATCGTGTCTTGCAGATGATACATCACGTTTCAGCATAGAGCCACCGCTTCGTAGTCTCTCGCTAACATTTTCCGACAATAAACTGAGAACGAACTGTAATAATAAAAAAATCTTTTTATCTGATCGAATTTCTTTTATCCGGAAATTTTATATCAGTTACGTAATTAATTTAATAAGGAAAATTTATATCTTTTATAATATTCAGATGAGTTATATACAATACCTTGTAAAATAATCCTAGAGATAGAGTTTTTCGGAACTCTGGTGTATAATCGGGTAGTACACGATCTGGTTTCAATTCTGCGTCGAGTATGTCTAAGGCTTGTTTGAAGATATTTTTGTCAAAAAGTGATTTTCCGTTAAGAAAATCTTCCATCGATGTTGCATGCAACTGTAAAAAATATGTCGTCAATATACATATGCATATATATCATTGAAAGAGGTTTTACTATTTGACAAATGGCTTAAGACGAGATAAAACTTCAGACTTTTTACGTTATATTTTTACGTAATATTTCATTTTACTTGACATGTATTTTTATTATTGTTATTTATATCTCGTGATAAATATTTTAACGACTAAATTTAAAGACTTGACTTGAGTAATGTCTATTCCAACATTCACGTAAAAAATGATTTTATCGAAAGAAAAAAATTTATTGCCGGACTTAATGGCTATAAAAAAATATTGTCCTATTTTTCTGGCTGTTTTGCCAAAATTTAAATAATTTTTTTTTTCAAATGAATATTTTTTTGAAATAAAATAAAAAATACTCACAAAATCGTGTCGAATTCCTCCAAATATAATATTGGGTTTCTCCAACACAATTCCTCTTGCATCGAGTTTGAATAGAAACCCGGCATTTACATGAGCATGGGCATTTTGAGCTCTCGGCATTACCTAGACAGTTAATACAATAATAATTATTAATTATGTTAATTAATATAAATTTCGTAACATTACTGTGCCATTAATTAGCCGATTTATTACCAAGTGGAATTTCAATTTGTTTTGAAGCAAATTAAATATACAACAACGGTCACAAACATATACCTATTCGAATGATATTTAGATGCTTATGTGTATGTAGGTCTGTTGTACAAACCTTCTATATACCCATATATATATACATATATATTTATCTGGTATGTACATTTACTGTGTTCATTTATTTGTGTAGCCAGTAAATGCAAAGGATTTCCCCCGGCTACACTCATAACATAACAGCACAAACCATTTCCTTAAGTTACTACTGTACCTTATAAGATCGATACACATGCTCCGGCTTCAACGCTGGCAGAACGATGCTGTATATTATTTTGTGTTTCATATCTATCTTCAGGAAATCCATTAGGCTTACATTTTTTTTAACCCCAGGTGATTCAACTAAAAAATAAATCAATAGTTACATTTTTATCTCGGGATTTTTTATTTAACGGCAGCCCACAATGCTCATAAAAGATTAAAAATCAAGTTGAATATTGCATTATTTATACCATCAGATCATATTAATATTATTATGATTTATATATAAATCTCCCAATCAAAATAATTATTATTGACGTGTAAAATATTAAATAATTTAATGACGTCAAACAATAAATTATTAAATGATGAATGTAACAATAAAGTTTTTTCACAAACAATATTAATTAACGTTTTAAAAGAAATAAAATCTCTTTATTAAAAATTCACAAAAAAAAAATTATTCAAAAATTTAATTTCAATATTACTTTTCTTCAAGTAAAAATATAAGGAGCTTAATACTTTCATTTGTGTTGGTATCATAAAGCTAGAATATACTTGAACGATTAAAATTTTCATTACTGCGTTCAAACTACTTCACATAATACAAATATATATCTATATATAAAGTAATATTCAATTCTATTCAATTACATGCTACAATATTAAACCTAAAGTAAAGTAAACGCGCAATTACTAAATTTAAACTTTAAAATGAATGGAAGAGAGTTTTAAAAGTTTGGTCCGTTTAAATTTTGGTTCGAAACAAAAAACGAATGACTGGTAAATTTAATATGATCCTTTGGCATGAAAACTGCATCATTGAATCGTTTATGAGTCTCATATGTCAGTGGACACGTGAAACAGAAACTTTAAAGTAATGAAATATGATATAAAATTTTACGGATATGTATCTCGGCTCCGGCGGTTTCCAGTAGCAGAAACAAATCCGAGGGAAATTCGTGGTGTTTGTGCTTTATCATCAGATTTCCAGCCAACGTTCCTATCTGTAAGACCACAGAAATACCAACACACGCGTTACTACCCTAGTTGCTTTTCTTTCATTAACAAACTAAATATATAACCCCATATCTTGATCTACCAAGTACCCGTCCTCATATACTTCTCTTATCCCCCTTTCTGTATTATATACTAAATATACTATCAAAACCATTTTATTTAATCCATTAAAAGCGTAAACATAAACATCTGATGTTAGATGAAATTTTAATAGACAAGATAAAATATATAATATATATAATGATAGATATTTAGTGACAGAGCTGGATTCTCATCAGCTAAATGTTGTTTGTTTCTCTGACGAGACGTTGAAGACAAATTAATTAAGCCGAAATATTCTGTCTGGAATTTATTAAAACTTTAACTATTAAACAAAAAAAATACTTAAACTTCTTACAAAATAATTTAACAACAAGGTAAAGAAGTTAACTTCTTCATTAAGTGAAATAATATTTCTTTCTAACTGATTGAATTTATAATTTAAAATAGCACATTATTTAATTATTCAACTTTTTCAAAATAAATCAATTATTTATTTTTCTTAGATGATTAATTAAATTATTCGGTTTTGTTATTAAAATTTTTAATCAATTTTATTTTTTGTTGAATATGTTAGAGTTAAAAAAAAATAATTCAACACCCCAGGCTTAATAATAAATAAAAAGAAACAAACATTGCGGACAGCGACACTGGCAATAAGGTCGACGTGATTAGCCATGTGCTGCAAATGTTTGAACCCGGGATCGGTGGCGTACTTCTTGAAGGTGTTTTTGGCAACGGTGAGGGTGCAATTCCCGCCGAAGGTCAGCATTTTATCGGTTTTCTCGACGCGATGTAGGTCAGTGACGTCATTCAAATCCAAATATATTTGCGGCTTCTCCAGTCGGTAAACACCTGCGGACAGACATAATATACAATGCTATCTACACAAATACAATAGCCTCGTAACATGTTAGTATCATCGATCCTTGATTATCACCACATCATGGATCCTCGTGTCGATGTTAAAGCTCAAATATAACATCTACAAGCCCAGCTAATTGCTGTATCTACTGATTTTGTGCCCATTATTGTATATATTGATAATAATAATTATTATAATCTGTAATAATTCTCCCCTAGTTGCTCTGGAGCCCTTAACTCTCTTATACTCTATATATACTCCACCAACATCATCAACTGTCACCACCGCAACAACTATCAACTATCAACATGTTTTATATATAAACCAGTAGCCTTACCGTGCCCGGTGTTGCCGCCGTTTAATACATAAGTTGCATTTGGATTGTTATTAAAGACGTTGAAGAGACCCTCAACAGAGAGAACTTTGTGAAACTGTACATTATTCATCGCCATTATGTGAACTTCGCTCAATTTTGTTGGCATTTCCGGCATTTCCTCACTACTACCGCTTACATTTATGCAGCTACCTTTACAAGGTTCTCCGGACTTTGGGCACATCTTCAGCTTATACAATTCCTGTAGATGATCAGAATTATATATATATTGGTAATCTGAATAATTTTGAGCTCAGTTGGGTAACTTAAAACTTTGTTAGCTTCTGAAGTTTCAACAGTCTAAATCACCCTTTGTATGGTTAAATTATTTCATTTCAATCAAATATAAATATGCTTCATCAAGATTATGTAAAATATTTGGGTCTAAATTTTAAATTAAAATAGTTACTAACCGACCTGTAAGATTACTTTGCTTAATATTGTGATCAAATAACGAATTTTCATTTTATATGTGAAAATAATTTTGATATTTATTACTAGGGTAAAAGACCTCATTAGTGGCGGGGACCTCATTACTGACACTTTCTTTAATTTTATTACTTATTCAATTAATGTAATCATTAATTTCAATAATGAATATATTATTTCTAATCTTTAAGACCTTTATATCAAAAAAATTTTTAATTTTTATTCCAAGTAGAACATTTTTTCATTGAAAGAAAAAGTGCTACTAATAGGGGTTAAAAGTGCCACTAATGGGGTCTTTTACCTTACATAAAAAAGATTTACGCTAGGGTTTTCTATCTTAATAGATAATTTTTTCCCAAACAGCACAATACACCAGAGATTGTCTAGGATCAAAAAATTAACATCCTATTACAATAAAACAAGAATTTTCATTTTATTTCAAAACACACAGATTGTTTAAGTCCGAGTGCTGCTAACTACAGCCTGTAACTTACTTAAAATTAATGACTATAAGGTTTTCTTTTTTGTTTATTTGACCTAAGAATTATAAAATATGTACTAATAAAAAATTAATAAATAAACTTTAAAAAAAAAAAAAAAATTACCTTACATAAAAAAAAATTTAATTAATAAATATTTGCATTTAGTCATTTTAATATCTTTCTAATAATAAATTTTTTTTTATTACTTATATAATTTTCATCAATAGAGGAAAAAACATAAATTTTCAAATTTTTAAGTTTAATAAAGAATTAGAAGAAATCTAGCCGTGCTATAAAAAAAAAGACATTTAAGTAGAGAGATAAATGATTTTTTTTGTAATATTTACCACCGATATTTAGTTTTTTGTTTTATTAACTTCGCAAAAGATAAATTTTGGAAGTCAAACTAGTGTAATTTGAAGTTTTCCAGGACTAGAAGAAGTTGTTAAATTATAGTTTCGCGTGGTAAACAAGATAACTTTAAAATCAATATTACGAAAATTACAATTTTAGATAAGAATTTAAAACTTTATTCAAAATTTACTCTTGATGAATTAATAAATTTTTTAGTTTCTTTTTCAAGTTTTATTGTTGAAAATTAATTTTTGTTTTATGAATCAATACAAACTTTTATCAAATTTCAAATTCCCAAAGGCCACACGGGGTTTATCCCATCTCAACAAAGTTTGTCCCAAAATTTAAAGACTAGACCTTCATCAGCCAAATGTTTTAAGCTCTTACTATCAATATAATTCAAATGGAGCGTTTTCAATACAATTGTCAACATAAATGTAGACTTTTTTGTATTAAATTATCAAATCTTCTTCTTAACTTATGAAAGTAAAATTAACATTGAAAATAAACTTTTCCAGAGTCTATAGTCTATCTTCTATTATAATTGGGAATATAATGGAATTACAAGTTTGATTTGATCATAGTTCAATTACTGAAGTTAAAATTTCCAAAGTTTTAGCAATTGACTATTAAATTTTTAAACTTTGCAGACATGTCTTATTTAAAAATAATTTTTTTCAGTAATTAAAAAGTTACGCAGATTGTGATTAAAATAAAAATTAATTGTACACATCCATTATTACACTCAATAAACAAAAGCCGCCTAAAAACGTGACAGATTGAAATTAATATTACATCTTGAAACTAAAAGCTCATCATAAGCACTGGATTTAATACTTAATTAACAAACTTCTTGTTCGCTTTGGCGAATCAATTGTGTAAGCGCATCAAGAATTCCCATCATAAGCAGCTCTAATTAGCTTGATAATGGAAAATATAAAATGCGCTTAAATAATATTATTATAATTTCTGCGAGGCTATTATCAGGCGGGTATAGTTATAGAGGAGTAATAACTCGGATTATAACTGGATCCATTACCTCGATGTCGTGAATTTTTTCTGCTAGTTCAGGTCTTGCGTCAACGGCTAATCCTTTAAAGGCATCTAAAATCGCACGGTACCCGGTACACCGGCAGATATTACTTCCAAATGAATTTTCAATCTCCTTCATCGTTAATTCTTCTTTGCTTTGCAATAAGCTACAATTCAAATAGAATTATTTATTATTTGTTTTTATATTTCGATAATTGCCATTGGCATGGCATTATTATTATTATATATTTACAGATGTGGATTGCCCGTTTGATTAATTATACAAACGTACCTGTACATATTCATGACCATGCCAGGCGAACAATAACCGCATTGCGAGCCATTCATTCCCGCGAGTGCAGTTTGAATCTTGTGATAACCTATTTTTTTGTTACCTATTCCCTCGACGGTCTTGATTTTCCACCTAGCAAAATAAATTTGCTTAATAAAAAATTATCAATAATGATAATAATAATAATAATAATAATAATAATAAACTGATTTATAGAATACTAGCAGTCCGCCCCGGCATGGGTATTTAACAAAAATTTCAAAATTAATTATAATATAATATAGCCTATGTCACCCGGAGATAGTGTAGCTTCCCAACAGTGAAAGAATTTTTCAAATCGGTTCAGTAGTTTCGGAGCCTATCCAATGCAAACAAACAAACATTGTTGTTGTCAAACAAACGAACAAACAATCAAATCTTTCTTCTTTATAATGTTAGTATAGATATTTTATTACTATTGACGTAATGAAGAGAAAAAGAAAAATTTTATCTCCGGCGTAATTATGATAAAATTGTTTTTTTTTTGCCTTTTAACGATTTTATATATTTTTTTTGGTGATAGTCCATTTTTTGTTAAATTTTTAAATAATCGAGTGGTTCAATAAGTTTGTTTCATCACACTTGTCCATTAAATTATTGGTAATTGGTTCTGTCATATCAATATATTATTTTTAGTTTTTATTTCCAAAGTACTCAAACTGTGTAAATTGTGAATATAAATATCGATTATTTTTAATTTAACGTGATAATAATAATAATAATAATTCATTTAAGAGAAATTGGATTAAAAGCAGACAAAGAAAATTTTTTTTTAATTCTATCGCATCCAATTAAATAATTCGTCAAAAATGAACCTTCTGGTTCTGTTGGACTCAATGAGTAAAGCCAAGATCTAGGTTTAGATCTAGCTTAGGTTGCTCTGGTTCATTATTTTTCTGCCGCGTTAGTCAGATCAAATTCTCTAATTACTTCTCTGTAGACTAAAGTAATTTTTTTAGTTTTAATTTTAAAAATTTACCTACCGTAGGTTTAATTTAAAATGAGTAAAATAAGAGAGAAGAAAAGAATGATTTGTTTTTTACTTTTAAATTAATTAATTGTATACTCAACCCATTGCAAATGAGGACTGGGACCAGACATGAGTTAACAGCAAGTGTTTCACCGCGTATCTCAGCAGCGACTATACAAGCACCACATCCACCCTCATGGCACATTGACTTTGTACCCCTCAGCTTCGCGTGCTCTCGGATAAAAACATTCAACGATGTCTCGGGTGGTATGTTCTCTTGCACTGAAATAAAAATAGATAATAGACACTAGCTTTTTTATCTTCTTCATCCGCTCCGATTCGATTCGATTCGACTCAATTCAATTCTATTCTATTCAATCTAATTCTACTTTTTTCTTTTCTCTTAACTACTGATTAATTTTTTTATATCTCTAAAATACAAAGCTCAAGTGATATCAATGTAAATTACTTTCGAGTTGTCATTACACTCGTGCTTTTATTTTATAATCTCATTGTTTTTACTTTCATTTAGTAACAGTTATAATTATAATAGATAACTCGATAAATTATTAACTTTCCTCGACAAGTTTTTAATGAAAATGTTATTATTGTTTATTTTGTTTTCGGTGATTAATTTTTTTATTATTTAAAAAGTTGCGGTTTTAATACTTTTGTTATTAAATGCGAGCGTTGAAAAAATTATTACTAATAAATGTTAAATACCTCAGAAAAATGTTAACAGATTTAATGATAGTTAAAAACTTTAATACAATTTTAGAACGCAGATTAAAAAAAAATTGAAAATAAATAATAAATAAATAAATTTCAAACTTTTTCGCAATAAAATAAATTTAGTGATTATAAAAAAATATCTTTACATCACGGCTTTTAAAAATTTTTTCAGAAAAAAATTTCTAGAAAATTAGTAAATTATTAAAATTATAAAATAAACACTTTGTATTTCATTCCGATCATAATATCCTGTTGACGTAATTTACCGTCATGGCTAGTTACCTCTATTTAATACGTAGCAAATATTTTGTCGAGAAAATTACACTATAATTTGTATTTACTGATTACCCGTGCATTACTCGCTAAATGACAAGCTAAATTTTAAATTATCTCGTTACAGAGTCAAATCGATTTACTAGTATATTAATATATATTTATATGTATGTTCATTAAAAATCTATCATATTGTTTTTCTCACCTTTAAAAATAATACCATTGATAGTAAACTCGACGAATCCTTTGGAGTCCCTGTTATAGATATTCAATTAACAAAAAGCAAATTAAATTTTGTCACCATTGAACCGATCAATTTTAATGAGAATTCCGAGGCCTTTGGACTTGATTTACACGCTCAAGTTAAATTTCCCAGTGGAAATTTTAAGCACACTAGATTCGGTCAGTTAAAAAGTCAAGGATAGCTTTAAAAGAGTATTTAAATAATCGAATACGAAATGATGCACAAAGAAATTATTGCACTTGACCTGAAGCTTAATCAACATTTTACAGATAACCCATGATTAAAATTTGCAATTAACTTTTTTAATCAAATAAACAATGACTTGAAAATGAAAATGAATAATGAAAAAAAAAAAAAAAAATAGTTAATTGATAATCACTAAAATGAAGTAACAAACTTACCCAGAGACGCCGTACGCAGCTTGACCCATCTCGTTATCTAATTGGTCTCACCAACTCTTTGACAACTGATCAAAGTAATGAAACTCCAGCAGCAGTTTACTTTGGGCACTTAACTAGTATAGAAAGTCGTTACAATTAGCCCGTCCTCGTCAAACACAATTATTTTAGTAAAAGAATTCCGTGTTAAATGCAAGCTAACAAAACCGGTTTAACTTGCTGATTTTTTAATCAGATTATATCTTGCTTAAATTTATTTATGACGGCATTAATTTAAATACTTTCGAGAGTTAAAAATAAAATTACTCTCATGATAGTTTGGGTATTTGTGCACAATGTTATCCTTAGTGTCCATTATATACATTCCGAGTACCACCACTACTTGTGCATTATACCGGACTCGATGCACAATTCCAAGTATCCATTGGTCACTCGATGGATATTATACATTATATATATATATATATATATATATATATATATATATATATACATTAGATATATATATATATATACATTAGATATATATATATATATATATACATTAGATATATCTATATATCTCCTTCAGGGTAATTCCTCTCGATAACTACGAATCCATAATTTAATCCTAAGACTAAACTATTATTACGATTAAACCACTTGGTTAAGGGTAATTACTGAATGAAATATACTGACAATAAGCTGGATAATTAATGCAACTGCTTTTCAATCAATGATTTATTATATTAATAAATTCGTTAATACAATGAGATCCAACACATAGCTAGATATTTATCATCGCCAGGTATTAGTATTTAATAATAACACCTATTAATCAAAATAATATCTCTTCCCATTACAATCCTTATCATTATCTATTTAATTTGAATCGTCATACCCGTATTCTTATTTATTTAATCATTAAATAAATGCGTGAAAAACAAATTAAGTACTTTTTAATACGTATCAATACTTTTTTGATCACTAAACTTACAATTAACCAATAAGTTAATTGGTTTTTAATTATTTATCATAATTAGTACGAAGTGGTAACAAAAAAAAAATAAACTTTGAATAATGTTAAGCAAAAAATAACTTTTTAAATAATAGATAAAGTCTTTGTGCGAAAACTAAATAACTCGTTGCTTGAGTATCAACTAAATTAATATTTATCATGAGCATTATTCTGTTCTTTTAAACTTATCTCGGAGTATTTCGCGAGCTGATGTAAAAATAAATGATAGTACTATCTCTTAACTGCTAGTAAGGCACATCTATATTAATACAAGTAATTAGCGAAACTTGTATTAATTAGTTTTTCTTTGGAGAAGTAGCTTCTTCATTTTCGGTAGCATCGGATGAGGACTCAGTCTTTATTTTTTCCGGGGTGAGCATCGTCGTTGTGTCTGGACTCTCTGTCTCCGAGACACTCTTATTAATATCCTTGTCCTTTTCGTTTTCATTTTCGTTATCCTTGTTACGTGGCTTTTTCGACGAATTTCTCTTCTTTTTAACCTCCGGTACTTCAACTTTGATTTTTGGCTCTTTTTCTGGATCAAAGTGACCCTCCAGGATCACCAAAAGGTCCAATTTTTCTTTGTCTGTTGCTTTTGCGAGTTTCTTTTTGATCAGTTCCTCCACTGAGTTCATTTTATCACTTTCCCATACTTTCTGCAATGTAATAATTTATTTCAATAATTTTAAGTAATTAATTATCAAGAAAAGTATGAGTACTTTCGACTGAAGCTAACATTTAAAAAGTAAAAAAAAATTTTAATGTGTTTTTTTTTTATTAATTCATTGTAAGCTTTCATAGTAAAAAGTTTTATCACAAATATTTAATTCAAACTTTAAAATGAATGTAAAAATATATATTAAAAGAATAATTGTTACTTTTATTCATGTTTTAAAAACTCGAGGTTAGTAAATATTTTAAAATTAGACGAACCTTTAATTGTTCATAATCAATCTCGGCTTCAGCAAGTAATCGACGAAGTGGAGTCACGTGTTGCCGTTCACGACGACTTGCTGTCATTAGAGGTTTGAAAATCGGCTTCAAAGTGAATTGACGCTCCAATACTTGCTTTAGTACTTCATACTCGTTTTCCTCAGTCTCAACTGATGTCACGAATTCACGTATAAATTCAACGGTTGCTTTTGAAGCAGCATCACTGTCTCCTTTGCCATCGCTAGTCGGCGTGTTTTCTTCCCCGTTACTTAAATGCTGAATTATTTGTAATGAAAGTCGAGCACGATTTGCTGCATTATCCAGTTGGTTGTCTTCCTGTTGGCAAATACATAAATAAATGAGAATCTTTATACAAGAAAGAGATATTATTTATAAAAGATAAGTCAAAAACTTTAGAAAAACAGAATAGGAAAACAAAATGATTTTAGTATTTTTACAAAATGAATTATTAAATATTAAATACCTGATTCAGCAGCTTTTGAGACAAGGTTCTCAGCGAAAAAGACTGCAATGTACTGGCACATTTACAACTGGCAACGTCATACCCGTTGAGAAATCCTTTGACAGTCTTCTTGAATCGTTCAAGCAGCTTGAACTTTATCAATGAAGACAAAACAAGTGAGGGAATAAATTTACGTGGCTCGTGGTGGACTAGAATAACACCATCTTTAGCGTCTCCTTGGATTTTTTCTAACCATTCCAAAAAATCTGTCAATGCTGAAATTTCACTTTTTGTTTTCAGTGCCTGGAAAATTAAGGTCAAATTATTATTCAAATTTATTACTTATTTTTAATTATTAACAATATTTTTGCACATACAGAAAATATTATTTCATTTGACTTTGTTTAATTAAATAGGTAAAAATAGCTTTATTGATTTAGAGATTTGAATGACTTTAGAATATTTGAGCGACATATTTACGATTGTTTTTTATTTGTTTATCTATATTTCATATGTTAAATACAAAAAAAAAAAATACGTTCTAATCAAATAATTTGATAGATTAAATTAGTTAAAAAATAAAATTTCGCCACGAAATAATTTATTCAAATTAATAATATTCAAGCCGAGCACGTGAATATTTAATTATTATTATTTATAAATTATTCAGTGAATTTCTAGCTGCTTAAAATTTCTCTAGTACTTTATCTATTATTTTTAATTCTTTTGATGACTAACTCAGCAAATATTCATTTAATATTACGGCCTCTTATATTTATTCACAGTAAAATTGAAATTTTGTTGTAGTAAAAATAAATAGAAGTAATTATTCATTAGTTTTTTTTATTACTACAAACAAATGAGCTTTAATTAAAAGTATAAACTTCATCAGATAATATTAATCGGCTCAGTAAATTTACTGATTTAATTTTCTTATTAAATTACCTTATTTAGTTTTCCAAAGTTACTTGGAGAATTATTTCTCAAAGCAAATATTAGATATCAAATATCATTTTTTCTCTATGAATTTAATTTTATATTAAATACTAATATTTCATTATCATAAAAATAATTTTTTGATTATTAACTAGTTATTAAAAGATTATATTATTAATCAATTATTTACAAATTATCATATTTTTTACCTTGTGTGTGTTAAGATTCTTTAAAATTCGGTATTTGCCAACATTAACAATTTTTAAATTGTGTCTTTTACGTGCCGGTGGTGAAATGTTCTTGTAAGGCATTACATACTGAGTGAATGAAGAGCTGGTAGTGTACCCAGCAAACTGACAAATCTCATCAATTAATTTTTTTCCAGTCGTGTCCAAATCCCATCCAACAAGCCGGTAGTTTCCCGGCGAAATTCCTCTACCCTCGTGCGAAAGCGCCGGTTTGCGCGGCGCCGAAGTCTCGTTTTCGGTTGTTGATGATACTGTTGATGATGAAACCACCATCTTTCTTCGCAAATAAACTTTCGACTCTGATACTATACAAATACCAGCTCGTATATCGTATACCGAGTATCCAAACACGTAACTATACAAAAAAATAATAGTAAATAAACAATATATACATAAATATAAATTCCAATAGCAATAAATTAATATTAAATAATATTGAGTATAATAAATTCATATTTAGTAATTTACTAATTACTAATATACGAGTATTTACACATACATATATATAATATATATTTTATTACTAAAATATTTATCATACGATAGAATTTATTAGTCTTATATTTGCAGCTTAACTTTTGTGTGCTATTGTGTTGAGTTCAGATAAATGACATTGAAAACTTATTTTATTATTATTCCTGTACATACATTTATATATATATGTATATGTGTTTACAAAAGGTTTTTATCTATAGAATGCTAAAAATCTTTTTTTTTTCTCACCTCAATACTTAGAATCTCGTACAAATAAATACAGCACCAGTGATCTACAGAAAAAAAAAAACGTTAGAGAAATTCAACAAAAAAAAAGTTGAATATTGACTTTACCTTTATATTTTTATTAACAAGAAAAAAAATTTTTTTTTTTGATTACGAATTTAATTAAAGCTAAAAAAATATTTTAATCAGAGGAAAAAAAATCCGACGTAATAAATTTTTTTTAAATGTAAAAAACCGCACCCATTAAATGAATTTAATTATACTTACCAAAGAAAAATAAATATTTCAATGCAGCTCAAATAAATGAAGCTCGTACACGTGCTTTAATTTACAAAATCGCTTCTGTTTGACCAGAATATTCTAGATCAACTAGATAATAAAAAAACAAAAGCGAAATGGTTTTTTCGTTTTAATTGCACTGCGGATTACTAATACTTAATAGTAACGTTGAAATAATAACAATTATTATTGTTATGGCGATAGCGAAGAAAAAGTCTCAACTCGTTCTAAGAAGACATTGTGATAATATGTAATGCAACGGATTTTTATCCAAGAAAAAAAAGAATCGCTAATGTGACCGCACGTGTCACGTAAATATGTGAATCGTATATAAACGCGAAACAAAAATCAAGAGCCAAGACGCAGCATTACTTTTCTTACGCACGCGCAACGCTTCTTTGTGACAAGAGTCGTTGATTGGTCAATCAATATTGATAGTTTATTGGAAGATCGCTTTGTTTGAAGGTTCCCGCGATTTGTTATTTTTGCGCGGGAAAAGTTTAAATTTTTAATTAATTTTTTTTGTGATTTTTTATTTAAATATTAAATAATTTTTATTATTAACTATTTGAAATGTTTTTATAGATATATTTTTTATCTATGGATATATTTATTTATTTATTCATAGAAAGGAAATTCTCGGTGTTAATATATTTCAGTATCATAATCGTTATTAAAATTTCATTTGTATGATAGGTCATGTTAGTTTTGTTGTTATAGAATAGAGCGAGTGGATGATTATTAATATTTTTAGTTCATCTCGAATTTTTTGGAATTATTAGAGATAAAAGTAAATAGTCGATACTGAAAGTGGAAATTGTAATTAAAAAATTGTATGCTAAAAATTTAATTATTTTCTGACGGTGAGAGTTTTAATCAATATATGTGTACGATATATGTGTCTTAATGTTTTATTTGTTTACCGCCGACAGAACGAATGATAACGTAGATAACATTTCTATTTTCAGAACAAATTTTTCACTATATCGCTGCTAATAAAGTTATTAATTAAACTTTATGAAATCAAATGAATTCCTTTGAAATTAATTCAACTAATACAAAGAAAAAGGAAAACAAATTAAAAAAAAAAAAACAAAAAAAATTCTTTTGAACATTCGCGATCGTAAATTGATTTAAATTTAACTTTAATTTAAAATTCTAGTTAAGCAATGATAGATATGATTAAATTGATAAAAAACTTTTTTATATTAATCAATTATATTTCTTACCAAAAAATAATTATATTTGAAATATTTTTTATCTACAAATTAATTATTTTACTCAGAATCACGATTTTTAATTTTCACACTTAATTATTAAAAATATTTTCAGTCGACAGTTGTTCTGAAAATAGTTATTTACGTTGTTATTTTTTTGTAGTGCTAAAAATTAATTTGTACGAAATGTATTTAAAATTCCATACCAATAATAATCCTTGATATAAGCTGTTAGTAACTTCTCTCAACTCTACAATTAAATTTAGTTATAATTAAAGTAACGCATTAAAAACTTTAGAGAATTATTAGAACAAGTTTGTATAAAAGATAGATTATAAGCGAAATTAACGTAAAATTATTAATAATTGACAGATTTGTAATTAAATTTGAATGAACAGCGTTAATAATATACTGACGTTTTATTAACTACTTGTTTTAAAGTCAACCGAATTTTCTGTACAAAGAATTATTTTAAACGAAAGGTCATCAGAGATTTTATTTTACACTAAGTAATATTCAACAAATGCAATTATCCACGATTTTTTCCCCGTTAAATTGGGAAGTTTGTATGATTTTATTTGTTATTAATTATTTTCGGTTTCATGTATCGCTCTGAAATATCATTTTTCAATACGCAACATACCTACACCAAACAATACTGAATTGTGTACAAACAAAAGTCTATAAAAAAATATTTGTAATATTTTCCCAGTAGTATTGAGTGTATAGGAATTAATCCGGGGCGAGAATCAAAGTTCAAATGAACGAAGGGGGTTATTTGTACAGATAACGGGATAACTCTCGACATGGGGTGGCATGTTTGGATTTTCTCTCTTCAATTGTCTGCACAGTATTGCCATTTATACGAATCCCGTGAATGTGGATGTCAATGTAAATGTAGATACATATTAACCGTGTAGTCTCATATCGTATATATAGTACAGAATTATATACCAAGCTCCGCACCATACATCGAAGAAGAGCATAGAGTATAAATGCCATTTATGCACGGAGGTATAAATACCTATATAACATAAGCTCTCTCTATAGATTATTTGTAACGTAAAACGGGCATATCCCGGGTATTAATGATGGTAATTATCATCCACCATTTACCATCCAAACGTGTGTGACACACACGTTAAAACCGCTAAAATAATTCGGGTTTACATTACCTCCTCTATCATTACGATTACTGTTTTTAATTAAGATCTTTATTTATAAATTTATTACTTTTATTTTGGTTATTTAAGTTCCTAAATTTAATTTAAATTCTACTTGCTCCATAACCACGTCATTTATTCATTTTATTTAAAAAATTCAATGATTTAATAATAGTAAGTAGGTTTAGTGACGTAGAAATGATTACATACGCGATTGGATGTTTCATTCATTAAATATCAACACGTAATGATATATGTTTTGATTCATGTTTATATACATATGTTGAAAGATTTTGCTTTAAGGAAAACAGCAATGAAAATGTCATGCATGACATCTCATTAGTTACCGGGAACATTTCCGATTGGAGGCTTACTATTTGTACAATATGTATTTACATACACATATGATATACAACTAATACAGCCATCCTTTTGCTGGATACATTCTAAATGTATAGAAGTCTCTAGATTTTAACTTGACGACACGTGGAAGCGACAGTTTCCGACACAAGTTCCACGGATTTGCGCTCCCCCGTGCAATGGATGATTGTCATTGTCACCGATGTAACCCAAGGGAAATTAATGATTTACTTGCATATTCATTGATCAGCTAAACAGGTACTATGTGCATCATAGATGTGCCTTTTTAAATAAATAATAAGAAAATAGATGAGAAGAGACACGGCTAACAACAAAGATATAAATAAATTATTATTTTTGTTGACAATTTTTTATTCACTGTTTGGAGTAATTTAATAATTAACAAATATGACCTAGTTTCAGTGAAAAAAATTCAACGAACTGTAAATTTCTAAAAATTTTTTTTTTTTTTTAATCTTTAAGCTCATTTTCTATTAGTGATATTCTGAATTGTATACAAAAGAGTCCTGTTAAAATTACTAAAAAATTTGTTAAATTTACATTTTTAGAATTATAATATTTACATTATAATAACTGTCAACCAGAAAATCTAAATTCAGCATGTGGAAAAAATGTGGAATAAAAAACAAAAAAAAAATGTAAATTTAGCATATTACAGAAAATTTGAAAATTTTATATTGGAAAAATGTATTGTATAAAATTATGTATAGGTAAAATTCTTACATAATTTTATATATTGATATTTAACAGTCTTTTTTATAAATATAATATAAAATGGACTTAAAATTTTTACACAATTATTTCTGTAATTTTTATTTATGTATTTCTTCCGTGTATAATTATTGATAAACCTTCAAAGCTTCTTAACTCATTAGCTCCTTATACATTACTTACCTGTTTACTCAAACACTCGGAAGCCTAGAATTGATCAACAACAACACAAACAGTGCTCCCCTTTAATTACCATAATCTTCTTACTCTATACTCCCTACATGATAACAGTCAATATTCCCTCAGCCAAAGAGATACTATAAATATTAATTATACTGCGACTTTATAATAGAGTCTAACAGATAACCTCGAGTAGGTTAGAAATTCATCAATCAAACTCCATTAGAGGATTGTAAATTTATTTATTCATACGAAATATTGTAGGAAGGTAAAAACAGGGCGTAAAAAAGAAAAAGAAGGAGAAAGGACATGATGATGTATTCGGAGGGTAGTCGAGAGGTCATCGCGAATAGAAGGCGGAAACTGGCGCAAGCGGAACCGGGGCATCGGGAGTGGATCGTTTGTCTTACTTAAGGGGGTAGCCGATGAGCCTGAGCCTCGTCGGTCACCCGGGACCAAAATTTCTCGACCCTAATCTCGCTTTTTCTCGTAAACGCATTCGCTCTCTTTGTCTGGTTCACTCTTTACTTACAAGCTCACCCCTGGTCTCTCCAGGATGTGTTCGTGGCCGAACCATCCTACTCACCGGGCAATCTATACATGTTTATATGTATATGTCTATGTAGATATATATCTATATAGGATAGGATCCAACTAGGCAGGCAACGTACAATCAATATTTATTACCGGTTCTAAGCCATTGTGAGATATAATACCTAACTGGTTAATGGATTTGAACATTGATGGACTGATCACAATTCTCAGAACGCTTATATACACCTCGATATTATCCCCGGAGAATTTATTAATCATTTTCCGTTTCATGTGGAGACAACAAATAAATATAGATTTAAATCTATATTGATAAATGTTTGTCCGTACTTTTTTTTTAATGCTTAACTGAAAAAATTACTAAAGTTTTTTACATAAAATTTATATAAAATAAACATTATATTAAATTATTAATTCGATCGTTTTGATTATAATTTATTGAAAATGAAAAATAAAATTCAATTATTTATTTGAATCATTTTTTTATCTAATGAAATTTTATTTAATGTGAAATAAGATTTAAATAATTAATGATTTAAAAATTTTATTTTAAATATTAAGATAAAACTAAGTAAGCATTTTCGTGAGTTTTTATAACGTAGTGTTTCAATTTTTGAATAAGCTGTTGCAAAAATAAACTAAGTACATAGTACATAAATAATCTTTATTTATATATTAAAAATAAAACCAACTTGATTCAAGAGAAAAACTTTTGAATCAAGTAAAATTTACTTGAGCCTTTAGTTCAAGAATTTTTTTACTTAATTCAAGCTAATTAAACTTTTCAAAACAATTTTTTTTTTATTCAAGAGTAACTCTTCAATCAACTAATTTTTTTTTTTTAGTATAGTGAAAATAAAGAGACGTTTTTTTTAGACATACCTAATTAAAATACTATTTATTAAATTAATGTCATCAAATGTGCTATTTCTCAGTAAAAAAATTGTTAAATCTTGAAAAAAAAAAAAAAAAAAAAAAAAGAAACAGCTAATGAAAATATAAATTGTTTGTGCTCGACGTTTTATTTTTATTTTCTAATTTAATTTTCTGAAATAGGACATAGATCATTGTAGATGGTAGCGCTGGAGCTGACAAATGAATATAATAGTTTAATTATAGTTTTGTTTAGAAAACATGGATGAATGGAAATAAAATATTGAATTATATTCGATTTGGATTTGAGCAGTAAGCTCCAGTTACAAAATCCTATCCCATCTCGGTACGAGCATTAATGAACGATCAATCTAGGTGACACAAGAGTGTCACGTGTGACTGTGCGTGACGAATGTGATTCGTTGGGGCATGATTGTTATTACGAATCACCAGTTATATTAGTGCAGTTCCAGTTGTCGGTGGATTGTAATGAGCAAGAGTACTCACTACTGAGTTACCGTAACTGCCCGGCTGATTTATATTACCGTGGTTATGAGGGAAATATGAGCTCCACTCTGATGGAATTAATTAGATCAATTAAGAGTTTAGTTGTTTTGCATGGCATTAAGATTCGTTAACTGATAATAATATCAACTCAGATTTTATCAATAATTACCTTTATTTTTATTATCACAGCCGGTAATTATTACTATTATAATTTTTTGGTGGCGCTAGTACACTCTTATCTCCTCTTATGATTATAATGTACTGCAAAATGAAATTTTAGAAATTATAATCATGAAAAAATTGAATTTAGTGAATAAAATTACTCAATTATCAATATCAAATGCAAAAATTTATATACATATTGACGCTAACAATTTATATACATTTTAAAATCAGTAATAACATTCTTTAATTAAACCCAATTGTTATTTAATTAACAGCTACAATATCAGAGAATTGTTTAAATTGAAAATAATATTCAACTTTCAATGAACAATTTCGCCGAAATAGTGGATCAAATATTTAAAAATTGAAACCTGAATACATTTTTGTAAAAACGAAATTTTTTAATATCTGGATGTAAAAATAATTCCCAGTATTAATTATTAAAGATAGAGCTTTTATTATGAAAAATTTATTGTATTTTAAATAATAAAGCGGCGAGTATCTGCGGTATTTTATCGCGAAAAATAACTCTCGGGTATAGTTGTTATTACTCTAGTGGGAGTTTTAACATGCAAGGAATGCTTTTTTGTAAATTAGATCGCTGTCAGAAATTTCATGCCACAAAATATTATTATCATCATCATTACTATTATTATTATTTTTATTATTTAGTTGCAGTACAAATGTAAAGTGCAAGCTAAGAGGGAAGAAATTTTTTTTTCCTTTTTTTCGAAACTCACTGGATGGAAAATGTTAATATTATATTCTCTTTGCACGAGTATTTGTATTTGTACAAGAAGCTTTTAAATTTATAAATAACATACATAATAAACATTTTCTCGTCTGGTGCATTAATTAAATAAAATTGGTACAAAGTAACTTCGATATGTACGCAGATATCTATATGCACGGAAAATTCTCACAGCCGTACTCCTGTATAATTACGATACTGCTAATTATACCTAGCTGTGTATTGCTACCAATGCTCGTAACTATCCTACCGATTATCGACTTATCCAGGTTATTATCGCCACTCGTTTTGCCTCTTACTTTAACTGCCTCTGAAATATAAAAAAATCTTATTGTTATTAAAAAATCGTTAAAAGCAAGTAGATGTACTCTCTATGTATCCAACAATGTTCACATTCAATTTTTTATTACTATACACAATGCATACTTTAAAACTTTTTTCATTTAGTAAATTTGCTTCAAGTTTTTTAATTAAAAGTAGTTCAATTTCAACATTAAATTACTTAAACGATTTATAAAATTAAAAAGTCATTAAAAATTAATGGAAAGAATTTTAATAAAAAAAAAAAAAAGAAACCATTTAATTCACAATATATTAATCATAAAATATTTTACCCTTATGTTACATTTTTTCGGTTGTAATTAAGAATAATTGAGTATCACGAATATGAATTTTTAAAATATGATTTTTTATTAAATATAAACAAAATTAATTTTACAAACAAAAAGTTTTGATTAATTTGCAACGTTTGAGTAATTATCTCTGAAATATATTGTTAATAAAAAAAATTTTTAAAAAGTACGGCGCACATCTTTTTCAAATATTTTACAACTAAATTAAATTAATTAGAGAGAAATTTATGTTAATTATTTCCATGTATAAAAGCATATTTTCTGTTTTACCACTTTATAAAATATGAGTTACTAAATGTGGTCATATTAATTGTTCAATTTATATTTTTTATATACTTTCAATTATAACTCATCATTAATTACTTTCAATTATAACTCATCATTAATTACTTTCAACTATAACTCATCAAAACTTCTACCTAGTGGACCCAAATCACAGTGATTCATAAAAATTTCACTCTATAGTATGCCCCTCTGATGAAATTTACAAATAAATCTAAATATCAGTGAGTTTTAAATGAAAAAAAAAAAATTTTAAAACGTCTACTCTTTTTAATCTAACATAAGCTCCATTGATTAAAAAAAAATCTTTCAATTTTGATAACCCTGATTGATTTTCCGTGTTTCATCCCAAAGCTATCTTAATACCCTCTAAAATTCGCTAAATCTCGTGTGTTATTTATAAACAACTTCCCTACTGCGAAACATTTCCTTGATCTCCAGTACAACGGAAATTAAAGTTATTTAACTGGTCTTTTATCCAGACTAATATATGTATATATCCATGACTAAATAATATAAGGGGCCGAAAACTGCCTGGTTCTTTCTTACGGTCTGAGCTCCTCCTTTTTATCATTTGATTTAATATAAAATAACACCGGATGACAGGACGTGAGCCCGAGCCCCTCGTCACTTGAATCAATTTCCTCTTTCTGCGTTCGCGTCCAGGAAATCGAATCTATCAAAATGATCGGGTCATCTCCATCTCTGTCTTCAGTATTCAGTCGAAACTTTCTTCCCATTTCTATGTCCAGAACAATAAAACTCTGTACACTGTATGCTATAGTAGCAATAAATAAATAATTTATCGTTATACCGCATTTAAATATAAATCTAAAAAGCCGAAATAAAAGGAACCAGCAGATTGTCTTCATTTCCTATCAATAGTTATCACAAAAGTATAAAATACATGAGCGAGAGGAGCAAGAGAATTGACTGGTTACATTATCGATTCAGTTCACGGTTGAGAAGGTGCCTTTTTCCCAATTGACGTACCAGAAACTGCAACACCACCTCATTCTTTTTCTCTGTAGTCTGTACTCCATCTGGGCAATCTATGTATAGACCTACAAGCCGAAAGGTCTTTCTATTGGTGGTCTTTACAGATATATACACGTTGCAGATGGATAGGGTTGTGCAGTGTACTCACCCGGTTGCGCGAAGAGTTGAGTTCTGTTTCAAACAGCCTCAGGTTACTGAAGAATCAAAAGTAGTTCTATTTATTGGCTTTCGTGTCTGTGATAGCGAATAATGTAAAAGGTCCAGTGGTTGGGGGTTTGTTGATTCCCTTCCCCGCCCCTCTACTCGGCGTATTTTGTTATTTGAAATCTACGTCTCATTCGCTCCCCCGGTCCCCTCGTCCCAGTCTAGGCAGAAAATAAAATGAAAAAAAAAAAAGAAAATAGGAAAAGTTGCGCAAAAGAATAAAATAAAACGAGACTAGCAAATAAATAAATAAATAAAAGTATGTATACGCTTACAAATAAAAAGGATATGGGGACGTACAAAGAGAAAGAGAAACTGCTGGCATTATTACGGGCCGTGGGACGAGATAGCCTCTTCCCGGTCCCTTCATCTCCCTCATCGGCATCGATGTTTTTTCGATACTTATGGAAGCCCCGTTACTCATTGTCGGACGGCAATGGCTTCGATATCAGGCCGGTTGCATTCGGGCCTTCCTTTTATTTTCCCATTCACATTTTTATCCGCGCTCACCTCCTCCACTTTTCCCGTTCCTCTTCTCTATATTTCTCTGTGTTAAATTTTTTATTTATTTGTATTACATTTTTCCTTACTCTTGTGTTAGCTGGTGCCTCTACTCGTACTCGTACTCGTACTCGGTTACCGAATGTGAATGCGAATAGGAAGCTCCAGAGTTACGCCACGGACAAAGGAAAAAAAGAAAGATATTGCATCCCGGTGTTTTACGGTTAACATTTTTTCACCCCAGCTATTTGAAATATTCGACAAGTTTAAGCTGCCAATTGGAGGTTTTTTCAGCTTTTTATTATTAGTACTTTGTTTTAATGCCTTGTTTTTATTAACTCTCCTTATGGTTCAGTTATTTGTTTGCTTAAATGCCTCTTGATTAATAATCGCTGAAAAAAAAGAAATAATAATAATAATAACTTATGAAAAAATTTTCTGATATGGCTTGATATATTTATATTTCCATAAATGGCTGATATAGTTTTGATAGGTCCGGTTATAAAAATTGTCTATATCAAGACATATCTGGCTGGATATGACTTGATATGCCTAATATATAATCTGATATGATCATATTTCCCAATACATAATTTTTCAATTAAAGGTAGTGTTGAAAACCTCCGACGGAGGGCGCATGATTAGCGAGTCGTCTCTTTAGGAGAAATTTCTAAAATAAAAATCATTGTTTTTATCTCCTTAGGAGCTTGTCTGTCATTGGATTTTAGGTTTACTCTTTTATTTTTTATATTTTTATTTAAGAAAAACATGTTAATTGACGGAAACATTTCGAGAAAAAATGCACAGAAGATTACAATTTTCAGCTTACTAGTTTTCAAGTATAAATGAGATTGCGTAGATCTAATAAAAAGAAATAATACTAGACAGAGCGATTTAGCGTGAAATTAACTAATACACTGTAAAAAAAACCGGGGTAAGTCCAAAGCGGTGTAGGTGTTAAAATTTGCGGTGTTATATTCCAACATCGAAAGCGGTGTTAAAATAACACCGCTGCCGGTGTAAATATTTTTTTCTGGTGTTAAAGCGGTGTTAAAATATTTTTTGATGTTGAAGATATTTTACTCTGTGAATACTTTTACTCGCTAAATTACTACTATTGGGCAGTATATTTATTAATTCATAAAACTATTAATTATTGAAATGGTAGGTGTAAAATTGTATAATTTTTAAAAAAAGTCTGCATTACATGGGTAACAATTTAAATAACTACAAACCGAAATCAAAATTTGTTCTGGATGATACTTATAGACTTTTTATATTTTTTTATCTCATACATTTTTTTCTTAACTTTTATAGGCACAATTTTGTTTATTTCAGTAAAAAATCATAAAAATTACACCGGCCCACAAAAAAAAAGTGGTCTGTACTTTTGACCGGACCTACCTATCTTTATATATTTTGACGTGCTGAATCCGAATCTGAAGTCAGTTGTGCCCGCACACCCTCAAAATTATGAGTAAAATGTAAAAAACCCCCAAAAAAGGCAAAAAATTGCGCAAAACTGCAGTCATCGTTCTCTTCATTCTACTTATACTTAATTTTTTATAGATTTTAAAATTTTGTGAATATTTCAATTCTAAGATCATATTTCATCCATTAAAATGCACCTGAGTCATTAACAATCGTGATTAATAGATTTTTTCTCATATTTAAAACTGCAATTTTCTCGATTTTTTTTATTTTTTGAGATTTTTTTTTAATTTTAAAAGGTCAATAGGACAAGAAAACTTCAGATTCAAATTTAGTGGAACAAAATAAATGAAAATCATACTCAATCTAAATCCAAAAAATTTTTTCATCTCGATAATTTCGATTTTTCATGATATCTTGCCTTTTTTTTCGGTTTTTTGCAATTTTTTCAAATTTCGACGGATCAAAGGGCTACTTAACGTTTAGATTTAGATTCAGTGAATTGACGTACATGAAAATCATACTTGATCTGCTCTCTGAAATCGAAATAGTGACTATAGTGACTATTCACTATTTTTGCAGTGCAGAGTAGATCACTAATTCAAATAGTGGTATACTTTTCACTACTAAATAGTGAATAGTCACTATTTCATAGTCCAAAGTCACTATTTCGATTTAAGAGAGTGGGTTCACAAAAATTTATTCATCGCTGTGACTGCAGTTTTTCGCAATTTTTTTTGGGTTTTTTTTTTGCATTTTACTCATAATTTTGAGGGTGTACGGGCAATACTGACTTCAGATTCGGATTTAGCGCGTCAAAATACATAAAGATTGGTCTGGTTAAAAGTACAGACCACTTTTTTTTTGTGGGCCAGTGTAATGAATACTACTTTAATATATTTTCTATTTATTTTTTTAATTTAAAAAATAAATTTTATTATGTTTTATAAATTTTATAATCTTGATATTTTAAATAGAATGGTTACTCCTCTTTTACACTGGTAATACTCCGTTTTACACCGATTTAACACCGGAAAAGTTACGCCGGTGTTATTTTATTTTAACACCGCGCGGTGTTAAAATAAGTCCATTTTTAACACCGCTCTTTTTACAGTGTATAATAAATTACGGTCAAGAAAACATAAATGGATAAATTAATAATAAAAATTATAATAATAGAGTTGAAATTTAAATAGAAATAATTTGGTGTAATAAATATATAATTGACCGCCCGAGAGTTTGCTTTAGTGGAAGACGCAAAATTTATCGTGTTTATATACTCGAAGCTCAGGAGTCTAGCGGAAGTAGATGAAAGCAAGTGGTTTTGTTTGCTTTTCGGCCAACGTCTATAGCATAGCTCTATGCGTTTAGTACATACACTTTATATTACTATCTCTCTACACTTACTCATCCTCATCCGCATCCTGATCCTCATCCTTTTCCATTTGCTTCTCTCATTTTCCCTCTCTCTTTTTCTCTTTACTTGCACTTAACGATGAATATTCACCAAGATTTATCGAGGATCGATATTAGCACTAGTGGTTATTTCTATCCAATATTTGCTCCAGAATACCCGCGTGTCAAAATTGGGGGTTAATGCTTTGAATTTCCAATGAAATATAGTTAACATTGTTTTTTTCTCTTTTTTGGAAAATTAAGTGGGCCATTGAATTTTTTCACGCTAAACAAGTGCTGTAATAAAAGTGCTGAATTAAAATTCAAAGAATTACTTCATTTATTTCATTTAATTTTTTTAAACACTAAAAAAAATATTTTTCTCTTCCCAAATAGCGCAACGTAACGATAAAATATATTTTTGGATATTTTAAAAATTTTCAAGAGAAAAAAAAATTTATTATCAAATTTCCGGAGTGACCCATTTTGCCCCTCTCTTTCTTAAAGAAATTAAAAAAAAAATTACACGTTTGAATTTAAGAAAACTAAAGTAAAAGGTCCCATTAGTGGCACCTTTAACCCCTATTAGTGGCACTTTTTCTTTAAATGAAAAAATGTTCTACTTGGAATAAAAATTAAAAATTTTTTTGATCTAAAGATCTTAAAGATTAGAAATAATATATTCATTATTGAAATTAATGATTTCGTTAATTGAATAAGTTCCAAAATCAAAGAAAGTGTCAGTATTGGGGTCCCCGCTACTAATGGGGTCTTTTACCCTATGCTTGTTCAATAACTATTATACAAAAATTTATTTTATTCAGTTTCAAGTAATAATTTTTCCAAATTCGACTATTAGTGAACTGCAACAGTCGTACAACCATTTATTTTTATGAAACTAAGTTATGAAGTAATATTTTTTTTTTTTTTTTTTTTTTTTTTTTTTTAAGAGAATGTGATTTTGTGATTGCTTTGTGATAGCTTTAGCTTAGATCTATCAAATATAATTGGCGATAAACAAACAAAAAAAATACGATCGTGATTGGCAGTATTTTATCAGAACTCTCTGGTCAAAAATCAAAACCAATTAAAAGTCGACCTATAAACCTCCTTCAATTACTAACCCACCAATGAATAACCAAAAGTTAGCTCACAAATGTATATTTATCCTTCTTCTTAGCTGAAAACTCTTAGCTTGTAGCCTCATACTGTTTATGCTTTTCAACTTCAAGACTACTCCTTCGTTCCGTCGCGGAAGCCATTGTAATTCAGTAGCAATAGAAGAAATGGGTTTTCATGAAACTCCAGAATATAAACGCGTCTATCCACAATATCCATCTACACACCTACACTTGTGCATTCGTGCAAGTGTATGCAAGCGTGAATATTCTATGTACGTTAGATACAGCAAAGATAGACGAATCAATATATCCGTGACCTCGATGCGTTTTGAGCGTGTTTTTTCACACGATTATTTAATATCCTATTTTGTTTTTCCAATTTTCAGTCTACAGTTGGTCTCATCAGTTCTAATTCGCAAATTCTCGTGTCTTTAAAATCTTATCATGTACTTTCTTCTTTCTTATTCTCTTCCTTCCTCTAGTGTATTAATATCTCAATCGTGCCGATAGAGATACCAATAAAACTGTCAATTTAACCAGTCTTTTATTTATAAATCAATCTATCTACCATCGCTAAACGATTTGTTCATAAGCGTTATTCTTATTGTGTCTATTTGAGCACGTATTGTTTGATTACCTCATACTCATCCTCGTCAGTAAATAAAAATTTTATCATTTTTTATTTTTTAACTTTAACGTCGCTATTTATTTTATTTTATTTTTTAAAGTATCTAATCGAGTACGGGGAGAGAATGAAATAATAGACAATATTATAGTATGTCGTAGAAAATAGAAGAAAAAAAAATTTTGTAGCTTACTAATTTTAAGAAGGGTTTACATTTTTTCTCTTTCTCGCCCTCTATTGGACAAACGAAAGTATCTTTGTCATACTTGTACAACTAATGGAATGTTAAAACGCATTTTATGCATAAATAAATGAAAATTTTCTAAAAAAGCGCTTCGCTCTTCGATAGATAATTCAATTATCTATCGAAGAGCAACGCGTTTTTTTCAAAATTTTATCTTATTCATGAGCAAAACTCGTTTGAAAATCAACTATCAACCGCTCTTAATTAAAAAATTTCATTATTATTAATTGAGCAAAGAAAAAATCTTCAAGCCATTTTTCAGCTCAGAGAAAAAGTCAAATAATAAAAATAATTTTTTCAATATTGAAGTAAATTTTGGCTCTTAAAAAAATATTTTTTCAAAGAAAAATGATCAATTTTTAATTTTAACATTAAAATTTAGTGATAAATATTAATTATCTTTAATTTCGTTGAATAATTTCAGCAGGTTTGAACTAAATTTTCTGTCATATCAGATCTTAAGAATTTAAAGATCTTGATTTTATTTAAAAAATAACTTTCAAGAAATGTTAATTACCAAAAATCAAAAGTTAGCTGACGTTTTTCTGTTTTGTCAATCGTAAAAAAATAAATAACTATTACGTGAATGTGGAACGCTTCACGTAATAATTACCGTAACTCCTATTCTTTCCCGCTTCACAGCATTATTTTTATTTGTAAAAATGCCTGCCGTAAGATGGACGGTGTGGCTTAATGTATATAGAATAAGCGAAAGGAAATTTAGTATAGACCGGATAGCTCAAATGGTAGAGTAGCCGACATGTCTTCGGAAGGTTCTGGGTTCGAATCCCAGTCCGAGCTATCTAATAATTTTTTCTCGCATATTCTATAAACTCACATTAAGATGATCCTCTTCACATTCCTTTCTCAATCCTTTCCTACCAATATCCTGTTACGTGAATGTGGAACGCTTCACGTAATAATTACCGTAACTCCCATTCTTTCCCGCTTCACAGAATTATTTAAGTAAAATTTCAAGTCACTTAAACTTTAACGTAATTATTTACTTTATTCAATATCTAATTGACTACAGGATAATGGTAAAATAATAGACAATCGATATGTTTTATATATATACTTAGTTTTTTATCTGGATAAATTTATTTACAAGAGTAAAATATTATATACAAGGTTGAAAATATGGACGTAAAAATAAGATGACAATGGGAACACAGCCAAGTAACTGTTGTATATTTAAATAAATCAGGGTACCTTATTGATTAGTTGTCTCATCTCTTAAACTCCCGAGTTACTTTTCTCTATTATTTATTTATTTTTTTTGTCTTATTTACTTATACTTACTTACTTTTTTTTTTATTTTTCATTTTATGTAAATTCTTATCATTTATTCACTTACGTACTTGTCTTATGTACTTATCATTGTTATTTAAAATTTTTTTGTTTTACTGTAAACAAGTGTGTTCATTAGTACATTTAAATTTTATATTTTTGTCTTAAACTCGTCCTATAAGATAGTATGACACATATTTTGACATTTAACAGTGCGATTTATATCGAGATACTGGTTTGGGAAACAATTTCTAAGCCTTAATCATTCGGGAATTATAAAATGTATAAGAATAAAAAAAAGTCAAATGCTAAATTAGTAAGAAAACAAATAAAAAAAAAAAAAACATCACAAATTGACATCTTTTGAATTTTCAATATCTCGGTAATGATGCGACTCGTTTTGAACGACGAGGGAATTATCGGGAACTCGAGACCCGCAAGTCGGACAATAGGTATAGGGACAAGTGATGAAAATAGAATAGAAAAAGGAAAAGAGAAAAAAAGGGCAAAAAATCCATACGAAGTAAGAACTAAAGTTAAAAAGGCATAGGTTTTATCCTGTGGAACGAGCGCCGAACAATTGTGAAAGAGCTCGAGCGTCGTTACCTACAAACAATATTGTTTTAATCCTGCTCAGGTATATATATATTTTTTTTTCTTCACTCTCACTCTCACTCTCCTCTGTAGAGTTCTTGTTCTTGTTCTTGTTTTATTTTTATTATTTAGTTTATTTGTCGTTATTTTTTACGCTACTTCTTTTAGTCGTCTCATCTCCCGTAAGTCACTTCTGGGACACCCGATGTTCCATAGCTGATGAAAAGTTTCATCACGACAAGGAATATTCTTTAACAAGACTTTTAATTAATTATGTGGAACAATATAACGACGAGCAAAAAATTTTCTTAGTCGAGATTAAAATTGCCTGGTTTAGACTACATATGTTTCATTCCTATTTATATTTAAAGAATACAAAATCCTTTTTTATTTTTTTACTCATTATATTATTTTATATCATTATTATTCCTAATAAATCAAATGATAGCAATGATAAAACATTTCGCGTTTCTAGTATTAAAAAAACATCATTTTTCTGTTTCAAATCAAACAGCTGAAATTTAGAAATTAATAAACAAATGCTTTTATCGAATATGCAATCATAAATAAAAATATATAAATTTCTTGTTAAAATCGATTGATTGAGCATTATGAACGAATGTAAAGGTAAATTCAAGTATTAAATGTTGATATATAGTATTGGTTAAGATAACATTCGTCTCGTTATTTTGTATTGCGTTAATAGTAATGTGTAAAAATAATAATAATTAATAGTAGGTGTAAAAAATAATAAATATAAAATCTCGTTTGATTAACGTAGAAGATTTATCGATGCAACGTCGGGTTGGCAAAACAGAGACAGAGATAATTTTTTTATTAATTAGTACTTTCAATTATGCAAAATATTGATTTTGTTATTTTCCGTCATTGTCTCAATTTTTATTGAAATTTGAACGGTACTTTTGTGAAATAGTAGGATAAAAAATGTATTTTCTTACAAAACTCAATGTTGAATGCGAAGGTTTTAAAAGTTAAAATTTTAAAATTAGCTCTTCAATAATTTAATGAGATTATTTTACGATAATCTACTAATAAACCAACTTTTATTAAATTATGACCAGAATTTCTACACTTAATAAAAAAAAAAAAAAAAAATAAAAAATAAATCTCGAATTCTGGTAGTAAAATTCTATATCTCATATTATATGCCTCTCTGACAATAGATACGTGACAAACTAAAGAACCGAACTATCTCGACAATTGAGCAAATAAACCCGTCCAAAAATCTCATTCCAAGAATATTCCTCATCATTATCGACAATTCAATACTTATTTTCATTACCCATAATCCATCGGGTGTCAGAGTTTGTGCAATAAACATTTTACTTATCAAATTATAAATTCAATGAGATATTAAATATTATTTCAATAATAATTATCATAATTTCTGATTTATTTTTTGCTAACATTGCCCACACACTCACGCATCGTTGAATTTCACACTCGTAAATCCGTGGTAATTCCGTAGTGCATCATATTATCTGAACTGGCCGATGATAAGTGCGAGCAATAGGTACGCGCCGGATGTTGGCATGCCCACTGCAGTATTGCCATGTTGCATCGCTGCAGGATGTTCGCCTGAAACATTACCAAATTATCTTATTATTTATCACCGGTCAATTGATAAATTACCGAGTTATTAATAATTAATCTTTTTTTCTTTTAAAGTAATTGAAAATTTTGATAAAGAGTCGGTAACAAACATGTCGACTAATAAACTCGGTATCGCTGCGGGGCAGCTTTGGATCAGTTAATTTGTTCGCGCCATGGAAATAAATTTTTTCTTTTTACTTTATTTAATCTTGATAACAGAATTTTCGAATCGATTTTTATTTCTGTTCCTCGAGGCAATTACAAGCTATCCAATTCTCATCTTAAATTTTAAGGTTTAGATCTGTAGTTTATGATCAGAAGTATGATATTAAGGTAGTTAGATCACACATATTGAAGTATGCTCAATATGGCACAGTTTGTGCTCTCATTGACTATCTCTTATTCACTTTTACTCATGAGCATTTGCAAATACTTTACCAATTTATTAATCATGTCTCAGAAATTATATTGTAATTACGAGTCAAACTTGTTTTAAAAAATTTATTACACTGATAGAAAATTTATGTTGACTCAAGAGATATTTTCTTGATCTAAGAATTTATTTTGGAAGACAAATGATTATTTTTCTTCAAGAATTTCCAGTCTTGGTTTAGGTTTTCTTGGATTAAGAAATGTATGTCTCCGTTGGATAAGTCTTGTATCTTTACTCAAAACTATAGTATCTTCAGTCGATACATTTAAGTTTTTCAACCAAAATAGGGGAGGGTGAGGCAAGACGGCCCACCTAAGCCGGTTTTTATTTTTTGTGGCTTTCTACTATCAAGTGGATTTACTCTCGTCCAACTTTGACTCAATTCACCGGAATTTTTCCAAAGTTCCAAAAAAATTTTTTTTTTTTCATGGCAAAGTTGTTTCTCACGTCAAAAATGTTTTTATTTCTCTCCTGGGCAACTGCATTCACTTTTATATTACTCAGAAAAACTATTGTTAACATAATACCAATCGTTCCCCTACTTTTACAGAAAAAAAATTTAGTGAAATGATTTTTCCTACAAACCTATTACCAAGTACAGTACCGATAATTACATTTGTGAATATTGTGAGGATTAATTTATAATAACTCTAAATGATATATCTCACTCCCACAGGGGGTTGCGAGGGTGAATGTCAACAATGAAAATTTAAAATTTCCGAGCTGTAGCTCCTATAAGGTCCAAATTTGGTAAGAATCTTCTGTATGTGGTGGAGAAATGATCTAAGAGTGGATTTTATGACAATCTACTCCTAATGTGGATAGCGGGGTGGATGTTAACAATGAAAATTGTTAATTTCCGAGCTATAGCTCCTACAGACTCCAAAATTCGGTAGGAGTCTTCTATGTGTGATGTAGAAGTAATCTAAATGAGGATTTTACGACAACCCGGCCTAAATAAGGATTGCAGGGATAGATATTAACAATTAAAATTTCAAATTTCCTAACTATAGTTCCTACAGACTTCAAATTTGGTAGAAATCTTCGTGTATAATCTTCGTGTCAAGTTCAGCTAAGAATGGATTTTATTAATTAAATTCCAACCTTAATAGGAATTTTGGGGGCGTTAACAACGAACAATTCTTATTTCCAAACAATAGTTTCATATGCATATATTTCATATGCAGGCTGTGTCAGAGAGATGAGTAGAATAGAAAAAATGTTGTTGTTTATAAACTTAGACTTTAACTAAAACTTTCAATGCTCATTTGGAATCTGTGCAAATCAAAAAAATTAGGAAAACGGTTTACCATAGAGGCCATCCCTGCAACTTCCAGCCAATTCCATACGTAAGCGCTTAAAATTGCACTTATTACGTTTTTGAGCTCTATGAGCTCAAAAGTCTGATAGAAGTTAAATAAAATGCTATTTTTTGAATTTTCAAACCGCAATAATTTTTGAATAGGGTAAAATCAATAACTTCCCGATTTTCGAAAATTTTTAATTTTCTTAGCGGGAAATTAAAAATACTTCAGTTAAATTTCAAGTCTAGATCTAAAAATGCAATTCTATAATGTGCCCAGCGAAGCGGGCGGGTAACAGCTAGTGTTATATATAATAATAGTTGTCCTGTTGGTTAATGTAACAAATTATTTGAATTCACTATGAATTGTAAATTAATGAAATAACTTATCTTAATAATTGTTATTTTTCTATTAAATAAAAACTTTGTTATTGTTATTTAAAATTTTTTCGAATGGTCTAATTTGCCCTAAATCTATAAAATCAGCTGAAAAATATGATTTTTACTTGATTAATCATGATTAGGTTATGAAATTATAAGATAACTTCTTTTTTAGAACTTTTTAGTAGCTCATTTTGCCTTTTTTTTCACGGGTAGGGCTAAAAATGCATCAATAACCCGAATTTGTGGTGGTTTGAAAAAAATTAAAAAAATAAATTTTTGGTCAATTTTTGAGGTGGGCCTTCTTGCCCCAGGTGGGCCGTCTTGCCCCGCCCTCCCTTAATATTATTGTTTAAAAAACTTTAAATTTTTGGTTTAAATAATAATTTCTTTATTCAAGATGTTATTGAAGTAAATAAAAAATTTTATTATAGATTTTCGATTTAATATAATTGTGAAAATATAGTAATATTATAATTAAATATAATTTATTATAATTAAATATTATTACATAAATTTATAGAAATTCACATAGTAAATTAATGACTCAAAAAAAAGTCATTCTTAACACAAGTCAGTAGTATCTTGGATCATGTTATCGCCTATCTTGAACCAAGAAATAAAAATTCTTGAATGAAATATATCTATATTTAGTCTCAAGAGTTCATTTCTTGAATTAAGACAGCTAGAAATTTTGAAACAAAAATCAACTTTTGAAGAAAAGATGTTTCTTGAATCAAGATTGTTTTTCTATCAGTGTATTTGTTGCTTAAAATGAGTTTAGTTTTCATTACAATTTTAAGAAGGTATTTGTACTTATAATTATATACAGGTCATTAAATGTCAATTCAATAACGTCTTGTCGTTTTAAAAATAATAAAAAAAAAATACATTTGACGGTATAACCACCTCAATGATAAAACTTTTGGCTTAAAAAAGCTTAAAAAAATAAATTTAATTAAAACCAAACATTTGTAAAATAATTTATGATCAAAAACGTTAATAGTATGTTTGAGTAATTAGTTCACAGAGAAGCTACATTATCGCAAGGATTTTGTACAGCCTGTGGCGAGATATTAGCGCAAGCACGAAAAGCATTGTTGGCATAATTGTCGAAGTCAGCGGGAAACCGGAGGTAAAGCTTGTAAAGAGGATCGACAAGTTTTGCTAGAGAGTCCACATACACTGATACCCACATAAAAGTATATATCTCTATGCTATACATATAATATTTATAAAGATGTTTGTGTGTGTTTATCTATGTGATATAGAGTACCGTAGACTCAATTGGTAATGCGCTGAAGCGAGTATGCCGATGGCTGCACAACTTTCAGGGATTGTACGTGTTCGAGGTGCGCTTTTGGGCTTGTCTACTTGGCACTGATTTGATTCCGATACCGCTCGTCCCTAGCGTCAACTTATTGCCTGAATTTATGGCACGGGAGTTTCCTCATGTGTCTCCATCGACGTGATACCGCCTCTGGGAGCTCCGGATATAGAAAGAAAAGATCGATCGGCAAAATAAACCAATAACTAAAAACGATGAATGAACGATATATATTCTTCGATTTAAATTTATTTATATAGAATGGTGCTCTTTGCTCTTTCTTTGAACTATATTTTATTCGAGAGATGTTTTATGTCGAGTAATTTTTTTTTATTTCAGTTTAATTTATTTGTTCATATTTTTTTCACTTAAACTTGAAGTCTAAACTTTTTTATAAAAGTTTTTCCATATGATAAATTTAATTAAGTTTTAAAAATAAAGCTATAAGAAACTAGCAAAATTATAAAAGAAAATGATTGCAACAGTAAAATTTCATCAAAAAGGTAAAAAGCTAGATAAATTTTTTGTATTTCCAAAATTTTAATTCTAACTTTTATCGAATTATCTCAACTGTATTAAAATTTTTATCATTTGTTTTTGCTTGAACTAAAATAGTTACAACTTATAACTTATGACTCATGCCAAAGCTCGTTTTTACGCATAAATAATAAAGTTTCTGAGCTCTCTGAGCTCTAGACTAAAGTTTAAGGTCTGGCCTGCGGAGTAAACTGTTTTTTAAAATTTTTTTTACGTATTGACCCACATATTTCTTTCTTTTCAAGCTTAAACTTCTCACGTTTCTTTCACCAGCATGAAACAGTTTCTTCTATTCATGAACTCATAAAAAAAAAATAAATAAAAAAAAAACTTTAATAACAATAAAAAAAAGCGAGTTTGTATCTCCGGAAGTGAAATGCAATTTTGTTGTATATTTTGTTTACTCATCATACAATATTTATCCATTATTTATAAATATTTATTTTTCTGTATTGAGTAAGATTTCATAAATTCGCTCTGCTTAGCCTCCAAATCGTAAAAAAAGAACTATATGTAAACACAGTAAAGGTATCTCGAATAATCAAACGTTGAAAAAAAATATCCATCGAAATTTTTAACCATACCCGTCGAAAAATAAAAATATAATAATAGAAAATAAAATAAAATAAACTAACACTGAAAGATGAGGCGGGTGTAAAAAGTAAAATGGGAAAAACAGTATGTGAATGCAATGTGCACGTTCCATCAATATTTGCGAAAAGTGTTGTAGTCAATGCACGAGTGCAGACGAGGTAAAATGCACATTGGAAAATTGCGCGTCCGGTAAACATCCAATCGCAGATGTATGTTTACACCCAGTTACACTCTCTAGTATTTAATTATATTCGTGATAAATTTTGTTGAATATGTTCAATTGCACACGTGACCCTGCTACTACGTGAGTTCATTATAATGGAAACAAAAAAAAAAAGAATACTTACATGTATGAATGAATAAACACTGAACTAATTAAAAATAAATAACTATGCATCGATAGGATTCATTAGTCCCAATAAAATCAGACTTATTAAATTAAAATAATTTAGCAATCTGTAATAATTTTTTAAGTAAATTTAAAAAATGATATTGCTATAAGATCAATTACTGAAAATTCAATGGACAAATTTACAGAATTAACAAATTATTAAAAAAATCCTCGGAAAAACTGACTTTTACACAAAAATAGATAGATATTTATTTTGCATTGTACAACAGTAAAAACTGTTTTTTACAATTTTTCATCACAGTTTCTTAAAATTAAGTCTGCATCTTAATAAATATTTAAAGCTCTGGTTCTAGCACCACATTTACTTAAATATTTCATTTCGTCTTATTGTTACTATCACTTTTAACTAGCTTAAATAATTTAGAAATTTTTAGAACATTTTTAATTAAAACTTTTACACAAAAATATATAAAATCGTAAAAATGGATAAATTCCGTTGAATTTTTTTATGATACCAAATTTAATGAGAAAAATTCTTTTTGCAAAAAAAATATACCCGTTAAAAATTTTTCATTTTTCTTTTAATTATTTAAATTGTAAATTGAATATCTCTGTAAAAATATCAAACCGTGGAAAGTACTAAATTCGGATTACGATTTTTTTTATGGTATCGAATTTCATTACAAAAACGCATTTCATCATAAAGATGCCTGTTACAAAATTTTCTTTATTTTTTGAAATTATTTATGGATTAATATTTGACATGGAACTGAATTTACAGGTCCAAAGGAATAAACTAATTATTTAGCGTTAAATTAAATAACTATCTGATTAACTATCAGACTATCACCTTTACAATTATCCTAAATTTAATTAACCAAGAAAACACATTTTATCACATAAATATCCTGAAGACAAAATTCTCCTTATTCTTTTAATTATATTCATGTTTAAAGCTCTTTTGTTTTTGTTACTAAAAATTTTTTAAAATTTCGTAGTAGTAACCTTATTAAATCTAATGAAATCCATTCATTAGTGTTTATGATAGCAATTAATTTTGTTTGCATTCAACTTAAAATTGAGCTCGAAAAATTACGCGGATTTTATGCTCAGAAGTAACTCGTCGGTATGTCTCGGAGATGATATTCATTTTCGTTTAATTCGTGCGTATTCAGCAGCAGTTTTCGAGCATAAATCAGTTTTGATTAAGCTTCCTCTAGTACTAGTCGGTACAGTTCTATTAGGATGCATACGAGTTATAAGCCTGTTAGTAGTACTGAGAAACGCTAAGTGGAAGAGAGGTAAAAACGTACTCCCTTTTGCAGTTGCCCAGATGAAATGTTACGTAGAAACTTGGAATACTGAATCGCGGGAAAACTCAGGAGCTTTTTCACTTTTTTACTTTATTATTATTATTATTATTATTTCTATTATTACTTCTTTTTTTACCCATCGTGTTTTCTCATATCCGAGACTTTATTACCGACATACAGCGGTAACAATTGTACAATGCACACTTATAGTTTCTCTATTAATTTTTTTACTCTTTTTACGTGCTTGTGTGTCAGTGAGACATTACTTTTGCTGTGAAATTTTACCTTGTTTAGTAATAATTGCATTTACATTTGTATTAACTTCAGTATGAATATTTTTTTTTATTATAAACATTAAATTTTATTAATCGGTTTAATGTGTTGCAGAGAATAAATTTTTTATTGGCTATTAAAAATCTAGTTGTAATTTTTATTTTTATTGCCAATACAATTTTTAATAGATTGAAAAATTTTATTTCAGCTATTACATAAAAATCACAAACAAAAACTTTTCATTAAACTAAATCTTAATCTAATTGTTTGTCAAATTTTATTAAAAAAAAAATTGTTTGTTTTAGTTCCTAAAAAAAGTAATTTCAAATTTTTGAAAAAAGAACCAAATTTGATTAAAAAAAATTGTTCCAGCGTTCAAAAAGTGGAAAATTTATTATTCGGAACATTTTTAATGCTTAAAATATATCTTATACATTAATGATTGAATAATAAATTATTTACCATTGATAACGTGAACGATGACGCTGGCTCTTTTGGCAGTAGTTGGCACACAGCTGTAATTCCCCGAGTCGGTCACTCTCGCCGAGAAAATCTTTAATCTGTAGTAAGCAAACGTTTGCTGCATTAGGTTTTTTGTCGAGGATCCATACCTTTTTTTTGTGTATAATATATTATGCGCATCATCCAAGAGTATACATTTAGAGGGCTTTATATAGTCGTAGTAGGTTTGCAAAAAAATGAAAAATACGGTACAGCCACAAAGAAGAAGAAAGGGGACCAGACAGAATTAATAATAGAGGGATTACAGAGCAGACTCGGTAATCCCTTTGGTCTATCAACTTTTTTCATCCAAAAAAACATCGTTTTGTATTTTCTATTCTAGCAATTTTTCTTTTTATACATATATATGATATTAACTTTATCTTATTATATGATATTAACTTAATTAAATACAGACCTCGATTCAAGAGCTTCGCTCCATTCTGTCTCGACAGTGATTCGTGGCTGTTGGTCAACGTCATTCTCACTTTTCGCGGACGTCACGACCGGTTCGTTGTCACGAAACCAAGCCACCGTTCCCAAGTCATGTGGCCCTTGAGACATACGGCAGTTCAGTGTGAGAACACTGCCCGTTTTAACATAAATATCCCCTTTGGCCATTATTTGCGCCTGAGGCTCTGAAACCACAGAAAAAAAACAATGGTTTTTATTTAATATAATGAGTATGATAATACGGAGATAATAAAAGTAAAATAGTAAACCGGATAAATAGTGAGGTTGTTTAGTCTTGTTAAATGTCAAAGAGTTGTTCTCCTGTAGACATAAACACTGGGATATAACGTCATTTGAGAGAACGAAAGCTCCCTCTACTCGTTTACCTAGCAAATGGTGAAAAGAGACACCCCTTTACGAGTCGAAGAAAAGACATCGTCAATGTCATTATCTTTTATCGCACGACTGGGAGGTATTTTGACCTTTTTTCTGCTTTTTTTTTCTTATTTTATTTTCTTTCTTCTCTTTCAACGGCCCTGCTGTTATGCTAGAAACTCCTGTATGCTAATCTGCTGACAACACATTCACTGAATCCGGAGGTTAAAAAGCGAAAGAAAACTAATGAATGAATAAATATATCGTTTAAATTGATAAAATTTACTTCGGTTTTTTTTATACTCAAGATATTTTTTTTGCTAGAAAGATTTTAAAATTCGTAAAAAAAAAAAATAAAAAAAAATTTTTAATATTAATGCTTTTCTAATTTTCTAATTTAACGTTATATTTATTGAAAATTTTAATCATTTTACGTTGTAGCAATAATTTTTGCCATTTTAGTAATTTTTGTGAAATTAAAAATTGAAGTTATACTATAAAATTAACTCAAAGAGTAATCATGGAGATCCAGGTTCGATCCTTGGTTCGATCTTGATATTTATTTTGGAAGTTGTTCTTGTACGTTTTAGTAAATTTATATTTTAACTTTTATTAATAATCTAATAAAAATCACCAAAATGGCAAAAATTTTTGCAAAAATATTGTGATTAAAATTTTCAATAAATATAACGTTGAATTACTTTAATATTGAAAAAATTATTAATATAAATTAAAAAAATTATCAATCTTCATAACTGCTACTACTATTAATTAATACTAATATTGATAATTTTTTTTAATTCAATTCAAAAAGTTGACTATGACATTATTATTATTATTTTAGTAGTGAGCAGAAGATTATATTTTTTATCTGGTTTTTGTCGTGAAGTTTTGTTGGTACGGGCTAAATCACCCGACAAATCTATTTATTGACGTTTTTAAAGTTTATTTAGTTGTGAATGACAGCAATGACAAAGCATCAATTTTTTATTTTTTATTTTATTGACGTGTCCTAAGAAGATTCAATAGCTGCCCATTTTAGAATAAAAAAACTAATATTGAGTCGGGATTTTTTTATGGTAGTTTTTTATCGCTCATGAGAGTAATAAAATTAAAATACTGTTATGTCACCGAAAAATTTATTTAATGAAAGGATTATAAAAGTGGGTTTGATGAAAATTTATCGGTAATATTTGTGAGTCACGGGCATGGATGATAATAATTTAAACTCTATTGTGCTTCTCAGTAATTTATTATTGACACATACGTGTCGATTTATCTGCATATAATGAATTAATTAGTTACAATTAAATATTTGTAACTGTTTGAATAAATAATATTAATTAATTAGATAGCTTATAAATTAATTATTATGTTTTGTACAAATATATATTTATCATCGTATTAATAGACGTGTCCAAGTTATAAATTAATTAAACGAATTTATAACCATAAATTAATAATTTTCACGGTTCAGATAATAAATTGTTTATGCCTGAGATACTTTGTCGGCTAAAAAGTTGAGAATAAAAAAAATATTTAAATTCTTCTTTGATTTCTACTTTTATTGTGGAAAGTTTGATGAAAAATTTTTCATCGATCGAGATTAAAAATTTAATTATCAATTTAGCTATGGGTTGCCGGGGTTAAAATAAAAAAAAAGTTATTTTAAACGGAGAAAAAAAGTAATCCAGTCTTGAACGTGACTTAAAAACAAACCACAGAAAGGGTGGACGCATCCGGAAGCGGAAGAAAGCGAGGAAGAAAATGATAATAATAATAAAATATAAATCTATATGTATATACATAATGAAGAAATAGCCGCGGAGAAAGGTCACGGTATAAAAAAAAAACGAATTAAAATTTTTTACTGGTTAAAGTATGTTCTGTGAATAAAGTTTGAAGAGCACACATTTCAGGCCATGTTTACGTGGCACAAAAAAATATGATGCATGCCAAGCATTGCGTAAAACCATATTTTTTTTCTAAATTCTTCTTTCTCTCTGAAGTTTCATAATACCCTTAATTTTATAATTATATATACATATTTTCTGGCAATTAAAATAAAAATAGACTCTGTATACAAGCGAATTTTCACCTCTTTGTTCATTTTTTTCATAATTATATAAAAAATACAATGGGTATGTTTTTTAAAATTAATATCATTAAAATATCGAAGCGGAAATGTAAGCGACCTATTTAGTTTTTACTGTTAGTTTATTGTTAACGGTGTAAAACATCAGAAGTTCCGAATGAAATTCTATATTTTACTTTTGAACTTCATTACTAAACAAATAATAATTAATTACTTTTTAATGCTTTCTAGGAATATGTGTGTTAATTAGTATGTTTTATTAAACAAAAATTGGTTTGGTAGAGTTATATAAAGTTCAGTATCAGATAAGTCCTTTAGGAGAGTGAAAAACGTAATTTTTATTTTATCTCTCAATACTTTAAACTTAATACTTTTGTAACGAGACGATTTAGTAACCATGCGACTTCTGTTGGAAAATCTCAACACTATTTTTGGTCAAAAAGATGTATACGGGCATTTATGGTTCTACTAGACCTATTATGGGCATATCAAGTCATATTAGAACATATGAAGTCAGACATGTCCATATATGGTCTTAAATGAACAGTTTTTATATTAGGCCACATTTAGACACATCAGAAATTATATATGGACGTATCAGACCAAATCAGGAAATTTTTTATCAAGCAACTTGTCAATATGTTAACATTTCTCTATTAATTGGTTACTTTTATTAAAAATTTATTGATTATATTGTTTACTATAAAAAAAATCTACGAATACATGACAGACTGACATTCAACCCTAAGTTTCACTTTACATGAATCCGGATACAATAAAAAAAAACTAGGTCAATTAATTAAGTCTTTTTAGCTTAATTGTAATTGCATTCGTACATCCGATCTACGGAGCAATAGACGTTGACGTAAAAACTTTTCCAATTGGATTTTTCTCAATAATTATCTCTAGTTAACGACTATTCACCGATATAAACTTTGTAATCGAATGTCTTTTTTAAAGAGTACTATACGTTAATTATTATACATACAGTTGGTTGGAAAAATAATTTCGATATTGTTCATCTACCAAAAAAGCTATGGAACATAATTTCACGATCAAACGGCCAATAGAAAAGTAATTTGGATTATTTCGGGAAAAATAAATTCACCGAGGAATAAATAGATTTTCTATTTCAGCGCGATATTTCACGGTAAATTATCAATAACGGGCGAAAAGTAGTAAAATAAAGCAGAAAGTTTGATAGATAGGAGGAGGAGCATGAGCGTGGAGTGAAACAAAGAAAAGACCAAAAAATAAAGTGATTTTCTATTCGCGGAACGCCAGGGTGAAGGAATCGATGAAACGTACAGGGTGAATGAGAAGAAGGTTGTACGAGTCTGGATTCGTTAATACTCGTCCTGGCACCAGGCACCCGTACTGGCAGACGTTAGTAAAATGGATTTATTACCTTTCCAAGTTGAACAATGTCCGAGGGAAGTTCCTATCACCGGGTGACTTTAATCAAGTTCGAGATGAGTTCTAGCTTCGCGCTACTCACCGACGTGGTACCGATGGAATAGAACTCGAGGATAAACGTCGACTACCTTTATACTTCGTATTCGCCTATCCTGCCTACACCTTTACCCACATACAGCCGAGAGAAGTCCAGAGTCAGAGCAAGACAGACCGAGGCTGAGACTAATATAATGCTAGAAAACAAACTCCGGGGTTTGGTGAATTACTTGGCCAAAGTTCGACCGTACCTTCGCATTCAAGTCCATTCCCACCTTTGTTCCACCTTTTATTCACATTGTCAAAAGCTTTATCTGCTGGTTAGCTCGTTTCTTCCTTCGTTTGACGTTATACATATATATAAGTCATTAATTTCACTATTTGAAGATTTTTTTAAATTAAACAACTTTTTCAATTAATTTTTGTACAGTTTTTAATAAATTTTTTTTCATAATATTTTTAAATAGTCAAAAATTTCAGAATTAATTTTTGAGACTAATAAAAAATTACAGAATCAACGTAAAAAATTTTTTTTTTTAATTGTTACATTTTTTTATGCTTACGAAAAACATGAGTTTTAAGTCTTTGATCATTTTGGGTCAAACAGAAAAATTTTTGAATTAAGTTAAATTTATTTGAATCAACAACAATTTCTCAGGTCAAGAATTTTTCTGATTCGAGAAATGAAATTTTTTACAATAATTATCTTAGTCTAAAATTTATCTCATGAGTCAAGTTAATTTTTTATCAACTAAAAAACAAATGTTAAACAAAAAAAAAACAAAATCGTAAAATTTTCGAGTTTTATAAATTGAGTTTACTAAAAAAAATTTTGATTTTCATCAATTTATCAGTATATTGTTTCCAATGAATTTTAAATATTTATACACTATTAAACAACAGTATCATTTAGTTTATTTATCCAGAAAAAACATATGTTGCAGTAAATAAACACTTGAGGCTTGAAGATAAATAAATATAGGAAATAAAAGTAAAGTAAGTAAAGATTGGCAACAATAGCACACATGGAGAGTGTAGAATCGTGGAAATAGCAAAGCTATTATGTGGATATGCCGTGTGCAGTAACTATGGTCTCTCTAATTCGCGTTGAACCACGTAGTCGTGTACCATTCACCGTATATACCCGACAGAACAGTGCATACAGATTACATACTACTGGAGTATAGACATACTACTAGCATACTAGTGAAGCTAATACATGAGCAAGTAGTGCCAGAAAACGTGCCAGTCTACCAGCAGAGGAGTATCTGCTGTTGCTGTTTCTGGTGTTGCTGCACCACCCAGAACAGGATTTAGACCAGAATAAGAGTGAAACGTAGGTGTAGATGAGATGCCTATACCCAACCTTCTACTTTCTACCTTTCACCTCCTATATAGTTAGGAGGGCGTACAGTTGTCGCGCTGCTCCTCGTACCACCGTATACGCCGAGTACCAGAGTTCGACTCTTGACGCGACCGTCCGTGTATTAATTGTCTCGTTACGCGACGCGTTTCATGGCCTCCGTGTAATTTATGCAGACCGCCGCTTCGACTATCGTGCGCCCAACGCTTTACCCGTTGTTAATCTCCCATGCTCCCGTTATACAATCTACTACCCCTTTTCATTTCTCGCCCCTACATTATAGTTTCTCTCTCTTCTATCCTCTGTGACCAACAGACCAACCGTCCAACCATCCGACCAACCTTGTTATATTCTCTTTCCAACCGTGAGTATTCACTCTCCTTCTCACTCTCTCTTTCTCTCTTTCTCTATTATCCACTGATGTAATCATTACATCCCCCAGCCCTCGACGTATACACTTCCATTGATTGTTGCTATCTTCTGGATAAAGAGTTCTCCTACTTTAAATTCTGTACAGGCATCCACAGAGATGCAGATGTAGATGTATTAATGTATAGTAATATTAATATAATAATGCAAATTACAATTTGTTCGAGTAGTATTTCGATAATAACCTTATCTTGTGGGAAAACACTTGTCCTAATTAAATAGCTAAATTTTGAATGTCATTAGCATGGTATTTATTTATTAATTTCATGCTTTGAAAATTTATAATTTTTAAAAGTAATATGTTGTTGATTTTAAAAAAATTAACTTGAAAAAAAAATGTTGACCTTGTTTTTGCACGACTCATGATGCGAAGCATCAGAGAGTGCTTTACGATCGAAAAATTTTTTTATTTTGTATCAAGCGGAAAAATTATTAAAGTAAGAAATTTTTCTTAGTTTGAGTAAATTTCACTTCATTCAAGGGTTTTAACTTTTTAAGATATATATGAACGGAAAATTTCAATTTCAAATTGGTATATAAAGCTTGTTTATAATGTGACCTTTACACCTTTCAGCGACATTACTTTGCGTACTAAATTATAAAACTCTTAACAGCGATGTAATAACTAAAGTGGAATTTCAGAGAGGGCAAAGAGAAAGTAAACCGATTCAATTACTTGAAACACTCTAAAATGGAGAGAAACGCAAGAAATAAGTTAAGAATGGAAGTGAAAGGTTGAAAATTGGAGCCGGAGAAACAACCAGGAGTAAGACTTTGAGTATCTGCCATCGCAGACATTAAGGAAAGAGTCGATAAAAGGAATATGCGTACACACAAAGATGTTTGAACAGCTTCTCAAAGAGATGATGCAGGAAAAGGGGACGAAAAAATAAAATAGCTGAAAAGTGCAATGCTGAGAAAATCAAGTGTCTGAGATGAGTGGAGTAAAAAAAATATTTGAGTATCGAATAAATACGAAGTCATGATTTTTTTCTTTACTGTATGGCTATATAATAATAACTATCAATAATAAATATTCATGTATAAAAATATTTTCAGCTGAAATAGTCTTCGTTTTTATTTTTTATTACGCACTAATAAAAGTGAAAATAAAACTAGTGATTTATTCTCATACGTGGAGCAGACTCCCATCACCTAGTTTGCATTCTGTAAACTGAGTTTAATCGATCAGAAAACATATAGTACTTGAAAAAACAACTTCATACCATCCCCTGAATAAGGGCCGCATTGTACAATTCCTATGTACTGTGTACGGCTGACATATTTCTGTCAAAAATGATGAATTTTATGATTGACTGACACGTCGACATTAAAAAATGAATAGTCAAACTGATGACATTAACTAACTATAAAAATCAACTTTTAGCTTTCGTAGTCCTCGGTAGTTTTGTATACCGAAAGAAAAAATTAACTTGATTGACAAGTAAAATTTTTGAATAAAAAAAAAAAAAACGTTTTTGAGAGTTTCATTTTGTCTCGAATCGAAAATTTTTGAATCAAGCAAAATTTACTTAAACCAAGAAAAATTTCTCAGCTAAAAAATTTTTCTACTTAAATCAAAATGATTTTTTTGATTTAAGAATTTTTTTACTTTAATTAAGTTAATTTTTTTTCCAGTAGAGTGACTGCAGGTGGGTAGCATCGAATTATTTAGTTTATTTATAAAAAAGGACTGCTAATCATGCATAAAATATAAATTCTTTGGCAGTCAATGAGAAGATGAATTAGAAGATGAATTAATATCATTAGTAAAATTCTTATTTAAAAAAAAAAAAAGTTAAAAGTAAACAGTAAATATTAGGCAACTTTGTCTAAACATAAATGAGATGAGGACACGTGTGCCAATGACGGATGGAGAATTAAGCCGATGACAAGAGAGAAATAGAAACGTGACGACACTATATGGTGAGCTCCACGAATCTACGTATAATCGAGCGATTGTACTCGCAACCATCACCATCACCATCACTACCACCCGACCACTATACTAACACAGACTAACATATCTAGAATTTATTGTATGTACATTTGAAATTTTTCTCGACAATTTACTCATCGACTGCGCTGCTCTACACTTTGCTATCCATAGTTTGTAGTATGTGTTGTTATATATGAAAGTCACAAGCAAACGATAAATTGGTGCGAACGCCCAGTAAATTTTCTGAAGCGCGAACAGCACGAGGACTGTCGCAGAAAGCGAATTTTAGTTGAACGTGCGGGCCATTGTTCGCCAGACGAGCTCGAGTGATTTTCATCACCGACAATTGTTCCTTTCTTAAGCCCGGCCTTACTCGTTACTACTGGAGCCATTAACAAGTATTTCCGCGGGGTTACGCTTAGAATCTTCCCAGTTAAACCTGAATCCAAATATGTCTGATATGTTTTGGCAATAGTCGTAATAATAGTAATAATAGTCATGAATAGAGTTCTACGTCATTTTTTAAAGAGAATGAAGTAGCTAAGAAAACACATGATGATAAACGCAGTTTACCGAAAGTTATCGGTTATAGTATCGGATTCTCTGCGAGGAGTGATGGATAATTATTACAATGTCAAAATCGTAATTTGAACAAGATTTCTCTGTATAAACTATAATATCGAAAGTTTTGTGGTACTTGAACTTTAATTTATAAAAGCTCTTCAAAAAACATTTAATTTATAATGTAAACTGTGAAAATTACCATGTTAACATCGTAAAACTACGGTGCGTTTGAAATAATTGTACGGATAAAAAATTGACTTGATACAAGAGAATAAATTTTCAACAGAGATCAACATCTTGACTTATATCAGAAATTTTTTTCATAAAAACTTTTGAAATTATATCAACTACCGAACAATAAGAATTTACCTCTAAAATTGTAAAAAAGACTCTTTCCTCTCAAAAATCTACCATGATACAATTCAATAGTAAAAATTACCATGTTAACATAGTAATTTTCCAAGTAATCTTCTTTTCTTACCGTGAATTGCATTTAATTCAGTCTCCTATCATGTATTCAACAGTTGAACATTTTTATAACTTCAATTAACATAAAATATTCATTGAAAACGTATCCAGAGGAATTTTATCCCGCTATAAACCACATTCAATCCGAAATTTGAATCAGCAAATGATATTAATCTAGCATCACAATTAAAAAAAAAAATTTTAACGACTTGACGCTGCTTTCAGTCGATAGAACAAGACCATAAAAAATAAGATAAAAAAGAACCAAAGCTCTTCAAACCGTGAGATTTCGTATGAAATGCGCCATATAATATATATTATCATAACATTATCCTTTTTTAAAGCCCTTATTACGGTCATCAACAGCATCAGCGGTTCAATAAACAACTGGGTAGCCATCTTGCGTCTCTTTAACTGGGTATCCATGCCAAAAGCTTGCTCGGGCTTGGTCTGGGGGCTATAATCGGGGATTCTGGCTCGCGGGCTTTGTCGAGTACCGATTAGCTGGTAGTGCAGCCCCAACAGAAGAGAGATAGAGATAGAGAAAGATATTGGACGCCGAGAAGTGTTGTTCTCTTGTTCTCTTGTTCCTCTCTCTGTCTGGCTTCCTCTTTGCCGATTGCCGGCGCTGCTACTCACTCATCCTTCTCCCGTTACTCGGTACTCGTTCATTTGCTCATACTACTTAGCTTGTTTTGCCTCAACTACATCATTCGTGGAGGACACTGCTCCTGCTCCTGTTCCTGTACCAGCTCCAGTTCCTGCCATTGTTCTTGGTGTAGGTGTTAGTGGTAGAACGTTGGTGCAGATGTTGGTGCTGTTGTTGATACCGCTCCTGCTGTGTACTACTGATGATCCTCGTTAACCAACGTTTTGCTCACTATAACGAGCTCTTCGGTGCACACGTGCTCTTGTTATTCCTGCGATATCTTTTCAGGTGTTTAGCTGGTATTCACAGCCCTATTCGGACCGTACCTCTTATTTATCACTTTTACGAGTATGGCTTATCTTAAATATTCGAGGATGTACTTTTTTTAACATTTTAGTTGGTTTTTTTACAGATAAAAAATTTTTATTAATCGACTATTAAATTTGAATCAGAGTTTTAAATGCACCATTATATTTTTTTCCTGCATTGGTATTTATTTAATTGATTATATGTTTTAATACTTCCATGAGAATAAATTTAATTGATCATGAAATTTAATATGTTAATGAATAAATTCTTTATTAACCATCAAATTTAATTTTTTAGATTTTTTTTTTAGTTTTTGATAAATATTTTTTTCTTGAATCGATGAACATTTATTGACAGTAAATATTCAATAGAATTTTTTTTTTTTTACTTATAAAATAAATTAGTAAAAATTTCTAGATTTTTGGAACTATTATAAATAAATTAGACGGAAAGTACACTTACTTATCGAGCCAAGTTATCGGTCATTCCGATTGAGATCATTATAAATTGAATTAATTATGCAAATAAATTGAGACTTAGATGTATTAGGCAAGATGATCCTTGGTAGTTTGAGCCAAAAGTTGAAGCCAAACAAATTTTCCAAGTATAATAGTGAATAATTCGTTTCGCATTTAATTATTTATTTAAATCTTTTTACTGCAAGGAATATTTCAAATTTTACAATAATTAAAAAAATATGTAGTTTAAAATTAATTACCATATAAATCAGAATTTATAACATTCGAAGTATTGAAGTTTTTAATTAAAACTTCAACAATTCAATCCCTCTACCAAAAACTTGTAAATTATTTAACGTCATATAAATTTCAATAACTATATTTCCACTGAAAGTGTCACTGATAATAAACAAATGTGTCAAAAATAATTTTAGCTAAAACCCAACTTAATTAATCAACCCCAAAGCCGTAATAAAAATGATAAATAAAACAATAATTTATTATATTGAATTCATTTTCAACCAATTAATGATTCCCGTTATTAATTATAAATAATTAATGGCTACAACGGCATCAAAAACAACAAATCCTACTCGAGCTCTTGAATATTAGTAATATTCCAAATGTAATTAATATTAAATATCCCTCAGTAATACGTTTACATAAACTCTCGACAATCGCAAATAAATTGTACACTTTATGCTATTAAAACATTCCCACGCACTAATCCTTAATCTCTAATCACTATGGCATTGGTGATATTATTTTACGTTAAATAATGATGGCATCATTATGAAAACAGTATTTAATTATAATAATAACAACATTTAAAAAAAAAATAATGATAATAATAATAATACATCCAATTTAGATGGTAAGGAAATCACGACAACGATTCCAGATCAAAGAACACGAATAGTAGTAACTGCTGTGAAAGTTTTGTCCCCCTTTAGTAGCAAGAATTTAGTCAGAGGAAAATGTCAAACATATCGATCTCCCAACTGGAACTGAAACTGGAACTGGAATTGCTACTGCTTTTGCTGATACCATTGGAGACAGAGGGCATCCGTGGTATACAGTACACCGAGGATAAATTGACATATATTTTATCCATCAAGTAAATGTACACGATAGCCAAGCTCAAACGTACACAAGAACAGAAGAGAAGTGACTATCGCCGCTATTGTAAATAGATACTGTACTGATATTGTCTCTACTGTATAGTGTATGGTATATAGTATATACAGTGTACAGTTGAGTGAATGAGTATATGAAGTGAAGTGATCAGAATCACATGGTGGATACGAGAGTGTCCGACCAATAACTGACCGTATCCACTTGTCGCTTCTGGCGACACTGCTGATTACATTCCTGACTTTCTCACACATCATTACAACCCACTATGATTCTGCCTCCATTGCTTTCATATTTCCATTTTCATCTCTCTCAATCATCTCTCGAAAGCTTTACCAATTCCGTGATGTGTATAGTATGGAATTATGTGTATGCATGCACAACGTAAGGCGTGATAAGGTGCTTAGCACTAATCACGGCTAAGTAGAAAGGAATTTATTTTTGATGAAATTATTATTACCCTAGTTACAAAAATTAAAGGATATTAAAAAATATTTTACGGCCATGAAAAAGAGTTAACGAAGATGATAAAGCGAAAAAAATTTGAAACAAACATTTTTTCAAAAAAATAAAAAAAAATATTTTTTGCCTTTTTTATCCCAACAATTGTATATGAACAAATTTCATAAAATTATGGGAACAGTTCCGACATTTTTTTTCTGTGTATATAATAATAATCAAGTAATTTTATAAAGCTAAATTTTCATTTAAATAACAAGTGGGTTTGTCGACAGTGTATATTCTGCAGTAAAAAAAAAAGTAAATTTATTGAGATATTTTTTAAGTGAATTGATAGATAGTCGATGTGTTACGATAAGTAGTTTTGGATGTTGTAAGTCAGACAGGGCAGGGGGAAGTTGCTCAAGAAATAGTGAACTGAGAAAATGTACAATGCAACTTTTATTTGAGCTGAGATCGATATGACTGAGAAAAGGGAGAAAGAGATACGAGACAAGAAGAGAGGGCAGTAGTGGTGTATGCGGCGACCAAGGACAGAAGGAGCAATGGATTGAAACGAATGAACAGGAAGTGGCCGAGGACGGCAAGTGCCGAGTGGAAGATCTGGCAAGATGGATTTTCTCGCTCAATTGAGGGGGACAAATATGAGATTCAACTCTCCCAGAAATTGTACTGAAGAAATTGATGTGAATAGTCTCATTTTGGTTTACTTTGTTAATTTTTTCTTTTGTTTTAGTATGGGAAACAATTTTATAAATTTATTTGTTTGTGTTTAAAATATTTTTGATTAAATTTCAATCAGTTTGTCAGTACACTGTAATTTTGGTGTCAAATTTTTTTGTAACTGACCAATCTTTATTTTTAAAAGTTTGAAGCTTCTGTAATTTCATAACATACTGACATTTTAATAACTTTTAAAAAAAAAAAATAGAACGGTATATGACAAAATAGAGTAAAAGTTATTAAATGATTATTGACATTATTGGAGCTGAAATGTAACAATTATAGGGTTGACGTTATTTCATATTTACAGAAAAAAAAAAAAAAAATAACATCTTTACACAATTACATCTGTTATCGCTATATGTCACAAAAATATGAAACTTATATTTATGTTCAGGAATATTTACATCAATATTAGTTAAATTTATTAATAAATAACTGTTATAAAAAAAAATAAAAATTTTAAATTCATATCATTTGCTGTGACATTTCATTTCATGTGAATTTACAAGTTGACATTCGTCTAAAAATCTTCAATATTATCAAAATATATTTGTGGCGCATTTATATCATTGTCATAAACAATTTCACCTTAATAACATTTAATTAATAACGAATCGATAAATTAACCACAAATAAATAACATATTTTTGAAAAAGTTTACTCAATAAAATCATTACTATAAAAGAAAAAACTGTTTAAAAAAAAAGTCAGAGTAATATAAACTAATCAAAAATATAAGAACAAAATTCAATTACCAACTTTACAAATAAATATTTTCAATAAAAGTCGTCATCGAAAAGTTAAAAAATAAATTTTTGGACAAATATAAAAATAGAATAACAATAATTTCCATTCAATTTACCTAATACAAAGAGCACTTTGAAATAAAAAGAAAACTTCTAGTTCAAGTGATTGTCTTTTGAATTTCTATATAAGCACTCGAAGAAAACTAAAAATAAAACTCAATAATGAAAAAGTAAAATAACAAAATGTAAAATACAATAAACAAATAACCCATGGTCGAATTTACGAAAATATAAATTATAATTCAAGTTGTCGAATTTGCCGTATTTCTGTCTTCTTCTCTTAACTTCCCTGCGGATATATTCAGAAGAAATGTATGATAGATACGCGTCGATTTACGTTTTGTTTCATCTACTTTGTACAAGTGTCGTTTGCCCTCGCGGCTTTCGCATTTACTCCATGAATTTGTCGATCGTCATGGTAACGAAATAGCACGGAAGCTCGATCGAGAAGAATAAGAGGCAAAACGCGTAGAAATTCAAAATAAGGAGGGGAAAAGAGTCGAAGTTGAGACAAAAAAGCAAATGTTATGTGTTATATGTTATATGTAGTATCTACATCTCGGTAGACGGCTGTAAAGTAACGAGAAAGCAGCAAAGACAAAAATAGAGAAAGAAGACGAGAAAATAGCAAGCAAGTACCTTCCAGCATCGTCTCGAAAATTTATTAGGACATCTTCCGAAAAGTACCCGCCACATCAATTCGATCCCGGAAACTCCAAAACTTTTTCGACGTGCAGTGGCGCGACGTTCTCTTTTCATTTACGACTAATTCAAACTCACTCACGCTACATTATTTTTTAACTACCCAAAATTAGTATTTTGATGTCTTTTCTCATAGGGAAACAAAAGTGGGGTGAAAATCTCACCAAGTGATACAAAAACTTTATCACCTGTAGTATCAACTGAGTTTATTGAAAACTTGTGTCATTCAGTGATACGAAATTTTAATTTAATATATTTTTAAGGAAGTAAACGGAGAGAACTTTTCTCTTGAATCAAGCTATTTTTTATTTCCGTGTAGTTAATTCTTGAATGAGACTAACGTGATAATTGTCATCTTTAGAAAAGGAATTTCAATTTTAAATTCATAAAATTATTGCACGCCTCATAGCGCGAAGCGCGTGAGGTTGTGCTTTATACTCGACTCGTCAAGGTCAAGCAATTTTGTGATCTTTAAATGCCTCTATTACAACCATATTACACTTATACAATGATATAAGTAGATGTACACCGAAAAAACACTTAAATTAAACCATCTTTTACTTTCTAAAATCATTTCATGTTGCTATTTTGAAAAAAAAAACGTTTTGAAAAAAATTTTACGTGGACGTCCGGATGTCACCCCATTTTGGATGTACCAACAATTACTCCCGAACAAATTGATATTTCAAGACCGGATCTTTTTTATTAGTTTAAGAATTCGATGAACTGGGTCCGTATTTCCTATCAGTGGCCTAGCTTACATATTTTTTTTTTAATTGAATTTTTATTAAAATTCACTACGATACAACCGTACAAAGCCAAACTTCTCTCATTTTTCACGTGAAAACTATGGCGCGACTTGATCAAACTAGATTTTTGTAGACTGCGTGCGCATGTGACAAGAAAAAAGGGCGCCGATATTTAAAAAAAAAATAAAAAATACTCTGTAAGAAATTACTAAATTATAATTTTTTTTTTTTAATTAATTACACAATTAATTTTTTTCTTAAAAAATGAATGAGCGTTATGAGGCGTGCACTTTTGGATTTTCCAAACTTTTTTTAGCTTGTGCATGCGTTGAAAATAGATATTGAATCACACTACAATGATATAAAAATGATGATCCTAAAATTATACCAATTTTAAAATGCATTTTTAAAATTACTTATACTTCAATTTTAGAATAAAAATTTTTTCGGTGCATTACTAGCTAAATTTTTCATTGGTGAAGCTATAAATTTAAATAGCACGCTAAGCGCGTACCTTAGTTTTAACCAATGATGAACCGTTTTGCGTTTTTGCAAGTTTCGACTAATAACTAACTTAGAAACTTTCATGTATTTTTGTTTAGAGAATTTGATAATCATCCCTTGAAACGTTTATAATTGAAAGGAGGTTTATTACTTAAAACAAAGTTTAATGTAAAATAAAACCTGAAATTTAATAGATGAAAATATGATAAGTATGAAAGTTATTTGAAGTGGGTATTATGTGAAAGTAGCAAGCATTGCAGGGATAGGAGTTAAGTAAAAACAGTTATAATAACTTGAGAAGTAAAGCCGTCAGTTAAAGTTAAAACCACTTGAATAAAATAAATCATTAAATGGTAAACAGATAAATACTTATTTTCGAGACATTCCGTAATTTAAATTGTTTAGGAAGAAGTTGGATAAAGTAAAGTATTAAAAGAGCTCTTTCGTCTGACCTGTAAGCGTGCAAAACATTACACTACCGCCAGTGAGATAAGAATTAACCCATTATGCGAAAACTTTTTTACATTCAAGAGTTTAGCCGGTCGTAGTTAAAATTAGTGTGACTCTCCGGGTGAAAAATTGTGAAAAAAGTCCGCCGAAAAGGATAAAGTAGTAATAGTAATAATAATAATAACAATAATATTAAAAAAAAGTAAAGGAAAAAGATGCTACAGTGTATGAGCCTTCGCCGGAGAATAATGTTTCTGAAAGCGGAGAAGTTAATTGCAACCTGCTCTTATACAGAGTGTCTCAGAAGTAACGGACGCCATTGTACCATCTGATAAACAAAATAATTCTGAGACGAAAAGTCCTTAGCCATTTTTTAATCAGACGTATAGATAATTAATTATTAATTAAAATGACATCCTTTTATGCGTTAGAGAGAGAGCACTAGTGTCATTCAAGTGCGTTCCAACGAAGACGCTTGCACGTGTGAATGTGTAAGTAAATATGTGTGACTACGTTAGCTATAGAAACTAGTTAGTAATACAGTTAGTTGTGTCTTTGTTTGGCGCATACTTTACTGGACACTGGCGCTCTCTCTCTAACAAATAAAAAGACGTTATTTTTAATTAATAATTAATTATCTATGCGGTTAATTGAAAAATGGCTAAGGACTTTTCGTCTCAGAATTATTTTTTTCATCAGATGCTACAATGGTGTCCGTGACTTTTGGGACACCCTGTAGAATAACGTGACTTTGATAATTGTTGCTCACAAGTTGCTTTTTCTTGTTTAACTAAACTTTAAATATGCCGTGTTTTCTTTGTATAAAAAAAATTTTTCAAGTGCTACGAGCTTATATTTTTATCATGAAGAATTGAAAAATCAAAAGTACACACCTCAAAATTCTCAGTCAATTTTTTGTGAAAAAAAAATTAAATTTCTCAAAAGTCATACAATAATTGTACTAATTAGCAAATTATCGAACTCCACATTTTTACAAGGTGATTCTTTGACATTTGTGTGAAAAATTTACAAATAAAATTTTCATACTACAGAAATTTCGAATCATCATTTCACACTTATACGCTATTCACATAATTTTTAAATCAAGAAATTTTTTTCACTTGATTGATTTTTTTGATAAATGGAGGATTTTCTGAAATCGAAAATAATAAAACAAGATTCTTAGACTACAATATATTTTAAAAATTCTTGTTCAATGAATTGACTATATAAACAATAATAGTTAATATTTAATTATTTTTTTTTATAGATTGCAAGATATTATCACTACTATGATATTTAAAAATGTCATTTCAAACGTCATTGTCTTTTATAAAAAGAAATATTAATATAAAGTTAAACTTTTCAACAAATCGTTGCACTTACTCTTGTCGAGCTGAGTCTTTACATTTAAATACAATACTTTGAAACAACAACGACAATAATTGAAAAGCTCGGGTCTAAACATTTGACATTAAATAAAATGTCAGGCATTAATTTCCGGTAATTTATATTTGTACATTTATTTGTAAACATAAACACGGCTGTCAGCGGAAATTTCGTTGTACATCATTTCTCATATGCTCAATTGGCCAAAGTATATATTTATATATTATATATTATATATTACATAGAATAAGGGTTTCTTCGGCTTCACATTGTACATTGTACATTGCACATTGTAAATTGTATATTATATAATATATATTATACATCGTACATTGTATCTGGTAGCTACATACACCTCGGTTAAAACATTTATCACTTGATGTCGTGTTCTGAGAATATACTACCGGGTATTAAACGAGCAGTCACAGAGCGAAACTCTAGTCAAGCTGCAACACTTACACCCTTCCATAGGCGAAGACAAATCAAAATGTGTGTTATAATGTCAGACATTACGACGACTGTGACTGGAGTCTAGCGAGTGGTATGAAAGTGGAGGCCGACGACAGGACCGGTATACTATGAATAGAGCGTTACAATTACTTTTCACGGTAAAGTTACTGGAGTAATGCCAGTATCGTTACAATTAGCGCAATAATAATTTCCTCTAATTCTGAAACATTAACCTACTTAACAACCGAATTTTCAAGGGTTTTATATTGAATAATAAACTTTTATGAATAAATATCAAGTAACATGAGCTCGAGTTTTACAAACTCAACAAAAGTTACCGTAGTTGGTTCTTTTTTAAGCTGCTGGTCATAGCCGAGCGCTAATTATGTTAAATGAAAAATTAAATTAATAGTCCGTCTGTCGTGGTCTGGAAATTGGTGCAAAATAAATGGAGGCTAATCTTTCAAATAAATTTCATTAACTAAATGTTATGGTGCATTTAAAATAAGATCGATTACGCAGGCATTGGGAAAAAAATTAACTTGATTTAAGAGAATAACTTGAACTCTTGAACTAATAAAATTATTTTGAAGTGTTTAATCGTCTTTAATTTTTTTCAATGAAAAAAAGTCTTTAGTTTGGAAATTTTTTACTGGATTTATTAATCAAGTCTTAGAAGAATTTATTTCAAATAAATCCTTGAAAAATTTTCTGATATAGATTGATATTGTTGTATATGTCCATACGTAATTTTTCGACCAAAAGTAGTGTAGAAAATTTTCGATATATGGCGTATGGTCGCTGAATCGTCTCCTTACAAGAGAGTTAATTTTGAGGTTTAAAGTTCTAAGATAAAAATAATTTTTTTGACTCTTAAAAGAAGCTTAACTAATGTCGGCTTTTAGTTTCATCAACTACTAAGTTAATTTTTTATTAATAAAACATATCAAGTAATGTAAGCAATTTTGTAAAAAAACAAAAAATTGAAAAATTATAATAAATTATTTTTTTATTTTCATCTATGGCCTTGTCAGAAAATTTTTTGATGGGAAGTTTCTTGGCACAAAAATATCTAGAATCAACTTAATAATTTTTTCCAGTGTGGTGTTTAGTTTATAACAAAACAATACCATGTCTATAAAGTTTGTAATTCAACACCAATTATGACTAATGATTACTTTGACCATCGCACAAGTAATCTGTTTACATATTTACCTAGTTACTTACGTACATCACGAAGAGTAACTCTATTTCTTAGTTATTCTAGTCAGTACCGAGTACTCAAAACCAAAGAACCACGACAATGGGCAGTGGTCCTCTCATTTCTTCCTTTGGCATTACGAGCGTGTTCATTGGAGCTTGCATTGGATGCAAGTACTGTTACTCTATCTATTCTCAATTCATCCGGACTCAACAAAGCCAGCGAACGAGACTACGAGGAAGACCTGGGATGAGTGCTGTGTAGCTGGGTCGTCGGTTCTATTCAACAACTTGCGTCGATGTCGATATATTTTAAAATTTTTCATTTTCATTTTATTTCATTTCTTTTTGATCCTTTTTTTCATCCGTGCCGGGTGAGGATACAAAATAATGAATCCGGGAATAGTTTTCCTCTCCATACCGGGCACGGACTGTTGAACAACCTACACGTGTTCACAACACTATTCTATCAATAGCATACATATGTCTTTTTTATTTATTTATTATTCTATTTTTTATTCCAATTTTTACTATCGGGTTATAGTTGTTCATTATTTCCCGGATGGAAAGTTACATTTCCCTTTTTTTCTACGTAGAAAAAAAAAGTTGTTGGATTGAAGGTAAAAAATAGAAGTGGGTACTGGTAAAATTGAATGTATCTGCTAATTGAGAGGGGCTTACTGCTGACGACGCACAAGCGCGATAGTAACCCCTCGGAATTAATTTTATATTCATACGGGTTAAATATATGTGGGATTTACAAAAGGGCTGAGCATTAATTTATGCTTAATATTTAACACATCAAGGGTTCTTTTGTATGACACTCATCCATTAATGACATGAAAACTCCCATCAGCGTCCTCCCTGAAATATTTTAATTAATTATATGTTAACGTTCGGCAAATAACTTTTATTAATTCTGCTTGCCATGCTGTTATTATGTTTTAGCTTATATTTTGCAAAACAGTATTTCCGACTTCAAAGAGTTTTCACAAATAATTTTAAATTCGACGCACCGAGCTTAAACTTGGAACAAAAAAATAAAAACATTATTGATAATACTAGTGCTTTTCAGTTAAATTAATTAAAAGTCGGTGATGTTGATTGGATGAAACTTTTTGAAAATTATAGACAGGCTTAAAAACATCCACTGGATTTTGTTCTCTTCGGTTTTTATATATAAAACGTCAATACGTATGTAGCGTTATTAGATGATTAAATTACATCAACTTTTCAAAGTTTTTATTAATTTTTTTTTTTTTTTTTTGATTAAATCAACTCGGAAATAGTGAGAAAAATATTCATTTTTATTTTACGAGGTTTTGCTTTCAACGAATGGGAATTATTTTTGGCGGTTTTGTTTTTTCTGGCTTTCACCAAATTGAGAAAAAATATGGTATTTTTTAAATTACTTTTTTTTTTTGAGATTGCTTGCAAATTTTAGTTTTTCATGAAACTCTGATGTACGTTATAAAAAAATAAAAATTAACGGAGTGAATTCAGTGTTCCCTATCAATCAATTTATAAAATTTCAGTACGATACATCGGTACTAACTTTAATATTTGCAAAAATGTTTTTTCAAACACTAGGTATCAGTCAACCTCAATGTAATGAAAGTTTTTTTTTTTATTTTTTATTTTATCTAATCAAATCCAATACAATTTTTGCCCTGTCTGAAAAATTGATAAAAACGTTTGGTGAACGTCCAAATGTGCATGTTTATATTTAAACAAAACAATATTAAGCTGCAAATTTTATTCCACAGCTTTCTATAAGTCAGATGAGAAGATTAAAAAATAAATTGAATTGAAAAATGAATTTTTTTTATAAGTTATCGTGTTTACTTTTCTAATAAAGACTTGAAAAATTGACACCATATGCCATTAAAAATTAAAAATTTTTAAGTTGGAAAAACCTCAATTCAATAATCAAACATAGGTAATTTATTTCAATAAATTATTTTTCTAAAAATAAAAAAAATAAATAAATAAATTTTTTTTATCAACTAGGTCAAATTGATTTAGAAAATTGTATTTATCATGTCAACAAAGAACAAGTAGAAGGAATACCCAATAAAAAACTGCACCTCGGAATTATTTTTAGCCGGCTTATTTCGCATGACGGTGCTTTATATACAAATGGATTTAACGTTCGATATACTTTTAAAGTCGAATAAATTTAAACTGTCGACTTATATTTCAATAGAAGAACTTATAGATCTATTGAAGACATCCATCGGCGAAGAATTGACGTTTGAAAGTTTCCAAGCCCCCGTTTCTACAATATACTGGCTGACTGTTCTACTTATCTGACTACTGCTACACGGAAAGAAAAATATGGGAACTATTCCCATAATTTTATGGGAACAGTTCCCAGGCAATTATAGGAACTGTTCTCATGAATTATGGGAACTGTTCCCATAATTATAGGAAATTTTCCCAGAATTATGGGAAAATTTCCCATAATGGTATAGGAATGGTTTCTATAATTATAGGAATGATTCCTATACAATTATAGGAATTATTCCCATAATATTATAGGAAATATTCCCATAATGATATAGTAATGGTTCCTATATCATTATGGGAACTATTCCCATAATGGTATAGGAAGGATTCCTAAAATGTTATAGGAATCATTCCTATACCATTATGGGAATCATTTTCAAAAAAAAATAAAGATAAAATCTTCGTGCGGAGTGAGTTCAAAATGATTCTTATAATATATAAACAGAAAAAAAAAATTGGGGCAGCCACATGATTTTCATGTTGTAGGCAATAATAGTTGAAATAACAATAATAATTAAATAATAATAATAATAATAATAATAATAATAATAATAATAATAATAATAATCTATATTATTAAGAGAATAAGGAAAATTTTGTGGCCAGTGTATTTATGTGATAAAATGGATTTTTGCTTGGAATTGTGCCTTTTCAAGGTTACATATCATTTTCACCAATAGGCAATTTAATATAATAAGAATTTAGGCTGCATTCGAGTGCTCTGTTTCTAGATACATAATGAAGAAATGACCTTGTATCTGGTAAACTATTGACATTTTTGAAGATATAAGCTCATCCCGATGTTACACTCATCAAGAGCTTTCATTTGAGTACCCACATGCATTTTTAATATATTTTTCATATATACATATATGTAATATATATAAATATATAAAATATATGAAAAATTGATGTGAGTACTCAAATGAAAGGTCTCGATGAGTGTAACATCAATATGAGCTTATATCTTTAAAAATGTCAATAGTTCACAAGATACAAGGTCATTTCTCAATTATATGTTTAGAGATAGAGCATTTTCGAATGCAACCTAAATATCTATTATAAGTTGACTATCATCATAAATTGACTATCGACGAGAATGATATGAAACTTTGAAAAGGCACAAATTCATGTCAAGTCCTTTGCAATGACACTAAATTTCACTAAAAAATCGATTTCATCATGTGACTATCCAGGAGACAAAATTGTTCTTATTCTCTTAATAATATAAATTATTATTATGATCATGATTTAATCATTATTGTTGTTTTAACTATTATTGCCTGCCACATGAAAATCATGTTGCTGTCATATGAAAGTCATGTATCTTCCACAGGAATGTATCATGTGGCAGCCCCAATTTTTTTTTTTCCATGTAGGATTTAAACCTATATATTGTGGGAACTATTCCTATACTATTATGGGAATGGTTCCCATAAATTATGGAAACCATTCCTATAATAATATAGAAATGATTCCTATAGCATTATGGGAACCATTCCCATAATATTATAGGAATAGTTCCCATAATATTATGGGATTAGTTCCCATAATGATATCGGAATAGTTTCTATTATAGTATAGGAATAATTCCCATAATTTTCTTTCCGTGTATACAATTTTGGAATTTTATTTATACTTATATTTTTTATGTTATTTGAAATAGTGCGACCGTACGGCTGTACATATTAAAAAACACAAGTGATAGCTGTAGAAGAGCGACTTGTAGTCGAAGCAGAATAGAGAGACGACCAGAAAAAAGAGATTGTATGTACATACTTGAAATATTTCCGAGTATGGAACTTTCCAAGATAGAAAATGGAGACTGCTAGACAAGAGCATTAGCGATGCCTAAGCAGATAAGAAGACTTATAAAAAGGAATGAGAGAACATCAGCAGAGTCTCGAGTAATATGGAGAACAAGTTTCGGATATTTTCCAATAACTTGGTTCTTAGATACGAGTTAGGAATTTAAGGACCAGCGTTTGTTCTACTGGCAAGCAGCAGTGATCCAGCAAACGCCCAGATGTCTTTAAGATCCCTGGTTGTTGTAGACGATCCTGAATGTCTTAGCTTTTGATAGTAAGCCCGGACATAAGCACTGTGTTTACCGACTAGATCGAACGATCCTCTCTACTGTCAAGGACCTCCTACTGTGTAGTTAAACTTGAGTGTTTGTTTGCTCGGTCAATCCTTCTTGCTTGTTCAAGGATCTAAGACTTGGAGGAAATATTGCTTCTATTCACTGTTTTGTCGTTTCTCTTCAATGCTTTTCTACTACTATTCATCAACATTTTTATTGTTTTGAATTATGACCTGTTTGTGGAATCAAATTGGTATTTCTCAGAGCTCTTATGCGCGTCATTTCAAACCACTAAACATTGACATCAAAGTTCAACTATTTCAGGATTCACAAGTATTTTACGATGTCGTATAAAATTCATATGCGGTTTAATGTTTTTCTGTTATAGGTTTTCGAGCGCAGAAAATATTTATATTGATGGGTTTTATGTTTTGAGGAAGAAATTAATTAAATTAAGTTGATACTTGTCAAAATAATGAACTGAATTTTTGTTAAAAAATATCCTGATATGTCCATATGAAATTTTTGATACGTCCTCATATATTAATATATGGCTTGTTATAAAAATTTGCCATTTTAGGTCACATTAGGATGAGCGAGAAGTTAGCAATCACCCGATATTCTTTTAATAAAATATCTTGTAGTTAAAATTGAATTCTAATACTTTGTAATTTTTGATAAAATTAAAATTTTCAAATTTGAAGATAAGAATTTTAATTCTTTAGAAAATAATAGGTTATTTTAATTCTTTACATTTATTGATATTATTAAGGAGGTATTATGGCAAATAAAGACACCAATAGGTTATGGCTATTGGTTTCTTTCTCATATCAGGGTTTCTCATATCAGACTATCGCTCACTTACTTCCACTCACGTAAAATATCGAAAGTCGCTAACTTCAAACATTTTTTATAAAAAAATAAATATCGCTCGTTTATGTTATTTTTGATAGAAAATACTTGTTATAACTTCAATTAAATATTCCCAGTTTTTCAAAAATATTCTAAGAAAAGTTTGGTTGTTATTCATTAAAATATTCACTCTAACTACGGTCAGGATAGGGAATACATGTTAGATGTACGATTTTTAATTGCTAATGTTTCGAAAATTAGCACCGCAAGGACTATTAAAAAAAATTTGTTTGTATAGAGGACATTTAGAAGTACGCGTATTAAAAAATTGAAGAATATTGTAAGAAAAGTGATTTTGCACAATATCTTCTTAAAAAAATTAATAATACTCTGTAATTTTTGAATAAAATTAAAATTTTCAGCTAATCTGTGATGAATTAGGTGATTATAAAAAATTGAGCATAAAATATGAAAAAAAAACTGAAAAATAAGGAAAAAGATTAGAAAAAACTTGCTATAAAATATTACGTGTTTCGGTAAATAAAAAATTACATCTTTTATTGAAATTAATACACTACACAAATTCTAACAGTTTAAACATCAAAGTAGGTAATTTTATTTGGAGAATAAAAAAATTAATTTTTGTCAAACGCGTCAATAAATAATCTCCGCTTATAAATGCTTGCATAAAATTATGAAAAACAGTTTTTAATACAAGTAGTAACATAAATTAAAATGAAAAGATAATCACCAGTTATAATTAAAATGGCTTTATTAAAGTTATAAATACAGATATTCGTTACAGCGAATATGTAATAGGGGATTTTTATTCACTTAGTATTAAATTTGTAGACTCTTTGGCTAATCGGATTTTTATTTCAGTATGCGGATTTTTCAGAACGAGGACATGGAGGTGAGGGTAGTGTTACGGGACTAAAAGAGTATACCGAGGGTACTTTGGTGGGGAAAATAGCAGGAGAGAAATAGGGGCAGAGGAGAGGAGGGAATGAGTCAGAGTAAAACGGATTAACGGACGTTGCCGTACGTTTTTTAACAGTATATATATTCATTTTGAAATAAAATGCCAAGTGCACTTGAAATTTACGATGAATGTGTTTTATTTAGTTAGTTTTTTTTTTTTTTTTTTTTTCTCACCGAAACAGTTTTTTATGCACACGGTAATTGTTTTAAACAGAAATTATACGTAACTCATTTGTTTCTATAAATTACTGTTGTCTATTTCTTTCAATTCAGTTTCCTTTTTATTCTATTATTATTAATACACCATTTTAACTTTAACTTTAACTTAGTTATGTTTTCAGACTCCGTTTTGTTTTACTTAAGCTCACCTAACGTGTTTTTCTCAACATTTTGGATCGAGAAAAGATATGAAATCCGTTAGAGTTAAGGAAAAATTTCCTTCTTAGTTTTTATGAGTCTTTTGGTAATAAAACTTTACGAGTATGTTATCGCGCATATTATTTATTGGTGTCGATTTTTTTCACAGCTTTTAAAGAATAAAAAAAAAAATTTTTATTATTATTATTATTATTATTATTATTATTATTATAACTACTATTGAAATTTTTGAGTATTTTATAATTTTATAAATTAGTGTCTGACGATTTATGCAAATAAAATATCAGCCTCGGTCCAGTCCGTGTGTCGTGTGGTTTTGGAACCACTGTTACCAGGTCAACCGACCGCATGTAAATCATCCGAGCACCTCTCTATAAATTACATCGACGGTGTTATCTCAATAAGTACTATTTTCTCTACTCATACAAAATTATAGATATTTATTATTCTGTAATTGCATTTGTACCTGACAAAAAATAAATACTCATTTTATCGTCGACTATTCTGTACAGCTTCATAACATAATTTACCACCGGAAATGTCTGATAAAATTTTTCATTTTTATAAAAACACTCTAGTTATTTTTAGACATAATAGATCCCCAGGGCAAATTGATAATAAAAATTTCAGAATTCTTTTTTATCTAAAAAAGCCAATTTGATTTTAATCATTCTCAGAAATTATGTATAAAAATTTTTTACTTTATTCATAATCTATTTACTAAAGTTATGTTTATTATTGTAATTGTTACGTATTGTAAACCTTGAAATTAGATTCTCAATGATTGGATTTGAAATTAATTTTCTAGGATTTAGATTCAATGATTGAGCTACCAGTTGTTGTTTGCACAGATTGGTAGTATAGTTATTACTTGATTAAGCTATACAGTTATTTCCAAACATATTGTAAACAAATTATCATGTGATACATCGGATATAACCGTAATATTCATGATAATGTTTTGAAATAATTATGAACTTGTTTCATTCCATTTCGTTCACAAATATCAACTCTATTGTTACTTCATTATTCGAAAATGCTAAGTTTAAATCCTCGATCATTATTATTGTTCAATTGCTTGTCATGTTTCCAAATTATGTACAAGCAATTTATGGTTTCTATACCTATTAAATTAAATCAAAGGAAAAGTCGTGAAAAAATTTCCTAACATGGCCAATCAGCCATATATCGACGGTCTATTTAGCAATTTGTCTAACTCCTTATTTTTTAGAGAGTGATTTTTTAACTTTTTGATGTAGCAATAATCCAATTATAAATTATTTGAATGATTCAAACCTAAATATTATAGGGGAGGGGGGGGGGCAAAATGGGGTAGAGGTGGCAAAATGGGGTACCCCCAAAATTTCGTAAGAAAATTTTTTTTTTCCAAAAAGCTCTTTCAGCTTCCTAAAATATATTTTAACGTCATTTCCTACAATTTAAAAGAAAAAAAAATTTTTTTTTTCTAACTTTTCTTACAGCAATTTTTATCGTCATTGTGCATCGTAATAAATTTTTTTTCACATCTACGATTACTTTTTCTAAATTTTTAAGTTCTCGCTTTACAAATGAATGATTAAAAAAAAAAAAATCGGGGAGTCATTGGTTCCATGCCAGTTTTCGAAAATCAAGTTCTAATCTGATCTTCACATTTTTAAGGTCCTAGGAACTAGTTCAATATTCCTACGAGGATATCTGTCGGCGTGTGTGTATGTGAGTGTAAAAATCTTACACAGAAAGAAAAATTTCTTGACTGGAGAACAAAATTCTTGGCTCAAGAAAATTTTCAGGTGCCTGAAGGAAGACTGAAGTTGTGTTGCCCGAAATAAAAATTTTTCTTGAAATTCTATTCTTGGTGGAAGTAATTTTTTCTTAATTTAAATTATCATAAATACTTGATGCAATGAATTTTTACATTTGATCAAGATTTTTAGATACTTTAGGGAAGCAGTGCCACCTACTTCAGCTGAGAAAAAAATTTTCTCACCTTGAGAAAATTTTTTTCTTGAATATTTGATAGCCATTTTATATTATTTTAGCGTGCAATTATACATATTGAATGAAAAAAAATGATTCAACATTATTTGATCTTCCCATTTGATATGTTAATCAATAAAAATATTAATGAAAATTTACTTCTATCTTTATAATTAATTTTTTGGAGCAAGAGGCTGAATTTTCTCAAAACAAGAAGATTTTCTTGACTTAAATAAATTTTCTTGGATCAAGATACATATTTCTTAAAACAAGAGAGATAATTTTGTTGGAATAAGTGAAATTTCTTGTGTCAAAAAGAAAATTTTTTTTTCGCTCAAGGAAATAATTAGGAAGACAAATATTTTCTTGGATCAAGTGAACCTTTTTTCTGTGTAAACTAACCATTCTAAAAGAATTTCTTTGTCAAATAACTTCAAAATTTATTCTCGGATAATTTTTGATGTCATAATTTAACTATCAATGCTCAGAAAACTGTGTCAGAGGCCGCCAATTTCTTCAAAATCATTTGGTGGGCTTGTGAGATATTTAATTTAAAAAGTAAGATCTTCAGGCCTACAAGATCATTCAACTTGAAAAAATTTTCCTGAATCCCTAAACCAAGAAAGAGAGTGCAAAAAAATTACGAATGTTTTTTTTTCGTGCTATTGCTTGGAATTGCGTGAGAACTATGTCTAAAAAATTTTTCACCGGAAGATCCAAAAATTAGAATCTTCTCAAGGGAACTCTTTTTTTTTTATCTTTATATTATTTTTACTCAAGCGAAACCCGTCAAAAATTACTACAAAATTAAAAACTTTTTTTTGCTACCTCAATTTTTGTTAGGAGTATATTGCGTCAACTATAACAATATTTCTTTTTTGGGTGATTTGTTCATCTCTTTGGGTTCTTTCGTAGACTTATCGATAAGAAAATGTTATTTTTTTAACGACATTTCATTTTTGGATAACGAAATTTTTTTTTCACTTTTTCAGGGGGTATACCATTTTGCCCGCAAAAAAATAGTATATTACACTACAAGGGCAGAAAGTTGAGATTCCTGCACTGCGCACCATGATGCCCGAGGCGAAGCCGAGGCCATCATGTCGCGCAGTTCAGGGCTCTCAAATTTCTGCCCATGTAGTGTATACTAGTTTTCTTGCTATCCGGTCGAAAGTACGCAAAAAATTGCGTTGAAAAAAATTGATGCCTGCCCCCGACATCTGCGGCACGAGCGAAGCGAGTGCTGCTGGTGGGGGGGGGGGGGGGCAGGCATTAAATACACCTGTCAATAAAGATACTAATTTATAATCTATCATATTACTACTTTCTTTTGAGAAAATATCTTAATTTAATTAAATAAATTTAAAGTTATAAATATATTATAAATTAACTCTGATTTTAAGAATAAAAAAAAAAAAAACAGAAAAATGAAATAATAATCGTAAAATGCATAGAAAAAAAAATTAAGAAAAAAATCTGTTTGTGTATTTTTTCAAATAATTATTTTTTCAATGATGAATTTATTTATTTGAGAATATCTATCAGGATAAAAAATATTTCTCGTTTCTTTTGGTAATTTAAATATTAAACAAGTCTCATTTCATTAAAATAAATATTTATTTTCTATAATTAACTTAGTTTCAACCTAAAATCATTGACACATAACAAGATAGATGAAAATTAAATTAGCCGACATTTGAAACTTTTAATAATTTATTTTATTGATAAATAATTTTTAAAAAATTAAAACAAAAATTTTCACATGTAGAAAATTTCAAAAATTATACGTGGAATTTTTTAAAAATAGTTTTTTAGTTCTAGTTTTTAATTAATAAAAAAATCAAAACTTGTTGAGTGTCGGTTAACTTAATTTTCATACAAGACACATACATTCATAACAATCACAAGTAAGGTTAGGCTTATAAACATAAGTTCTAGAGTGAGCGCGACTACCGACTTTCGGGCTTTCTGCCGCCTCGAGTCTCGTTGTCAGTGCATGAATGCATTATTTCGGCTTCCCGTCGTAGAGCGCATGCGCGACTCGACCACGGCATAAAAAAGGGTCTTTCTGCGGTGAAATCTCAGCGGGAACCCCGTACTTTTGACCGGCGTAGTAAGAAAATAGTATATTTCTTACTTAGGGCAGGAAAATAAGAAATGTCTCAGATTACATGTAATTGTTAACCGAGGCGAAGCCGAGGTCGACAAACATGTGATCTGAGGCTTTCTTATTTCCTGCCCGTGGTGAGAATACTATTTTTCTCCTCGACGGAGGCGGAAAGTGGCATTTTCATTTAGCGCAGCGGGCGGAAAATTGACGCTTTCCGCCCGGAGGGGAGAAAAAAAATTTTTTTCTACGGCAACTTGAAATTTGATTATTTTCCTTCAATTACGACTGAAAACGAGAAAAATCAGCATATTTGTCCTTAAAATCATAACGGTTTCTTAAGTACCCCATTTTGCCCCCCCCCTCCCCTATCTCTATTAGATAATAATGATATTAAATGCTTTTTTAAAGTGATAATAAATTTTGAACTAATTGTTTTTTTCGTACAAATAGAAGATTCTCTAAAATGCAGTTAGACAATTTGCTAATTAGAACGTCGATATGGCAATGACAGTCTATATATTGTATAAAAAAGATTCATTTTAAATTAATCCATATGAATATATCTTTTGATTGGTGAAATTTTTATTATTATTTATTTTAAGGGTTTTCCAATCGACATAACAATTTTTAAGTGTTTTATTTTTCGAGTTTACTCCAGAGATCTCACTTTTAAAATACACATATTAGATTTTCTTCCTTATTGAAAGCAAAAATTATTTTGAGGGAACAGAAGTCAGTTCGGGATCTCCACGACTAAATGTCGGGTGCTCTACCGTTTAAACTACTGAATCCCTCGGTCACAAATTTTATAACAAAATTTTTGCTTAGTTTGATAGTTAAAAATCATATATACTGTCACTCCAAAAGTCTTTCCTCAAAGATCACAAAATTTAAAATGAAAAATAAAAGATTTTGTATATCGGGAAATTCGATCGAGTGAATACCCACAAAATAAATTTAGACTTAAGCACACAAATTAAGTCATGTGGTTCCTCAGCGGTGTCACTTTAACGTCCCGTAGGATTCAGTGGCTCAGCAAGCCCATAACCTGATGCGATCGTTGAGACCAGATGGAATGTAATCAGCGTGAGCGGATAACCCTTTTGCAGGAAGATATAATAATAACGTATTAATGGGATGGCAAATAATCGATAAAGCTCTCCGGGTGTGCTTGATAGTCCGGTGCTCATCGAGGTCGAGGTTGTAGAAGCGTCAGTTGGCCAAGAAGGAATATCACCGGAGTCAAACCACTTTGTTACTTTTCAACCACTACTACTATCACTATCCACCACTACGTTTGACATATTATTATTATCATTATCACTGCAACAACTAGCAACTAACAATTCGGTGCGATCAAACATTGACTCCTACTACTATCACTATTTCACTTAATACCAATCCTAACTTTTAAATGACACTGTGTATTTTTAATATATGCTTTGTGATTCTATTGACTAAACTAAAAGTATACTTATTATTATTACTATCTGGTCATTATTTTAGATTGCACAGCTATCAGGTGCCACAACGACCTTGCAAAAAACTTTTCTCGTCAACTAAATGAGAAAATTAAATATTTCTTTGTGGCCATTATGTTTAATTGTGATAAATGTTGCCCGGGACAAACAGATTCAATCTTTTGACACAGGCATCAAGAAACTGTCTCAATCTCAATCTCATTTTTGTTTCATCTTTGCTTTTACTATTTCATAAGTAATTAGTCATTCCATAGTCACTTATTCTTTTTTTTTATTTTACTCTCAAATGTTAAAGAATTATTTAGCAAGTCCAAAACTTTCGTCCGTTATTATAATTAACTGAGTAATTAAAATTTTAATATTTCATTGTAGTTTTGAGTTTGATGTATAATATTTAAGGAGTAAATGTAATCACTCTGAAATCATCTCGCTAAAAATTTCATGCTTTTTTTCTGAAAACTTTTATAAAGTTACTCCTAATTGTTAATACGGCAAAAGTTCACGTATATTATTTATTTATTGTAGTACAATGTTATAAAATATTACTTCAAGTAATTTACATTTTTTATGTCGATTCTTTTTAATTAAAATTTAACCTTTTTCATTCTAATTAAAAAGAAAGTAAAATTTTTCTCGTTGTATTGAATTAAAAAAAAATAATAGTTTCTTATTAAAATTAAAATAATAATTTTTTGGATTAGATAAAAACATTATTAAAATTTATTTTCTTAATCTTGGATTTAAAAAAACTTTTAAATTTAATCTAGTATCCATAGAAGTTGTAATTATAAACCGAGCGAGTAAATCCGGTAATTAAAAAAGATCGAAAAAGGAATAGTAATGGATAATAAAAAGTATTTGTGTATATGTATATGAATGTGTGTGGAGTTTAAAGTGAGATAGAAAATATATAAAATGTAGCAGTTGATGGAATAGAGTAAGTACGCGCTCAGCGAGTGGTACTTACTCGCCAGATAGTTGGATTCCCGGATTTCCGGGTGCACGCTGATTCAACATTTCCCGAACATTCTCAGAGTCAGCTCGTAATACACGCTACCTCTACTTGCTACCGGTCTATGTTTCGCATTGACGCTTTCCTGCCGGAAGTATTCGATTACCGTTATGGCTAAGTCTCCTCTCCTCACGAGACCTCAGATAATAATATCTTTCAATTTTTAACTACTCATAAACATCAACAACTTTATTATCATATTTAGAATACATTTTTTTTTCTACATAACTACATAGCAATAAGATGTTTATCATTTTTCGTATCTTTTGACTCATATATCACATAATCTATTATATTTCTGAAGATATCGCGATTTTAAAGCCAAAAGGGCGTATAAAAAATTTTTTTTTGTTTTACTTAACTCAGTATTGTTAGAATTGTGAAAATTGACTGAAAAAGTGAAAAATAAAATTTTTTGTATTGAAAAAAAAGTTCTTAAAGCAAAAAGAGCGTGTTGCAAAAAAAAATGTATTTTTCATTATTTCAACGTTTTGAATTTCAACGGCTATTAAAATCGAAAATTTTATAAAGTAGACTCTTGGAATGTCAAAACATTTGATGAATGTTTAATTTTTTTAAATCTAACGAAATTTAATATCTCGAATTCTGAATTTTCATAACCATAAGTTCAAAATTTTTAATTTCTACTTTAAAAAAAAAAAAAAAAGGCGTACCTCAAAAAAAATTACATTTTTAATTTCTTTAATTAATTTTTACAGTTTTAACATTTCTGAGTTGATTGAAGCAAAAAAAAATTTTTTAACGCCCTTTTTGCTTTGATAAAGCGAAATAACATAAATCTTGTGAAGTTTTGTTGATAGTAAGACTTTTAAGTAGTTAACTTTTTGTTGTTAATTTTAATCTATAATCAAACTTTAATAAGTGATTGTAATTGTAATGTAAGCTTATACTTAGTTTTTCGAGTTTAATATGATTATTGTTTCAATTTCAAACTTAGAATTAAGTAGTTATTTCTTTTACAAGTAATTGTTTCATACATAATCACAAATTTAATGAAACTATATCAGTAGACATCTAATAGTTTTAGGATTTAATTTATTATAGAAATTAAAAAAAATATATCGATAATTATTTTTTTTTTTTCAATACAAAACTGCAAGTTAATAGTTTTTTTTTGTAATTAATTAAAAAATCTTAGCTCTTTAAACTTTCTGGTTTTTCGCAAATTGTTTTAAGCATTCATAATTCAATCTATTGAAATTTTTTATTTTAACCTAAAAATAAAATTAAGCTATTAAAAATAATTATGGAAGGTTAAAATAAAATTATATCTCAGATAATTAATTTTTTTCAGCTGAAATTAATTATATTTAAAAATTAAAAAAAAAAAAATGTACACATTTAGACAAAGTTGGTTTGTATGGCGTGCATTATGCAGTGGTTTGATAGACACTGTTTGGTGAATACAGAGACTGGCGAGTGTACAGTATAGAATTTGTAGCTGAAAAATTTATAAATCCAGGAGCTCATTGCGTATTCTTAGAGGGAATTACTTTAAAAGAAGCGAGTCATGTTCAACGGTCTCGTTGCAAACTGTGGATATATTTATGCCGAGCTTTTAACTAAATCCAACTCGTCTCAATGGAATCGTCTGTATAGACATAAATAAAAACAGAAATGAAATAAAAAATAAAATAAACTAGTAAGAAATAAAGATGAAGATGAAGATAAAGATAAAGATAAAAAATGTAAACTAAAAAGGCATTACTAACACTAGTTTAAAACCCGTCAGAAATAGCTGGTGGATAACGAAAATGGACGCAAGTCGAAATCGTAAGATCGTTAATGTCAAAGAGTCCGGTAAATCTTTAGGGACTTTGGTATAAAGTCGGATAAGACTTTTTCCAAAGTGAGTGCACCAAAAGCTAAAGCACCACCAGTACCAGCTGTCTGTCTGGCTCCTCTACCCAGAACTTTGCCAACTAAAATTACCCACCATTTATATTAGTTTTCCGCCTATCTACTCCATCGAGTATATATACAGCCACATAATATCCCGGAAAATTTTATAAAGATTAAAAATAATTATAACAACAACAGTATTAAAGTAAACCTGCCTGTTAAACTTTTAAAAATTTATTTTTTTGCATTAATGTAATAAAATGGTTTTTTATTTTTGATTGGTGCCATTGAAACGTTGTAATTGGTTATATTCAACAATTTTCCATTAAAATTGATGTATAAGGTACCGGCGGTCTACTTAAGCCTAGTCGAAGGATATAAAATGAAAAGAATCTAATTTAATCAACCGGTTGCCATCTCAGTCAGTATTCAAGTACGTTTTATATAAAATTAATAGTTTAAACATCTCTAAATCTAAAATCAATAATCATAACATTATTTAAAAATAAACATGATTATTTATATTATTCATAGAATTTATTATAGTAGAAATTACCAATTTTGATTAATATTTTGTAAAAAAAATTCCTTGAATAATGATTAACATCAAAATTGATCGATAGATTTTTTTCATCACAAATATCACTTAATTAACTAACTTAGTTAACTAAACCATATTACCCTCGGGTACTTTGGAAATTATTTTTAATAACTAACTATGAGCGATTTATACGGATTCATTTGTAAGGATCTTTAAATATCTCAGTTCTATGGAAAATAATTATAATTATTATCAATATTAATATCAACGAATTAATTTTTTGTTCTCAAAAGCTGAGCTTAAAAAAAGTTAATTTTAGTAATTTAATATCGTAAGAGCCAATATTTCAACCTGTAATCCCCTCAATGTCTTCTCGAGAGATTATCTTTATTATAATATCAGTAGGGGAATTTATTTATTGAAATATAAGGGATTTTAAATTATAAATTGAATGAATTTATGCATTTAAATTTTACGTTACATTTTTATTATCATTATAACGATTAAAAAGTCAAATTTTATAGATATCAATCATTAAATTTCAAACAATTATTTAAATAATTACTATAATAAGAATTACTAAAAATTCAAGTCGCATATCTATTCTATTGTTAGATAAGAATGACTGAAAATTTTAGTTACCGGAAAGTATTTAGAGAACTGGGTCGATTATACGCAAGCGATTACTACCCCGTGAAATTAGAAAACAATAGGTGTAGTAGGAAGAGGAGAAAAGGAAATTTGCTGAAGAACCATCGACGAATCCTCAGTAGTAAAGTTGGGCTGCGGTCAGACCGAGTTTATAGAAGCCACTAGAACGCGTGGTTTGTTGGGTCACGTTTAGTTTAGTCTACCGAGAGTGAAACCAATTGCGATCTAGGGAAATACGGATAGCACTATCAGCTATCTTCTACTTCTATCTCATATCAACTATTCTATGGCTGCTGAGAGAATTACCGATACGACACGATCTTGAGATTAATTAATCATATATACATCTATGCATCTATACATCTTACCTCGAGACACATTTTAGAAACTTCAAATTGTTGTTCTTCGTTCGAGAATTTTTTTATATTTGTTTGATATTTTTTTTAAATTTAGAAAATAATTCGAGAATAGTAATTTATGTCATATGACCGCAAAGTGGCGATTTTCTGACAACGACGATATTGCGATATGAGCTTAAGATTTGTGGCGGGAATGTACGAAAACAGGCGCAATTTTACGGGCTTGTTTTCGTACATTCACGTCACAAACTTTAAAGCGAATATCGTAAAATCGTCGTTGTCAAAATCACCACTTAGTGGCCAAATGAAATATAATATTTTTTGTTATTATCGCTCCATACGTTTAACTTTTGAGGGATAGGAGGCAAATAATGATATATTCAAATTTTATGAAGTTTCACAAGAGCAAAAAAGCTTGATTTTATATTAATTATTTTTTTATTAATATTTATTTATAACGTAGTTGTTATTTTATTAACATTAGGTCCGCTTCGTAATAAACTGACAGCAGAGAAGGAGTTAGCGCCACTCAATAGTAACTAAGTTTAAAATTGACTCAAAATTCATCGGTCGGTACACTAGAATTTGATTTATTTCGTTCTAAATTTCATCCGAATGCACAAGGACAGTACGGAAAAAAGGGAAAAGTAAACTTTGCGGCCGAGGCCGCGGAAAAAAGGTGGTATGGTAGAGTCTTTAGAAATGAGTATTTTTTCGGACGCCACCCAGCGCTCAAAAGTTGAACTTTTGGAGCGAGTATAACAAAAAAAATTTTTTGATATGTCCATATATAATTTTTTATGTGTCGTGATATTCACGCATACACTGAAGAAAAAGTATAAGTCCTATCACAATACGTTTAAGTGTATGGCTTATACCCATGTTAAATGCGCCGTCTGTATAAGTCATACGCTTAAACGTATTGCGATAGGACTTAAACTTTTTTTTCAGTGTATGGTTCTATCGGGATATATATGACATGATATGCCTGTATGAGGCCAAAGATGATCCGAGATTCCATTATATAATTTTTCGGCTAAAAGTAGTTCTCAAACTCTCCGACAGGTGGCGCATGATTGCTGAATTATCTCGTTACTAAAGAGTTAATTTTGAAGTCTTATTGTATAAAATAAAAAATCTTTTTTTACTCTTTTAAGGAATTTATCGGATAGTGATTTTTAGTTTGATTAAATACTAATTCAATGTTTGATTAATAATACATATTAATTGATGTATATATTTCTATTACAAAATAATAAATTGCAGAATTATAATAAAATATTTTTTTATTTTCATACATGGATATACATGACCATATCAAGAAATTTTTTCACAGGAAATGTTTCTTTTTGGTTCAAAATATTTAAACTTTTGTATATAATATATTTATATTGGTGGTATGATATCAAGATATAACAAAACCACACAACCAAGAAACCGAACGCTGTAGTATTAGCATTAAAGCAAATTCCGAAGAACGCCCTGGATGCTAATGCAAATGCGTCACAATGCAAGACCAAGACTAAAATCAAGAGTGAGACTGAAAGGAAAACTCACACTCAAACTCGGTGGATGCTCTCTCCGATAATTGGAAGATTGCCAGGATTGAAAGGAGCTACAAGACATTGTCCAACGAGAGAATCGAGGTGTACTAGGGATAGTTTTGACCGAATATATCTATGAGTGTGTAAGTGGATGTAGTTTTAACCAATACCAATTTAGCATCAGCAAAATTTTATCGACAGAGCATGTTGCAAAAGTACTTGGGAAGATTGGCTCGATTTCTACACTTGCTGGCGCCATTAGCGCCATTGACTAAAATTTTTACCGTTACAATAACCACAAATTCACGATCTGATGCTTTTTATCGACACTGTTGACCTCGTAGATTTTTAATATGCTACCGTTTAAATGCCAAACATTGGCTGTTTTTAGATCTGTGTACCAGATAGTTTTGAAAGGGATGGAAATAAAAATTTTGCAGATCATTATTAGCGTCATCGTTTGGATGGATTAAAAATTGTAAGTGGAAAGAGATATTATTTTTTAATGAAATTGGAATAGACACATGAAAAAGGTTGTTTTAATAAACTGCACTGAAAAAAAAGTTTTTTTCTACCAAGCAAATGTTTCCTTATGGATAAAAAATTGGTATTCTTATGATTAAAATACGAAAGTTTTTTAACTATAAGAATACAGTTTTCTCACTATCAAAAAACTAGCCTTATAATAAAACGTGGTATTTTAAGATTAAGAATACCAGTTTTTTTAAATCAAGAAAACTCGAGTAAAAAATTTAGTATTCTAGGTGGAAAAAAATTTTTTTTTTTCAGTGTGATATAAAAAAAATATACATGCCGAAATTTCGGAAAACTTTGAATGTAATTTTTGATAAATATTTTCTTGGTAAAAATTTATTTGTTAAAAAAAAATTTTTTAAATTCATCAAAAAATTTTCTAATTTGGCCTGACATAATTCTTGATATGTTTTTTTATGGCTATATGTGGCTAGATATGAAAATTGACCATATATGACAAAATAAAAAATTTTTTTTTACGAGAATTTTCAAACTTCTACTGATTTCAGTATGATTTAAAAATTTTTTTATGTGTCCATACCTCTATCATACGTAAATATTAAATAATGAATAATCATAAATGTCATGATAATTATAAGCTTAACATTAATGATAACAAGACAATGAATTTTAAACTCATTGACAAGAAAGTTTATCGATGTACGTTGAAGAGTTAATTCACGTTAATCAGAATCTAATGCGTACACTGGCATATACCTTAATAGAGATCCACAGTAGAGACCAGAGAGTAGAGCAAAGTACTGCGGCAAGTAGTACGAGCAGAGTATGAGCATACGAATACGTTAGCCAGTCTACCAGTCTACAAGTCTCACAGTGTGTAAGTGTATCAGTGACGAGTATAAGCTCGCTCCTAGGTTCCATTTCTGGGTACGGGGAAGTATCCTGAGAAGCCCTGAGGAGTCAATGTTAACGGCAGAGTTTCACAAACCTGTTTTCAACTAATTCACCCTAATGAGTCGGTTAACACGAGCATTGGGTTACCTCCAAGTTACTATTAGCTTTCGTATGCTTAATACCACAGACAACTCTATTATATTCATCTAAATGCGACCGACTAATGCAACACACGTTCACTCTCTATACAGAATAACTAACAACTAATTAGTTATTAGTAATAACTAATAACTAAGTAATAACTCGTATCTTGTGTCTTGTAAGTTATAACTGATAAATGGTCGAATTACTAGCCAAACAACTTCCCGTCACTGTGTTAGTAATTAATTTCTTGAACTCGAGTAATGCAATATCTATTACTCGCGTCCAATAATCTTTTTATTTAGTTTTTATTTTATGTTGCAGGGATTGGAAGACAAGCAAGAGGACAAAAAGAGAGTAAAGGTAAAGGTAGTTGCCGACGTATTTGTTGTAGTCTTTATGGATTACTTGTGCTCGTACAAATGAAGTCGGAAGCGAATGATTCGACACGTACTATCCATCCCTTAAGGTATCTTTATTTTCTTTTACCTACTACTTTTATCTCTTTGTATTTATAGAGTGCATGTGCATCTGTGTAACTAGGTATGTGTGAGTACCATCGTCTTTGGAATCCAGTCCCGTAAATGCTAGGAATTTTTTTCAAAGAACTACCAACTCGAACGTGATCTTTGATCTACTTGAAAATAAAAAAAAATCTTAAACTGAAAATAAACTATATTAAATCGAAAGAATTTTTTTTATAAATTTTAAGAAATTAATTTTTGGCTTCCCGATATAGAAAGAGATATTTTATTACTGAATTTTTTCATCAAAATCTATCGATAGTTTTTAGGTAGATTCCGTTAGGTATTGCATTAGTCCTCATGGTGGAATTTTTACCTGATTTTGCTATCATATGTCATAATTAATCAGGTAAGTTCCAGAAATACCATTGGTTAAAAAATGTATATATATACATATATACAGAGTGTCCCAGAAGTAACGGACGCCATTGTAGCATCTGATAAACAAAATAATTCTGAGACGAAAAGTCCTTAGCCATTTTTTAATCAGACGCATAGATAATTAATTATTAATTAAAATAACGTCCTTTTATGCGTTAGAGAGAGAGAGCGCTAGTGTCAAGTCAAGTGCGTTCCAACGAAGACGCTTGCACGTGTGAATGTGTAAGTAAATATATGTGACTACGTTAGCTATAGAAACTAGTTAGTCATACAGTTAGTTGTGTCTTTGTTTGGCACATACTTTACTGGACACTGGCGCTCTCTCTCTAACAAATAAAGAGACGTTATTTTTAATTAATAATTAATTATCTATGCGGTTAATTGAAAAATGGCTAAGGACTTTTCGTCTCAGAATTATTTTTTTCATCAGATGCTACAATGGCGTCCGTGACTTTTGAGACACCCTGTATATATATAATCGGCGACCTTGTCATCAGGATATTTGCAAAAATTTTCAACCGATCTTAATGAAACTTGGTACACATATTCTTTGAGTAATTAGTTTAGAAATGGCGGCTATTTAAAATTTTCAAAATAGTGAAAATCATGTTTTTGGTTGCTTCATTGATGTATAACTTTTGATTGAAAAGAGATAGCTAATGTCTGAAAAATTAATGTGATAGCCCATGAAATTTTCTTTAATTTGACGTATATAACATTAACTTTTTGTCAATTTTTAGTTATTTTATGAAAGTTAAGAGGTCTATTTAACCATTTTTAGGCAATGTGTAGTACAACGGGCTTATGAATGTTATTCTATCAAGAATTTTCAACAGATCCTAATGAAATTTGGTACACAAATTCATTGGACAATTAGCTCGCATAAGTCCTAGGATGGACGAAATCTGTAAATTAGTTTCGAAGTAGTAGCTCTTCAAAATTATCAAAATAGTGAAAATCACGTTTTTTTGTGGCTTCATTTATGAATAACTTTCGATTGAAAAAAGATAGCTAATTTGCGAAAAAATTCATGTGAAAACTCATGAAATTGCCTTTTATTTGTTGCACATATTGACTTTTTTTTCTTTGTTACCTTCGATATTATAACTAAAATTAAATATTTTTTATTAACTTAATTTTTTTTACTTATTAATGATTAAAATATTCATATCACCGAGAATCTAGTAGACATAAAGATTGATAATTTATTATTAAAAAATCATATATAAATTATGCTTATCTTCGAACTAGCCCAAGATAATATCCAAATAGTAAATACACCAAGAAAACTTCTGCAAAACTTCTTTATGGTAAATAGTTTAAAATTTTGGTTTTCAAGAAATTATAATAGCGAAAATAAAAAGAATTTTATATCAAATGAATTATATCTACTTTTCATTTCGGGTGAGGCCGAATGGCATTTTTTATTTTATTGTTATTTTACAATTTGTTTTAAATCTAAAACTTAGATATTAAAAATGTACTTTTTTTATTTGTTTTGCTTATTTCTGATATATATATTTTGTAAAAAAATTTTTTTTAAGAACTTCAAAAAGAGTATGTGTAATCCGTCATATATATCATCTAAGATAGTAGAGTAAAAAAATTTTTCTAAAGAAATCGAGTAATGATAAATATGTATAGAGTTTGTAGAGCAATTTTATAATTTTTTTTTTTTGCAATGTTTGAAGCATAATAAGATTCTGTAATATACATAGCTTACGCTCACACTGACGTTCAATTCTACCAAAAGATTTTAAAGCCATCTTGCACATAAATTAAATGCAAACTAATTCATCTTGGCGTATAAAGTTAACTTTTAGATTGAACAAACTTATACAATTATTTACTTAACTAGGTACTACACTGGTGCTATGGGGTTACCTGGTGTATACTTATAACTTTTATGTGTGGGTTTTTCATTACCATAAATGAAAATATTCATGTAAAATGTGAAATAAAATAATATAAAAAACATTTATTCGCGAGAGTAAAACACAGATATGCCTTTGAGCCACCGCACAGATAAAAGAAAAAAAAAAACAAGTATTAAATTTGTGAGTGATTTGATTCGACAGATTTATCTCTTGGGCAAATCTGTACACATGATATTGTCCAATCGTTGTTACTTTTTTTCACCGTTAACTAAAAATCCGACATGTGTCTGTTATAATACCGATAACGTGTCAAACTTTTTTGTAACTTTTATACACAGATTAAAAAATTAGTTTTTTATAGATGGCTATTGCTAATCGCTATTACATGCAACCTTTTTTCTTTTTTACTATAATAAAAAATTAAAATAGTAATCAAAAATCATTGATCAGTTAGGAATTTTTTTTTTTAAATGTAATATTTTACTTAGTGTATAAAAAATATTTAAAAAATAATTAATACAATTGAACTGAATCAAAAATTAAACGCAACACATTTTTTTTTGTACTATAAATTTATTCAAGTTAATTTTTAGATTTAATTATTTAATAATAAAATTTAAGATTTTAGATAAAATTTGATGTTATAAAAATGGAAAAAAAAAAAAAATGAAAATTCAAACATATTAAATTTTAATATAGTAAAATGAATGAAACCATGATCTACTTTTATAGTGCTAATAATTGTTGTTTTTACCTTATAAAAATAAAAATAAAAAATAAATTACATTTTCTGTCACATTTGAAAAGTCTGACATTAAATTTTTTTCTATTAACTAATGATATAAATTGTTAGTGAAAATATTTTAATGTCTGTAATAAATTACTGGCAGTAGTAAGTCCTATATTCTGAGTTTTATTTTCAAAGTTACTAAGAAAATAGAGAGTAATGATACGAAAAAATTTTTCTAAGCCATAAATTGTCACCGTTACTTATTCACTAAATATAATAAAAAACAGAGGTATTATATTAAAGAAACAGAATAATAAATAAAGATAAAATATTTGGAGTGGTTCCAACTGTTCTCGATAAGCTATTTAGCGTTAACCAACCTTTTCGGGTCTAATAAGCATAAAAATAGGCAAAATTGATTCAACTTTTTTCTCTTTATTTTCGAGGTATAATAAAGCTTATTTTAATTCTCCTGGTATCCAAGACTCGTACCAGTATGATGCGACATTTACGATACTTAATTTAGTTTTGTGCCAGCACCATTTGATCTCTCTTGGGAGAGTGGAGGAATCGTCGCGTCAAAGCTGAAACTTAGAATCAAGATGAATCGATCGTTGTAGTGAATAAAGTGAGAATGCTCGGGGGGAGAAATGTGATGAAAGTGCCAGCAATGAAGATGAAAATGAGGTTGAAAACGAACAAGACGATTTCCTTTGAGCCACCGTAGCTGCTTCTCGGATGTCTTCGTCGTGTGTTCAGCCAACCAATAGTCTCGAACCTTTTCAGTGTATTTCGATTGCTCTCTCTCTCTCTCTCTCTCTCTCTCTCTCTCTCTCTCTTTCACTCTTTTTCCTTATGTATGTGAACACAGCTCGTCAAATTTCTAGTGTGAGACTTGATGGTAATAGATAGGGGACCTTCATGTCAATAGTTGATTCGTCTTCATTATAATCTGAGATCTCCGTTGGAGTTGTATTATTGGGGATAAAGGGTGTCAACAGACATGTCTTGTACGAATTTTTTTTTTCAACAAAAATAAACTACCAATAACTCAAAGGAACAGTTTTGCTAAAAATATTTGAATTCTTCAGAGGGGGCGTAGTCATTTTTTATTTTTTTTTCTTTAGTGATAATTGGTACTTACAGAGGGTTTAAATTTTTAAAAGCCTCAAAAGTTCTGATTTTATTATTTTTTCATTTTATCATTATCAGTTCATCTTTACAATAAAAATACATAAAAGTAAGAATGTAGTCAATAGTCGAAACTCGCAAAAAAAGGGACCGGATTCCTTATTGGTTAAAATAAAGGCGTGCGCGTAACACGCTATTCAAATTTCTAGTAAGATATAAATGATCGGTGGTAAAAATGTGACTTTTTGAAGACGAATATCTTTGCAAGAAATTGCAGTATAGAAATTTTTTAAATACCATATCATGATGAATGAAATGATCGAATCATATTAAAAATTTATTATTTTAAGCCAAGCTATTCAAATAATATTTTAAGGAATTTGAAAGTATTTTTGAAGTTGAAATAAATTTTTGAATATTCTTTCTATGGCTTTTTGCATGTTTCGATGTTTTTTTATAGCTCAATATTCGTAGATCACATAATTATTTTATCGTAAAATTTAAAATTAGAAACTTAAAGCTTCCTTCGTTTAAATTTTTGTTTCAAAACGTTTGAATAATTAAATAGCAATGAAGTAAAAACTCTAAAAATTCTCTTCTCTCTCTCTCTCTCTCTCTCTCTCTCTCTCTTTTAGCTAAAAAAAAAATCTTTTAGCTAAAATTGTGTTTCCGGATTATGTTGATCAAAACTTCAAAGGTGCTATATACGTCAATGAATTTTTACTGCCTGAGATATATAAACTGCTTTTACAAACTAAAGAAAAGGCTAAATTAAAAAAGTTCAAGTATGTTTGGGTGACAAGTGGACAGATTTTTGCGAAAAGAGATGATGGCTCTGAAATATTTAAAATTAAATGTGTTTCTGATCTTACTAAACTAGATTAACAGTCAACTGATTCAACTAATAGCTCAACAAAAAATATATCTTCATCACTAAATGTACTTAGTCTAAATATAAATAGCCTTATTGGCCATACTGCTCAATTCTTGAATAATTCAATTAAATATTGAATAATATTTAATAATTAAAATTATAATTATAATAATAATAAATTATAATAATAAATTAACAAAACAAATAAACAAAAATTATAATAATAAATAACAAATTTATAATAATAAATTATAATTATAATAATTTTAATTAAATAATTTATTGAGTTCGTTAGTTGAATCAGATAAAAATAAATATAAATTTTTATATTAGATTTATATTCTAGTTTATGTACTTATGTAATTTTGCTATTATTACTGTATTTTTAAATCATATTGTATTTAAAATTGCCATTTGGCTTGTGCCTTGGCATTAATAAATTATCAATCAATCAATCAATCTCTCTTTTTCTCTCTAATGGCTTACAAAAAAATTTTTCATTCTAGGTTCAGTAACGATTGATAAACAGTAACTTTTAATAAATTGAAATAAAGCCAGTCCCATGGATAAGCGGTATAACGCTTGTCATGCTTGCTTGGGACTGGTGAGGCGTGGGTTCGAATCCCGGTGTGAGCTGAAATTTAATTTTCAGTGAACATTGGTGCTCGTAATTCACGCCGGGCTGTACAGGTTTGGGTTTTTCGATGGTTTCCCCAAGCCCTGTACTACCGGTGGGGCAGTTTCCCCAAAGTCGGCCCATCGCCACATTACTCTCCAGGCTGAAAAAGTATGTAATACCGCCAAACTTATTCTGCCAAACTTAATGTACCGATCAGCCTGGAGTCCCCTTCCGGTCTCGGCCGGACCCCCATCGAGACAGAAGTCTGAAAAGCGGGGTTAAAAAAAAAAAAAAAAAAAAAAAATAAATTGAAATAAATGTATTAAAAAAAAATTGTTTACTAGTGAATACAGAAAATAATATTTAAAATGAATATTATTTCGGTTAAAAAATTAACCAACAAAAATTTTATACAATTGATACTTGTTCAGTTTTTCCTAACTTACTTTTTACTAAAAAATATTTACCGTTCAATTATTTCAATGGAATATTGATTTTTTTTTTCCTAACTCTATCTTTATCTTTTATCTTCTATCTTGTATTTTATTTTTATATTATTATATATACATATTTCTTCTGTGCGTGTGTTTGTCACTGAACTCCTCCTAAACGGCTGGACCGATTTTAATGAAATTTGTTGTGTGTCTTCAAGTGGATTCGAGAATGATTTAGATTCACAATTCAGTCCACGGGAAAATGTTTATTTAATTAATTTTTTATTTATAAATTTTTGTTGATCTTGGAATGTTTTATATTGGATCCGGTAGATAGCGCTGCGATCGCAGTATTGAATATTCCAAAATATTTTATTTTAATTTCAGTGTGACCCAATAGTGTGCGCAGCGATCAGATTCAAGAAAATTTTGAGTTATTGTGTTAAAATCAGTCACATGCTAATTGAAATATTACATTGTAATAACATTTTAATAATAATTTTGATCGAAATTATTACAAACTGTAACAGATCATTCAAATAAGCTTAAAATTTTTAAATTTAAGACGTGCGTACAGGACAACGGCTGTCGGGTCTACTAGTTTTTTTTTAATTTCTATCAATTTTTGAATAGTCATAAAAAATATAAATAATAACAAGCGTGCTCAATTTATAGAAAAATGTTCAAGTCATCAAAGAACCCATAAAAGCTGAGGTTTTAGTGGTAAAAGAAAAATAAATCCCTTAGTATTTTTTGTTCATCCCCGAATGTTTTCTCAGCTATACTCTTATTTTCCAGCATAAATTTAGCTGAGTTTGCGTTGAAATTTATTCCGATCGTTCTCTTTAGTCCAAGATAATTTCCGTGATCGAACGAATTTGTCATATAATAATAATAATAATCACAATAATAAAAGTAGTCGACGATAAAGATACGCCTTTGTAGAATATTTTTATTTCTACCTTGAATTTTTATCGTTAAAATTATTATTATTATTATTATCTTTTATTAATATTATCTCTCTTGTATATTTGACGGAGTGATATCGCACTTACGACTGATTGAATGTCGGCATCTTTATCATGATTGCATTAAATAATTGAATAGATATGTACATAAATATATGTATCTATATATTTGTTTTATTTTCATCGCGTCGTTCCGTTTATTTAATTTTATACTTTAAAAAGCAACTTTAAAACCGAAAAAAAAGAAAAATTTTAAAAAATAACTTTTATACTTATTATTTTGTCGGTATCACTCGGTAGAATCTGAAACAGAGTCACTGTTGTGGAAATAACTGGTTTGAGGGAAAAAGGCTCGGCAATGTATTTTTACGACGGCAAGTCATAAGCAAAAAGGAAATGGAAAAACATATAGACCAAGAATAAAAGTAAAGACAAGTGGAAAGTGGAAGGGGAAAGAGAATAAGATGAAGATAGTGATACAATTTAAATTTCATCAATGAAATTATAGACCGACTCACCAATGGGTGTACAATTGTCTTATATAGAGCCCTTTTAAAACAAAATTAGATGAGGATGATAAAATAAAAGAAAACAAGAAAAAGAAGAAGGAGGAAATGAAAGAAGGTAATGTTAAGAGGTGGAAAATAACATAAATAAAGAACATCACCCGGTATATATCTCATATTCTTGGCATCAATCCAGAGTATTAGATCTCAAACCTTGTAATCGAGAGACTCGCGGTCGAGTAAAGTGCCCTCTTTCTTGCCTCGTTAATCGTCGTTGAATCTTTGAGGAGTCGTGTCGTTATATCAGCACTTTTGAGTACCATGGACTTACATTCTTACTTTCATTCCTTTTTCTACTAAAACTATCTCCGCTATGCCACTCAGTTCATTATAATTACCTTCATTGTAAGTTCTTTTGTTTATTTTTTAAATAAATGACATTTTATACCGTTATTTTTGTGTGGCTAAACGATTAAACTTTTTGAGGAATGCCAAAGATTTATAAAACTTTTTGGGCTCTCAAAGGGTAAAGTTGAATTTGAACTAAAAATATTTAGGGAATCAGGAGCGCATGATTAAAATTTTTGGAATAAGTCTAACAGCCAGTTATTTCGCTTTTGAAGTTTCTTGTCTTGAATTCTTGGTTTAAGAAATCTGTATCTACTAAATAAGTCTCTTGAATTAAAAATAATCCCATTTTTTTTAATTTTAATTTCCCATTAAAATAATTTATATAAAAAAGTACATCAAAAAGAAAAGAAAATTCAATGATTTAAAAAAAAAGAAAAAATAATTATTGTAACTCGAAGGAGTTTTTTAGCAGACTTCTGCAACATAAATTCGATTTTCGGTAAAAATAAAAAAGTTTTTATCGTGACAATTTACTTGTGTATTTGATTGGTTTTATTACGACAATCATTTCAAGTGTACTCTTTTATTAAAATAAAAAAACTTAAAATATTTATGTCAACGAAATCCGCGCCATTTCCTCGGAAAATAATGCCCAAGTGGGTTGAGCTTGTGTTGCAATCGAGAGCAACGTAGTCAGTATCGTAAGAAAGCACTGTAAGAGGAAAGGAAGAGGGAGAGGGAGGTTGTCCCAGGACAAACATCAGCCGGAACTTGAATATACGAATTCCGAAATTTAAGAGCCAGATCTTACAGTAACTTTCCTTTTTCCTGCTCTACAGTGAGCAAAAGTTGTAACACTCAAGTCACCGTCTAAGTGCTCACTGAATGCACGACGACACCAGAAGAGATTGCGAAAACAAAGTCCTTCACTGTCTTAACGTACACTGACTTAACTACTTATACTATTGCTTCTGGCTCGCTGGTTGTTGGCTGACTGCTGGTTGGCTGGTTGGTTAAGTATGATCGTCGTTCAAGGACTTGTGCATTATAACGCCTAGGGAAATTCATACTACTTATTCTTATGCGTTACCTCTAGTATAAAGTTACTCAAACATTTATCGTTTGCACTCGCGTTCTTCCGGATAAGTGACGACTGATAATGGCATAAAAAATATGATTTAACGCGGAATATCTTCCTGTTTTACATCTTTCAATGCTGTGAATCAGAATTTTTCTCCAACGTTATGAAAAATCCAAAACATGATTCATTTTTTTTCGAAAATTGAACGAACATTTTGAGGCGTGCTTTTTTTAATTCCTCCTCAAATAATTTAACGCTCAAGTAAGTTCCTTTATTTAATTATAAATTTTTTTATTAGGAAGCAAATTTCTAAGACTTCAAGAAGTCATTATTGGAAATTAATTAAATATTTGTCCAATAAATCAAATTTTAGAAGGAGGTTTTGAAGTAAAACTTTAGTAGAAGTGATATGAGAGTAAATTTAGTTTTTTTTTTTCTTGATAAAAGTAACGCTCAGTAATCTATAGTCTGTTTACGTAGCTTCCGCTATTTAAAAATAATAACTAACAACGGTATACTAAATGTCGTGAGCATATGTGATATATAGGGACCGTGGTTCTAAACTTTTATGCCAACTAGTGGTAAACATCTTAATCTATTGGAATCATTTGTTTTACAAATGTTTTCAAACAGATAAAATTAAATGTAATAAAAGATTACCCCAAAAAATTTTTTAAAATTCATACACATACAATTTATTTATTTTTTTTTCGTCGAAAGTTAAAATTTTTTTTATACAATTTTTGTAAGAATTTTTATTGAAAAATTTTTTTAACTTGAGAAAATTTTAGATAATTTTTTAATTAATGACCTCATAACAACATTAAAATTTTAACTGATGGATCTATGTATGTGATTCAAACTATAGTTTAATGTTAACACACTCTGAGTAGTGCATTATTTGTTTGATAATTCAACGTGACTCCATTCTGTAATATTTATTATGTATTAATATATATTTTATTCTCTCTGGACGAGCAATGAGGAATGAGCTAATTAAATATGCCGGTGTTCATTTAGATACTGGAAGCTTGATTAACTCCAATTAATAACTCCATTAAAAAGGTAACATTAAAAACATATTCGTTTTATTGTGTTATTATTGTACACGATTATCATGGGTGGATGGATTAAATTAATAATTATTAACTCTACACTGACGCATAAAATAATGTTGTTTAATTATCAACAATAAGAGCTTTCGGAAAAAAATTCGGGTAGCTTTAACAATAAACGAAAATAAAAAATTCAGAGTGATGTTTCATACACCTGAAATATTTTACGAGAGCTATTACGGTTGTAAAAATTGCTTGTAAAAATTGCAAAAGTTATTAACAATTAACTGAAAAAATGGGGATTTAGTTTTTTGAAAATATCTCAAAAACTAATGAAGATTTATTAAATTTAAAAAAAGATTCAAAAATAGGAGGAAATTTCCCCAAAAAAGTCTCGATTCCCAGAACCGTAGGACCAATATTTTAAAAATTTATGTCTATGCAGCTTCTGACAACATAAAAACGGATCATTAAGGAAGTACGAGCACCAAGACAACTTTTGATAAAAGGCTTGATTTTTCTTTAATATGAAGTTTAAATATGTCTAAACAAATTTCGAAAATTTGAAGGAGATTGCCCGATTATTTAAATAAATAATTAACTTCAAAGTTGAGCAATTTAACATTGGTCTTATGGGGTAATCTCCAAACATTGATACATTTCTGTATTTTTCTCGTAAAACTGTCGGTGAATATTTTTAAAAAACTTATGGATGAAAGTAAATATATTAGTGATAAATCTAATTCAAAAAAATTTACACTTGCCCGACTAATTAAAGTATATTAATTAAAAGAAAAATAAACGCCGCCATTAGCCAATGTTAAATGTTTATCTATATATTGAGAAAAATCATATGGTTACTGCTCTCCCCTTACCGCACTAGAGTCGATACCTATCCTCACCCCGTCTAGCGCTCGTACTTCCTTATTAATATTTTGAAGAAAAAATTTTTTTCGACGATTAATTTAAGTTTTTAATTTTGCAACAACGAAAATTATTAACAAAAAACTGAAAAATGAAATTTTTTTAATTTTTTCAACGGGGATCTATTCTGAAAACTGCCAAGAATTGCTCCACCCGTGTTAAAATAAATCGACTTAAAATTGTCTTAAAATTGTCGTTTGTTTAGGATCTTAAACGTGACACAACTCAAGACTATTTTAAGACTCTTTTAAGGCGCTAAAAAAAATTTCCGAGAACAGATTTTTGAAAACTTGGTTCTCGAATTTGTTGGGAAAATTAATTTTTAGACATTTTTAGTCGATTTTACGAGTTTCTAAACGCAATATTTTTGAGTAAGATGTTTTTAAATTGAATTTATAATTGTTAAAAAATTATATCCGACAATTTTAAGACGTTCCGTTTTAATGTTCCGGGGCTCTATCGCTGTTAGCTCATCTCAAAATAGTCTCAAATTTTCTGTTTAAGATTTTTTTGAGACTAATTTATTTAGATCATTTTAAGACAATTTAAAGACGTTCCATAATTATGTTCCGGAGCTCTGTCGCTGTAAGATTTTTTAAAGACTATTTTAAGATTTTTTCAAGACGATTTTAAGATTTTTTTAAGACTTTTTGAGATATTTTAAAAAAACTAAATCCCCTTTTTTTCAGTTAATTGTTAATAACTTTTGCAATTTTTACAAGCGGAACTTTATTTTTTTTCAAAAATCATCTAGATGCAATTCCGAATCGAATGACAGCTCAATAAAAATTTTAGGAGACTGCTGAAAAAAGTTAACCAAAAAGGCACTTGTTGGCTAGACTACAACTACCGTATTGAGTTACGAGCGCTACAGAAGAATCTGTTGACGAATAAAAATGACAGAAAAAGATATATATTTTATTAATTTTGAAGCATGAATAATCTTTAAATCAATTTTTAAATTAATTTTTTGTCTTCATTATTTTTGTTAATAAAATTATTTTTAACTTCTATGGTACCATACTATAATCAATTAAAGCATAAAAACTATTTTTTTAGATCATAAATATTTCTAAAAAAATTGTATTAGTCAGTTCTTTTCGTTAAGAAGTAGTTTTATACGTGTCCATCGATAATTGAAAACAAAAATTACCGAACAAATTTTAATTAAATTAGCTATTAAAAAGAAGCTGTTGATTCTTTAAATTCGACAAAAAATCATTTTTGTAGAGAATTTAATTTCCTACAAAACCATACCAAGGGTTTTTTCATATTTGGTATATTGAATTTTCTATGATCAAAAAATAAGTGAAAAAAAACTTTTTTTGGCGAAAATTCTTCTTTTTGCGAGCGCTAATAGAAAAATGAAGATAAAGCGCTCAAATTTTGACACAATTTTTTTTCGTAACTCTAAACGAAATTTTGATATGGGACCGAAAAAAAAAAATCTTCGATTTATTTGGCACAGTCTAGTGTATAGCTTATACCCATGTTAAATGCGCCATCTGTATAAGTCATACGCTTAAACGTATTACGATAGGACTTAAACTTTTTTTTCAGTGTAAAGTAAACAATATTTTCCATAATTAAAAAAGAGCATTACGGTTACTGTATTTAAAAAAACAGTAATTAACATTTCTTAGATTGTATCAAATTTTCTTAATAAGAAAATAATTTTAACTCTAAATTAATTTATAAAAAAATATATTTAGACATAGAAATAAATTAATTTATTAATTGTTAATAAATTTTTCTTTTATCGGTGTACAAAAAATTGCAACAGTGCAAAAAAAATTTAAAGAAAAGCAGATCAATAGCTCAAACTATACATGGTGCGACAACTACCGTAGTAAATAATTTTTTTTTTCCACGTTTCTACTCAAAAGTATATTTTTTATTACAGAAAGTTAATTCATGAGTACACGAGACCGAAATAAAAATATAGGTTTTTATTCAGTTGAAAAATAGCATTACACTGTTTGGATTTCAGACATCGAGTGCATCAGATTCAAGACACGTGAGAACCTTAATGGAAGTCGTCTATTATCAGGATTCCTGTAACACTATCATTCCTTCCCTCTCTACTGTTTTTTTTTTTTTTTTATATATTTACTCCTTACTCACTCACCGACTCGCTCGGTAGTTTACTCTTAGCTCGCTCACTTATTCCAGGACATAATATATAAAATACATAAAATAAAAATCTAATGGAAGGATCATCGAGCTCAGGACGTTAGATAATGAGATAGACGCTTAACACTTTACTACTGGATAGAAGGATGAGGAGGTTGAGGAGTACAATGCCCGAGTCGGAAAATAAAAAGCGCGGTCAAGTGTCTAGTTTTTGAGACTTGTCGACAAGAAAGGTACACATTCATATGCCGTGAAGCCATCTGTGTCGTGTTCGTTGAATAAGCGTCCCAGTGATAGTAATAGTAATAATAATGATGATAGTAATAGTAACAGTGCTGGTGTCACTGTTACTTTAGAGGGTAGAAGTGATAGTAGTGGTTTTATTTCAGTAAATGGTACACTGAAAAGAATGAGAAATAAAATAAAAAATGAAGGTGTGAAAGATGTTGAAGGGCGGGGTTTAAGGAGCGAACAAAGTCCCAGGATAAATCGTTGTTCACGAGTCAAGACAAAGCTCCAGGGAATATCCAAAAATCCTTTTGCAGATGCGGAGAATCTTGGAGACTTTCAATGCTCGGCTCTATGCGTATCAAATAAAAATTTTTTATTTACGCTTCTTCCACGCCGTTTTCTCCGAACCGCAGGTTGATGTGTTAATATTTCAAACAGAACGTATTTCATACGCTATTGTCATTTATTAACAGATTAATATTTTATTATTCTCGCAGTATATTCATCTTTCGTGAGTGTTTCATATTTTTAACATCATGAATCGTTTATTTTTCTGTCGAGATACATTTTTTAAAATTTTAGTCCTCTTAATTGTTTACGGCTATTACTCGAAAATTAAACTCTGAATAAACAACTGATTTTTCTCTTTTTTTTACATTTTGTTTATTAATATTTGTGTTCATTGAACTGATTGCTTTTTTAAATTACTAAATAGTTGAATGGTCATTTTATGTTTACGGAACATGTGAATAAATATTTTTGAAAATGTTGTTTTTAGTTCAAGATTTTTTCTCGTGAATTAATTTCCTTTTTTGTTTACCAGGTTAACAATTTGAAAAAAAAAATAAATAAATTTTGTAGAAATCTAAATATATATTAATAGTTGAAAATATTATACATTTGTTTAGAATAGTTCTGACTATTCATTAAACAGAATTAAATGTTAAAGAGCATTGAACAAATAGTTTTATGTGTAACGAGTATTGATTTATAGTAAATATACGTCCATCGTCGACAAATATTTATCAGTGGTTAATAAGTATGCTGTGTACCGAACAAAATATCTTATGAACTGCATTGGCTTGTACATATTGACACAACATAAATCATTACATCGATGTACTTTTTATAATAATCTAAACGGTGGGTAAATATTTGATCAAAATCACAATATTTGATAAAAACATAAATTTACGAATAAAAGTAATCTACGGGAGTTTTTTTATCGTCGAGAAAAAAAAATTTTAATAAAATAAACATGAAACTTCAGAGAAATGTAAGAGCATTTTTCACAAAAAATTTTATCAATATTTGATTGAAATTTTAGTAGAATATTTTATCATTTTAATAGCTTGAGATTTATTGAATAAACAACCACCATAAGCAGATTATCATATTTTTCAGATAAATCACATGTAGACCAGGAAGGAATATTGTAAAACAAAGACTCTTTGAAAAAAAGGGTAAAAAAGCGAGTCTATCAACGGGACGGATTTATGAGAGGACATTGAAGTTTTCTTGCTAGGTCTGGATCTCTACTGGTCCTCCATTTTTCCATTTACTAGACTACTGACTACCCGATCCTCGTTCCGACAGCAGCCGGATTGAATAATTCAAAGCGTACTCACCGACCACGTTGAGGGTATAGTTGAGGGACATCTTTGGTTCTGTGCTGACTTGGCATTCGTAGACGCCCGAGTCTCGTTCCTGCGGCGACTTTATCTGCAGTGTCCAATTCTCAGACTTGTCCGGATGAATCACTTGAAATCTTAGGTCAGATGTATACGTCGATATTCCTGCGCTGATTATGTGCATGTCACGTTGACGCATCCACGACACCTGGACAAAAATTCATCATATCATATAATAACATAATTTATCTTTTTAAATTAGAAAAAAAAAAAAAAAACGGTTTTTCAGTTATTACTTTAAAGCCATCTCCTTTATATTTATTATTTATTTTGTTTACTCTCTACTACACTCTTTAGCAACATTTTTACCAAATTATTTTGTAATACATTCACACTTCACTTTTATCAACTTTTTATGCTATTAAATTTTATTGTGAGAATGATAAGTATCATTGAAAGCAAGAGATACATTATTTTTGTCTGAAATATAGAATGGAAAATACGAGAATAAGAAATTTTTACTCTATGATTTTTCATTATTTAATTTTATTTGATGTTCATTTTAGATTTTCACTGAATTTCAGAATTTTGGCCATTTATAATTTCATTATAGTTTAATATGATGCATTTTTCCAATATAGAATTTCCAATTTTTTTAATGCTACATTTACATTTCTTTCCTTGCTAGGAATTTAAATTGCGCGCATACGCATGCGCTCTATTCCTGATAAGGATCAGGGGTCACTTTTTCGATTAGTATCGATATAATTTCAGTACTAAGCTAACTTCACTTTAGTCATTAATTTTATATTTTAGGATAAATTAAAAATTTTTTCCATATGCCAAATTTACATTCTTTGTAACGTAAAATTGACATTTTAGGTTGACAGTTTTTATAACGTTAAAATTATATTTATAAAAATGAAAATTTGATAATTATGTCTTGAAAAGACTTTTTGTTCGAAGTGGGCATACATCGCTGGATCAGGCCACTTATGGACAGACTAAATTTTTTGATATGAACATATATGACCGTCTCTTGAAATTTCTTAAAATCTCTAATTTTGTACAAATATATAAAAAAACAACAGTTTTCATTTATAATCTCTGCTTTGTTTATAAAAAGAAAATATATTACTGTTTTAAAGTTAAAATTTTCTACCATTTAAATTGAGATTTTACTTAAAAAACAATTAGTAATAAGTAATTAGCGTTCAACCGTCAAATCTATATTACCCGTCTTTTATTAAATTTAAACCTCTTAAAGTAAACTTTCTTCAACGATTTTTAATTTTATTACAAGGACAATATCATCGAGACCAGACAGTAATATCTTCTTTCGAGTCTTGAAATGAGAAGATAAACAAAATAAAGAATACGTATAAATATAAACATATAATCTATAATACATAAAGGTCGACAAAGAAACTAATGTATCTTCCTGAGAGAGCGCAGCCTTCGCAAATTGGATCCATTTTCTCTTGTAAAAAGAAAAAAAAATCCAGAAAAAATGTAACAGAGAATTGGAAATTCACTTGAAATATATATACAGCGCATGTATATATTCCATGAACATAAGTCACGGTTTGGTGGACCCAGTAATAGTCTAAATTTAAAAAGATCCAAGTGATTTTATAATAAGTGTAAAAATGTTATGTAAAAAAAAGCTGTTTGTATAATTTAACAGATTTTATTTTAAATGAAAATGCGGTTAAGTCAATATTAAAATTCGATAAAATAAAAAGTAGAAAGAGTAAGTAAGAAATGTTAATTTCTGATAATAATAATAATAACTTTTTACAGGATAACTATTTTATAATAGAATTGCATAATAACGTGATTGTGAGAATGAAAAATGGTATTACTGATCTGATGGATAATGTCTAATTATAATATTCAAAAAGGCTTTTTAAAGCAAACGGGTATGTTGCTGAAGGCGAACCGGCCCAAAGTATTGTATACATATATTCTTGAAGAATAAAATTCTCTGAGTTGTTCGTCTTCATCTTATATCTCATTCTTCCTATATTACTACCACTGGCATATAATATTAGTCATAGTGGGTAGCGGTATTGCTTTTGCTTTAGCTTTAGCTTCTGCTTCTACCGCTGCTACTTATTCGTAGTGCACTTATTTTCCGGGCGCTGCACAAACTCGGTCTTTATCCTAAATTGAAAGGTACTCGCTTTCTCTTGGTATGCTTCTCCACTCTTTTAGTCTTTGTGACACGTATTTTCCAAAAGGAAATTTATTTTTCTGACAGTTACTGTATTATTCTCACTTTAACCACTAACAAATAACATTTTTTATTTTTAACTTTCACGGATTTTTATCTTTAATCTTACTCAAAGCTCCTCCCAGCAGGTCAAACCATTTTATTATTCTTATTTTACATTTATATTTATATTTTTGTAATTGAATTATATACGTTATATTTTAAATTATGCTATTTGTTGCTGAAAATATTTTATTTTATTATACATACATCCTCAGCGTTGTTATTATAATTTTACCGAACGATGAAATTCAATATAATTCTATAAAGCATTACCTGGAATTTGATAAAGATTCTCTGGTATTTTTATTGAATTTTATCAAGCGATTGCACAAACATAACGTTTCAGTTTCAAATATTAATAAAACTTTTATTTGACCCAGAAATATATTAAATTTTTTTAATCATTTTTTATAGAGCATTACAATATTGCACGCTGAAAAACGTGAAGCATTTTTCTGTTGCTACGAAATTCTTTAATTTATTCATTTCTTTTAACACTAAAAAATTAACGATTCGTACAGAAAAATGGAAATAATTTATTGATCACTAATCCAACTTTTTTTTTTTTTAAGTCGATTCATCATTAAAATAATAAAAAAAAAAAAAAAAATTTGTCAAGCCTATAAAAAGATATAAAAGATATTTACATACTAAAAAAAAGTACTTTTTTACTGCCAATATTTTTTGTTCTGAAAGCAAGATTGTCAAAATTGATTAAATTTTACTTGATTCAATAATTTTTTGACTTGTTTCAAAACAATGAAACTCTTCAAAATTATTATCTTGGTTTAAGAATTTTTCTATTGATTCAAGTTAATTTTCTTTTTCAATGTGTGAAATGATTTTTTATCGAATTACAAAATACCGAGATTAAAAAGGACATAATATTAGTAATATTTGATTAAAACTTACCTCTTCCAAATAAAAAAACAATTTATTAAATCAAAAGATTAAGATCAAAAATTAAGATTCTACTCTACAATTAGTTTGGTAGTTGACTAAAATTTTAATGTTTTGAGGTTCCAATTTTTTATAATAAACATTTGAAGGCATAAAAAAAACTAATCATTATTTTAAATATATACACGGAAAAAAAAAAATATCGCTCTCAGAGCCATACTGTAATGCTACTATAGCTATCTCCACTTTACTAACTGTTAGATTCTTACTGAAGCCATCTAGTAGATCGCTCTGACAGGAATACATTAGTTAGCTAAAATAGCTAAACCGTATTGCTGGGAGAGCCAAACGGGATTGCTGAGAGCAGTAAACGCCTCGCTGTAGTCTCAGATTTCGCGCGCAGTCTTGTGTGTTGACATATTTGATAACCTCAAAAATATTTGTTAATCGTGAATTCACTGATGACTACCAAATAAAGTATTATTTATGGATTGATGCAAATTTATTTATTATATCGAGTAATAAATTAATTTTATAGCAATTGATAACTAATAAATTAGTGCATAGCTTGTGTTTTTTTTTATGTTTAAACAAATTTAAACTTAGTTGAAATAAAAAAATTATACTGAAAGTTTTTTTTCTAAGTTTTAGACATTTTTTTTTTAATTGTTATTTTCGTATATTTATTTATTATTTTTTTAAAATTGTCAAACTTCTGATTATAATTTTATATAATGACGTTAAAGTTAACAGTCACTTGATAATTTTTTAATTTTATTTAATAAATAAATTTTTTTTGAAAAATTATTTTTAAAAAATTGCATTTATGATTTTTTTAAATTTTTACATATCAATTTTTTTTTTCATTTTTTTTACCATAATTATTTATTAAAAAAATTCTAAAAATTATTAAATATCTGCTAAATTAATTTTCAATTACATTTATTAATGATAAATAATATGGAACCATGTTTTTATTTAAATTATAATTTATTATAATTATCAAAATTTTTTATTGACCTTTTTTATGTCGTTTAATTTAATTTTTTTATTCAATCAAAATTAAGTAAATAATTTTAAATTCATCAATTAATAAATATAATTTTTGAAATTATTATTTATAAATATTATTATATATTGAAATCATTATTTATAAATATTGTTATTCAGTTAATAGATATTGGTACGTGTGTATGTGGTTAAGTTGGACGGCGCCGTTGAAAAATGTAGTTAGTGATTCTAGCTAACTAAAGTATTCCTACCAGAGCCATACAGTATTGCTACTGTAGGAAAACGTTTTGCTGTCGTAGCGCTCTACGAGTAGCTCTCTAGTAGATGGCTCCAGTAGCAATATTATTTTTTCCGTGTAACTTTTCCTTTTAACGTATCACAAAACAGTGATTAAATTATCGGAAAGAAGGAATTGCGGAAAAATGAACTTAAACGTAAATGAATTCCCCTATATTTGGTTGAAAACAATGAAATGTAATGCATAAGCAACCATAAAGGCGATATTATAACTGTATGATCCGCTGACAGCCCGAGGCTAAGAATTCCAGTCGAATAACCATTTACGTATTAAAGCAAATCGATTGGGTTCATTTGGTGTAACCATTGAGCTGTAATCGGTAACTAAATTTTCGGACTATGATCAAATCATCTTTCCGATAAAATAATGCCCTGAGCGTACGTACCAATCGGTAAAGCAACTATAGGTACTAGTAGAGAATTTACCGGGCATACTACCTTTTATTTTTTAATACCCTTTTTTTCTCATTGTTTAGTCCGTACTTTTCTCATTCATTATTACTTTTTTTTCAATTCATTTTCTTTTTCATCGTTATGCATGGATACAAGAGCATAATCGCCGACGGAAGAGAGTGAGAGAAAGTTAAGTTAAAAATAAAAAAATTTATCACAAAAAAGCTCTTACAAGATGGAACTTCGTGGTACTTTAGGCAAATTGTTCGATTTGAATGCTGGGAATAAAAACTAATATGCCTCTTTTATGCTATACAGAAAAATATAAATACACATGCATATTGAGCTTGTGCTTGTGTTGTGTTCTGATTTGCTCTGCTGTGTGAGGGATGTCCAGAGGGATAAAAAAATATAAATACAAAGAAAATGAGAATAGAGTCATTATGTTTTAGTTTTCCCGCAGAAAAAGTAGAGCACAGAATTGTGCGTATATTGCCTGATGGACGTTATAAAAATTTCGCCTCAGAAAAACAGAGCTTTGCTGACTCGAAATATGAGATCAAGCTCAACACGTCAGTCTTTGGTGTCGCGCATAAAAGTGGTGAGAGAAAAAAATTTTAAGGATGCTTGTTTAAAATAATTTAATTAAAATCTTTTCATCATTAATATAAAAACATGAGGTAAAATATGACTTTTTTTAGTTTTAGATTTATGATATTTATTTACAGAGTACTTGAAAGTGAGCTAATCCACTTTTTTTTTTGTTACGACACTTTTTAATTAACTGTATCTTACTTAATAAATTTGACCAGGAGTTAATAAATTCATAATTTGGTGAATTCATAAATGCACGCCTCATAGTGATGCGAATGAGTAGAAAAAGTTATATAATCTGGACAAAAGTTGACGAAAACTGCCGTATGTCAGCTGTCAACTTTTTGATTTTAGTTCTTTAATAATCTAATGATGTCGAATTAAATAATTTTAATTGACCTTAGAAATTTTGTATCTCTGGTATTTTTTATCATTTCTTTTTCCTGGAAATTATAAACGAATACTGATAAAAAAAAAAAAAAAATAAAGTCTGAACCAATGATTTAACCTAAAAATTAAATTGAAAAAAAATTTCACGCTCAAAAGTTACAAAGTAATCCTCTTTATCGACGGTCGAATTGACTTTTATTGTTAAAGATTTTTTTTTACTATTTTTTTCACCCGATGCAATGATAAGAGTCTTGTATACGAGTTTTGATAGTAAAGGGATTTTAAGGATGGATGGGAATATAAAAAGATTTGAGATTATTAATTACTGACAGTTTTTATCGTGTTAAAAAATATAACCTTGGACGAACGGACGCGAAAAAAAAGTTCTATCAATACGAGGTCAATTCAGTTTTTATTTTTAACCATAAATACTTTTGCACTACCCTAAAATCCTCTTTTTATATTTTAAAGTTATTTATTTCATTAAGTCAATAATTTTTTATTTAACCCCTCTCTAAAAAGTGAAATATATTTCAATTAGTTATTCCCATAAATTATAATTTAAATTAACTGAAAATAATAAAATATTCAGCCATAAAAAGTTTATCATTATCATTATCATTGTTAATAATTAATCATTAAAATACTTTAATTTAAATGCATGAAATAATTTGAAAGTTATATTTAAATAATTAATATTTGAATAACTTAGTTTCCAAGCTTATATTAATATACTATCCGTTGAAGTTTTAGTGACCGAGTTAACATCTTCTGGCCATCAATTACGTACACGAGCTATTACTAACTACCCAACTTAACAATAGAACTTAATTATCAAATCTCTATTATTAATAAATCATTTTTATCATCATTTTTATAATTAAAAAAAAAAATAATTTTTTTTTTTCGATAAAAATGAACATTTTTTAACAAAAAATTATCATCTGATTTTAATTTTCATCCCTAGACTCAGGAATAAACAGTAAAAGCAAAGCTAACAATTTTTCATTACCCACGCCATTAAAGTCAACCATTCGTGTGTTGTCAAAACCATTTGAATGACGTTCACTTAAATAAATACACTGTATCTCGCGGTGGTATTAAATTTTTATCCGATATATCTGTACAGCGAGTCGTAAAAAATTTCTATAAATAAAGTTATTGACTTTTAAGTAATTGACAAAAATTCATAAAAAAAAAATAAATATACAAATCGACTTTGTATGAAAGTTGAAAGTTTTATGTATAAAAAAAATAATTATAATTATTTATTTATTTTCTTTATTCAAAAACCTAACAGCACAAGGCCAATAACAAGGTTACAAAAAGTTACAAAATTGTAAATCTAAATGGCACATGTAACTAAAGAACAATAGTAACAGTAATATTATTTTATATAAAATGATGAAACATAATTTAAAGCAGAAATACAATGTTATAAATATAATGTTATAAAGCTGTAGAACATAGTATTATAGTCATAATAGCGTATTAATGTAGTAACATCATAAGGTATATATATATACATAAATAATAATAAATTCTCTATGAATATGAATAATTGATTGAAATAATTTACGTACAGTATGGTAATTTAGTTCCCGCGTCGAAATTCGCGGAAAGTTATGTCGGAAAAGTTTAAAGCCAAAGAAGGGTTTTTCCGTATACAAAATCAAGAAATGCCGTTGAGCAAACGAATATTGGCAATAAACTCGCAATCCAATTTAGCAATACGTATAAAATACTAGTCAACTACTTACTTTTATGAGGACAGGGTATAAAAAGTCTTGGCTATAGAGTATGATAGAAGGATAGAAGAGAGAGAGATGAAAGGAGGATAAAGAGGTGCATGGAAAGGGGTGCAAAAGTTTAACCGAACTGGTTTGCTGTGCAGAGAAATAGAACTGAGGAATAGACCCTCGGCAATCCAAGTACGTGCGAGTACTAAAATGCAAATAGTGTCGATTCGCGCGTACTTATACGGCTCCCAAGCGTTTGCCTCCTTGCAGCACACTTGTTTTTCCAGATAGAATGGGTTTTCGATCAAGGGAGGACGAGATGGAATTAAGCCAAATCAAAATAAAAATAAAAATCAAAAAAGACACTAAAGTTCAGTTGATCTTAATTCTCTTTTCTTTTCCAATTGATTGTTTTCTTTTTTTTTTTACTTTTAGGTTCCCAGACCAGGCAGATTAGAGAGACGGATCAAATTCGTGAACATCCGGTGGATTTAAACTTTTTAAATCGATGGAACGTTAAATCTCGCGGCATGACTATCGAAAAGAGAATAGACATAGTTTTATTATTTTCCGAGTCTTACTTATCCTTCACCGGTATATTTCTGTGCCGAATAAGAAGAAGTAACCCCCGTCATTATTCTCAAACTAAACTCATCCTTCTCTGTTCTCCGGTACTTATTTTCTTAAGCCCGTCTAGTCCCACACCACGGGCATTAGCATTAAGAGTTTTGGATCGGTTATGCTTGGAAACTTTTCCTCAGTTGAGAGTCAGTAGTCTCGAAGGAAAAAGGTTTCCGAGATTGAAAACTGGGCCGGTGCAGCTGAATCGAAAAGTAATCTATAGCTGAGTGAGTAGAACCGCCACATTGAATTCGGCTTTCAATTCACTTCCAAGACCCCTAACTCTTGATAAGGTGTTTTTTACATTTTTTAAAAACTTTTTTTTTCCCGCCGTCTTACCTTGTCGATCCCCATCGGACTCGTCAAGTGTTACTAACTTTTACAATTCCACACGCAACTTCATCCCGATATTACCGTCGATGCTTCTTATAACTTTTCTGTCTTTAATTGTTACCTAGTCCTGTACTTTTTTTTTTTTTTTTAGCAACTAAGTTTTGTCAGTCTTAATCGACAATCAAAGGAAAAATTTTTCTACACTTTTAATTGGGTAAAAAAACTGTATTGTATGTTTAACATCCGTGGGTAAATTTGATACATTAAATATTGTTTGCTTAGCTTCGTTTTAATATATAGAGAGCAATCGATGGCCTAATTTTGAAATATCGTAACCTACAAAAAATATGTTTGGTAAAAGAATTGTTTGGTAGTATCTTTAGATGGAGGACACAGTATTTTCTTAGAAATTTTAAAAATATTTTATAAAATTATTCGTTACAAAATCATCTGATTATAACAATCAGATTTTTTAATTAGTTCATTTCGTGACGTGTATTTGTATGTATAGAAAGAAGCTCACTTGAAAATTTTATTCCTTAATCTTGAAAAATTCACAAGTTATAAATTTTAAAAATTTTCGGAAAGTAGCAGCCGAATAAGTTTTTAAAATTCATAACTACTCATTAATTCAACATAAACGACAAACATTGGAGTCATTTTCTATCTTAAAGTTTAGTTTCATTAAAAAAAAAAAAAAAAAAAAAGAAAAAATTTATCTTATTCTAAACTATGAAACAAAATTTTTTCATATTTTTTTTTAGAAATATACTTTTTTCTGGAAATCCATAAATGTTTCAACGAAAAATTTGAAAAGTAAAAAGCACGCGGATGCTGTTTTACAATACAATGTATAAAATATATATTAAACTTGCTCGATGTTTGGTGAAAATTCTTTTTATCCATATATGAACATATCAGGCTAGAGAGAAGAGTAGAAAAATATTGTATCAAAGGTTTCCATTTTCTCTAGGAATGTGTAGATTAATAACAATTAAAATTTTTTTTTAAACAAAATTTGGCTTAGTAGTTGATTAATAAAGGTAAACACATCTTAAACATCTCTCTTATAACAAGACAATTCAGCGATCAAAAATAGAGTGAAAAATTTGGTGTTTACAAGAATTTGGACATAAAAAAAAATTTTTGAAATTATTGAAAATCGAAAAAAAAAAGTGGTAATTATGGAAATTCCACTACTGGATCGAGCTCAAATGTTGTTGAAAAGATAATAGTTTATCGTCAAAAATTTTCAACAAAATCAAAATATACACGGAGAAAAAAATTTTGCTATAGGAACTCTATAGCAGTTAGTTAGTTGTAAAAAGTTCCAGTAGGTTAACGTTTTCTTATGGGAACAATACCGTTTGGCTCCTGCAACTCTACATCGTTGAGCTCTGAGAGCTAAACGTTATTTACCTCTCACAACTCTACAAGATCGTTCTAAGACTATAACAAATTTTTGGAAGTCTGTTTAATAATTTTTTTTACGTTTTAGCATTGATAATTTAATAAATAAATGCGGCAGAATGAATTTATATTGCCAACAATAATTGTATATGACAAATAAGAATAGTATTATAATAGAAATAAAATAATAATAGAATTTATATTACAAATAAAAATTATTTGTTAAATAAAAATATGGTCGTCACAAAATTATCTTATTTTCTTAATTATATCAATAAATATTGGACATAAAATCACTACCGTATATGCACAAGAAAAGATAAATAAACGAAAACAAATTTTATTTTGTGTTAAATGGGGTCTTTTAAATGTATTCCGATAACTTATTACTTAATATCACAATATATTCAACTAATAAATTAAATTAAGTCACTACAAATCAACCTTGAAAAACCATAAATACAAAACTGTTCTAACGAAATTCAATTTGATAAAAAAAAAAAAAAAAAACCTATTTCCTTAAATAAATAAACTGGAAACTTAATTGTCCTCATATATTTTTAATAATATGGATGAGTTACAAAATAATTCTGTTTGTTATTTTAGAAGGTTATAAAATATGTCAGCGCACTCCACTACTGCGCAACGTAGAGCGCTCCCAACTATACCGTTTGGCTCTGAGAACAATCCCGTAGAGCTCTGAGAGCTCAACAACATTGAGTTATCAGAACTAAATAACATTTTGTTACTATAACTCTACAACGAACAGTAAACTGTGTATAGTTGTGGTAACTCTACAGTTAGGTTACCAGAACGAAATTTTTTTTCCGTGTACACTCACTTTGAAAAAAAAAGCTTTAAAATTCAAAACTCAAAAGATATATTAACACTTTGGATAATTTTTTTTTTTTTGAAAAGTCCATAAACAAAATATTTTAAAGAAAAAATATTCCAACTGAAAAAAGAGCGATATATTCGAAAATTCTATTTTTTGAACGGGTACGTTAAAATGTCGATAAATTGAGAAAATCACAAATAAAAATTCTTCAAGGCATTCTGTTTGACGTTGAATGTCCTACAGACATACCAAGCTATATCAGAAAATTTTTCCACACGACTGCTAAATTGAACCGATAACTCCATAGTTTATTTTTGTTTAATTTAACCTAAAGCGAAAGAGCCAAATTAGGAATGATGTGATGTGAAGTGATGTGACGTTAAAAATGTTGATGGAAACAGTCGCAGTAGAGTAAATTAATATGTCACCTGGAACTAAAAGTGATATGCTTTGAAACGTAATGCCAAGTTCAGGCAGAAGCGAAGGTATTACTGAGGGATGGAATGTCGATGTGATGAGCTGGATATTGAAACTGGATAGACTATATTAATTAACCAGTAAGCGTATGTACATCTCCATCTGTCTCTGAGAATATATTCGCGTCTACTGGCGCTGTAATGAGTGTAATATATATCAAAGCTAACTCGCCAAGTCGTTGTCATCGTTCTCATCCTCATCCTTGTCCTAGTCCTCGTCCTCAGTCTCGGCCACTAGATGTAATTCAACTGCATGACGTTTCTCAGAATTAATTATAACAAATCTCCAATGGATTTCCTATCTTACGGCCACAACTCACAACTCACTCCCGACTCTAATTACATTGGATTAAAATTAAAATTTTTTACCCTCATGCAACTCGGTCATTTGATGAAATAACTCTTGCATCCCATCACGAGCAGGTATCAACGATGGAAATAGAATGAATTTTAATTAAAATGACAGTTATTTGAGAGTATGATTGCTTTCGCTGGGCATCAACCTTCAGAGACTCAATTACCTCAACTGTAATTACTAAACACTAGGATGCAATTAATTTGCTGCACACACTCCTAGATCTATTGAACTAAAGGCTTTCCCAACCAAACATTTATGCACTTGCATATGTGCAAACACATATATGTACATTGTGCATCAAAATTTTTGTAAATATTAATCCAAGTTTATGTTGAAATTGTTTGATGTTGTTCTATAAATTTTACATGCAAGGGATTTAGATTTATCGAGAGTTAAATCATATTTATTAACTCTTTGAGATTATTTTAAGCAAACAAATATTTTTTATCGTTAAATCAATTGGTATTATTTTCAAATTTATTTTGAAAAATTATAAAGTTCTATTTGAAAGAAACCGAATTTTTTAATCATTGATCAAATATTTGGTAAATGATGGAAAAAATATGAAATACTAATTTTTTTGAACGTATCGTACAAAAAATAAAACAAGAATTACACTATGTTACATCGTAAAAATACTTATAAAAGTAGTAAATATCCGAATTTTTACGATGCAACATTTAATATAATTCGAACTAAATATTTTTCTGGAATCAAGTATTTTTTTTTTTTTTCAGTGTGTCGAAATCCAGATATACATAAAATGTTTATTATTTTTTTTCGGAACTTATCTTTATCAAGAACTCAAGCATACGTGAGTTACAGCCGCAGCGGGCACTAAACAGCGACGTCGTAGAAAAAGTTTAAAAGTTATTACTCTCATCAGCAATTTTATTTTCCTCACTCATTCAGCAATATAATTATAATTAGTCCAAATAAAATAAATTGGGAGAAATGTATGTATGTAAACAAATAAATTTACAAATATAGCGTTTAATTAATATAAATTAATGTACACTCGAATAAATAGCATGTTACTACAATTAGTAGTTAAGTAAAAAATTGATAGAATTTATTGTGGGTTTTAAAATAAACGAGTTCATAACAGTGGAAAATCCCGGTGATTTATGAAATAACCAACTGACGTTTATTGTGAATAGCGGTAACGATGGTCCGTGAAAATCCAATCATGAAAATATTAACTTTTCATTCACTATGGGTGCTTGCATTCACGGAAATTTAAATTTCCGGATAAACAAATGAGATTTAATTGATGAAAAATATTTTTAAGGCTAATCGTTTTATTTTTGTCGTTGAATAATAAATAGCTTGTTTCAAACAATTTATATCAATTTTACTTATTTATCCATTATTTATAATGGAACGCAACGGATTTAGGCAGTGAAATTTAATAGGGTTCTTGTTATTGAAGAAATTAACTGATAAAAAAAAAAAAAACGTGTCATTTAAACTAATCTTTAAAAAGTTATCGTGCTTACAAGTTATACACAGAGAAAAAAATTTTTCTAGAGGAACTCTATAGTAGTTAGTTAGTTGTAAAAAGTTCCAGTAGGTTAACGTATTCTTATGGTAACAATACCGTTTGGCTCCTGCAACTCTACATCGTTGAGCTCTGAGAGCTAAACGTTATTTACCTCTCACAACTCTACGGGATCGTTCTGAGACTATAACAAATTTTTGGAAGTCTGCTTAGTAATTTTTTCTTACGATTTAGCATTGATAATTGAATAAATACATGCGGCAGAATGAATTTATATTGCCAACAATAATTGTATATGACAAATAAGAATAGTATTATAATAGAAATAAAATAATAATAGAACTTATATTACAAATAAAAATTATTTGTAAAATAAAAATATGGTCGTCACAAAATGATCTTATTTTCTTAATTATATCAATAAATATTGGACATAAAATCACTACCGTATATGCACAAGAAAAGATAAATAAATGAAAAAAAATTTTATTTTGTGTTAAATGGGATCTTTTTAATGTATTCCGATAACTTATTACTCATCACAATATATTCAACTAATAAATTAAATTAACAGTCACTGCAAATGAACCTTGAAAAACCATAAATACAAAACTGTCCTAACGAAATTCAATTTGACAAAAAAAAAAAACCTATTTCCTTAAATAAATAAACTGGAAACTTAATTGTCATATATTTTTAATAATATGGATGAGTAACAAAATAATTCTGTTTTTCATTTTAGAAGGTTATGAAATATGTCAGCGCACTCCACTACTGCGCAACGTAGAGCACTCTCAACTATACCGTTTGGCTCTGAGAACAATCCCGTAGAGCTCTGAGAGCTCAACAACATTGAGTTATCAGAACTAAATAACATTTTGTTACTGTAACTCTACAGCGAACAGTAAACTGTGTATAGTTGTGGTAACTCTACAGTTAGGTTACCAGAACGAAATTTTTTTTTCCGTGTACACACCACAATTACCAAAATTTTTTTTTTACTTGTACATTTTTTTCATTTCAATTTTTCTCTTTATAACGAACCGATACACAATATTTTTATTACAATAATGACTTGTCGCTAGTATCAAGTTTCTTATCTATTGTTTTTTTTTTTTTTTTTTTTTATACAAAAATTGTTTCAACACACTTATGAAAAAATTTTTAATTACAAATTTATACTTTGACAGTAAATTCTTTTAAACAAAATCACTCTAAAAACTTTCCACCCTTAAAACCAAAATTATTGTCACGCTCAAACATCCTTAAACTTCCATTGCTCCTCAGACAGGTAATTTGTATACAATAAAGCAATTAGATAATTAACTCCCATCCCTTGAAATTCGTAACCAAGATTATTAACGCAAAGTTGTAACCGGAGTAATAACAGGTATATAATATATAATAGACGCAGAGTGTCTATTCGGGGTAAGTAAAAAGAGATCAGAGGCTCTACAAAGTAGTTGCTCGTTAGGAGCCAGCTTGTGTCTGTTATTATCCCATATCTCCTCTGTGTGTCTACTTCTCTCTGTAATTAGCTAGATAAGTTAACAGTTCACAGTTCCTAGTTTACGGTTCACAGTTCACACTATGATGCACTACTGTTCTGTTTCAAACTTTATCATGCACGTGCAAATAGGTCACCTTATACTCAAGATTCCTTCGAACTTAGTCTGATGCTTACCGAGATATCATTATCCACCGATTTCAATACTTTCCACTGATTAAATTCACGGCGGATAATAACTAGGGCTGAGAAGGGTAATATATAATACAATCAAAGGATCTTTTTATTATTAGAGGTATTTATAAACGCGGTCGATAAAAATACCCGGAGAGATTTATGAAAATAAACATCTTCAAACTCCTGAATGAGGGCAGGAGGCTAATGAAGAAAAAAATAAAAATAAGGCGAAGAAGAAAAAGAAGAAGAATCCTTGGAATTTTGAATAACTTGTTCTCGCATAGACTCCCGATAATTGAGGGGCTTACTTTATTTAAAGTAAAGATTCAATTTACTTATTGGAATTCACTCGAGAGCGAGCTTGCACTAGTTAATTAATCTTTATAATCCATGGATCCATAGATTCCAGGTTGCACAATTCAAGACTCACAGCTCACAATCCGTAATCGTTTATCTTTCTTCACTTTATCTTTATCTAGCTTCCATAATATAGACGTTGATGTAGACGTTGATGTAGACGTTGATGTTGATGTAGACGCAGCTTCTATACTGCTCTTTTGGTATCAGCTACGGCCTCGTCTAGCTTCCTTGCTTTCATTGTGATTAACGTACGGCAAATTGATCAATTGGTTGTCTGAGAGAATGAGCCTTAACTATTTTATAACTTTGTACACCCCAGACTTCGCGACTCCACTGTATCCATTATTCACGAGTTCTGTCTGTGCTTCACTTTGTCCTGTGCTTAACTATTTATAATTGTACATTTATCAGTAATTGAGATAATTAGTAACAATAACTGCCGGACGGCTCTCAGGCTCAACTTTTTGCTATTGATGGAAAACAAAAGTTTTTAGTTGTATTAGTAATAATCGTGATAATTTGGTTGTTTTAAGTAAAGAGCATATTATATTAATTCATTACACTGCTAAAATATGGTGAATTTAGTTATTAAGTTAATTTACCGTGTGAGTTCTATTTCGCTTGATTAATTTGATTACTTTAATTTGCAACTGGTATATTCAAAATCCGAATTATGAGTTTCATTATTAATTTATAGCCTTAAAACTTTATAAAAGTAAGTTTGTGAAAAATCAATAAATTTGAGATAATAGTTACTTTTTTTTTAATTTTTAAAGTATGTTCAAAAAAATCGAGATTTGATAAAAATTCTACTGTTGAAAATTTAATCAAAGTTAGTTTTTATTTTCTTTTTTTTCACTATAACTCACGAACGAATCAACCGATTTTGACCGGCCTAGCGGCGATCGACGTGGTATTTTGATGTCAAGAGCAGATCAGTTTTTGGAATTGGGCAATAAAGACGTTTAAAAGTTATTCCCAAAAAACTACATTTGAAAAAAATTTTTTCCGTAGTTTTTTTTAGATTTCTCAAAATCTACCAATTCAAATCGGTCCAAACTGTATTAAAAATCTAAGTTTGGTCGAGTCCTTTTGAATAGCGCCAATTGCGATTAAATCGATCAAGCCGTTGAAAAGTTATGAGCGGTTTACATACATTCACACACACCATCGTCAAAATCGTCAGGAAAGTTTCCTACACAGAAAAAAAAATTAACTTGATTCAAGAGAAAAATTCTTAAACCAAGAATATAATTTTGAAAAGGGTAATTGTCTTGAATCAAGACGAAAAATTCTTAAATTAAGTAAAATTTCCTTAAATCAAGAAAAATTTTCTTAAATCAAAAATTTTTCTACTCAAACCAAGAATATTGAGCTCTTCACAAATATATACTTGATTCAAGAACATTTTTTTTTTCTGTGTAGGACCTCAAAACGTCGAGATCTGATGAAAACTCGATTTTCAAAAAACTGGATCAAACAAATAACTTCCCGATTTTCGAAAATTTTCAATTTTCTTAGTAGGAAGTTAAAAATATAAAATAAATTATAAATAACAAAACATGACAGTAAGAATATATTTCGTTTGTTTGTTCTATTTATACTGTATCTTATTGTATATATAATATACGTGAAGAAACAAAATGCTCGAGCAACTAGCAAGCTGTCATTCTCATCAGTTCTCCTGTCATTTTATATATTTTTACTTCTATTATTATTTTTAATATTATCATAATTCCACCGTTCTCATTGTTGTTTTCGTCCTTATTTTTTATCATTTCAAAAATTATATTTTTTATCCATAACCGGACGTGTGTATAAATTTACACAAGAATAATGGAGAAAGAAGAATAAAGTACACATTTTAATTGTCAGGAAAACGTGGTTAACATACACTATACACATCAAGTTATTTTCTCGAGAAATTAAAGTCCAGGTGGAACAACGTAACAAGTAGTGCTAACTATGCAACGTATACATGTTTATATATTATATAAGCTTACTTGCTAGGGCAGCATTTGTGACATTCCTTTTGTGATCTAGACGAAGAAAAAGAGATAAAGGATAGGAATAAAGAGACTTATAAGGAAAACAAATAAATAATATTATTGCGCATTAACCTGGACTGCTATGCTCGTTTTATTAAACGTAATTTTAGTCTATCATGTTTGAGAGTGAGACAGGTAAATAAGTTGTTATTTTTACCCATATCCGTTTTATACTCCCCTGAAACAGAAATTCCCTTTGCTACATTCATTCATTAATTAAAGTGCCTCGAGCGAGTAATAGAAAAATACATATAATATTTCGTAACAACCGTTTTCTTTTGAGCTATTAAATTATTTATTGCTGCATTACGCTGGAACAATATTAAATAAATAAATACCCGAACAGAATTGAATAGAAATGCTAGTTTTTGCGCGGTATGGTAAACAACTGAAGTATAAAATAACAGTAAAGTAAAAATTTATTGCTCAACATTAAACGAAACGGAATATTCATTCAAATCGATCGGTGATAATTAGTCGGGATAATTGAAATAGATTAAATGATCGGGGTATTCTTGAGGAAGGGTATAATGGTCCTGTCGACTAATTCCAGAAATTCCAGAAGGGGAAGGATTCTCTCATCACCGGGCACTGGCATCCACAGAAGACCTTTCGCCACAAGTCAGAGGTAGTCAAAACTCCTCAAGCCCCAGCGACTCACCCGCCCAAGTTGAACGATGTTTGAGCCCTAGTCTCATTTCCGTGGGTTCTTGTGTCTGTCGGATCTGTCATCGTCCAAGCGGAATTACCGAGAAACTCGTATCACCTTGTAGGTAAATGCTCTTATACAAACTTATGAATACGATTGCTATCTTCATTTCATTTCGCTTATTGATGTTTACTTTATATTAATGGAATTTTTTTGTTATATTAGGACAGCTTAAAATACATTGATAATTATTTTATTTAATTGAAAAGGATTTAGTCTTTTATTAATTATAACTAAATGATTTTTTTTTTTAACTTTAATGAATGTATTTTTTTTTAAAAGTACATTTACTACACAGAGAAAAAAATTAAGTTGAATCAAGAAGATAATTTTGAAGAAATTTTTTGTCTTAATTTGAGTAAAAAGTTCTTAAACTAAGAAATTTTTCTTGGTTTAAGTTAATTTTTTTTTTCAGAGTGAATAGTAGTACACAATAATTTTAAAATTTATATTACATTCAATCATTAAGATTTTATCCTCAAATTTCTGCATGAAAAACGATACAGAAACTCTACAAGACATTACGTTAGAATCCTTATAAAAATCTTTACTTAATTTTTACTTTAATTTTGAAACTATTTGAAATTTATTCACAAAATCCAACACAATGAAATCAATACAGAAATTAATTTGAAATTCCTGTGCAGATTTTTTAACTAAGATCTGCTTATATTTAATGGAATACACTCGAAAGTACGGCGAAATTCGTGCATCCCTCTAACAAGTGCTTTTGATAGTAATCATTTTCCATCAAAGCATAAATAGACGCGTACTCAAAAAAGGAGCACGGCAGCCTGAGAGAGAATAAAGGAGATGTAAGAGTGTAAAAGGAGAAAAGTGAAGGAAGCCTAGCATTGCTTTTGCTCCTTCATTTCAATGTTCGCATAAATGTGAACTTCAAGGCGTATATACATTGAAATAAGCTATACAACGACGGCAACTACTACACAACGCTGTTGACGATGAAGACGACGACATTATAAGATTTTCCTTTATTACTGTCAACATGTGCTACTTTTAACATTTTCTATAAGCAAAACTCGGTATTACATTTGCAAAATATGCTATCAGAATTCGCTTGGATTTAGCGCTCCTTTTCTCATGGAAGTATACTTTTTTTTAGTACAAAAATTTTCTATTATGTTTTCAATGAATTCACAAAAGTATTCAAAATTTCATGAAACAGTTCGTCTTATTTATAACTTGGTTAACGAGTTTGATTTTCTGAGTATTTAGCCAAAGTTTTGCTTTAAAGTCGCGATAATAATTACTATAAAACATTTAAATACTTAAAGATATTAACTGTTTTGTATTAAATTATAAATTTGTTTTATGTTTATGATTTTAATTAGCAAAAATTGAATTTTACGCTTAAATATTTTTTTGAATGTGTTTGTGAATTAATACGTCTTATTAAACAAAAATTGGTTTCAATGTTGATTAAACAAAACACCAATTTTACATAACTTCTTTTAGAGAGCAAAAAAAATTTTTTTTATTTCAAAATTTAAGACTTCAAATTTAACTCTCATATTACGAGACAATTTAGCGATCATACGCCCTCTTTCAAAAATTTTCAACACTACATTTAATCAAAAAATCACATATGGACCTATATGATTATATCAGAAAATATTTTCACGGGTAAAAAATTTTTCCGACTGCCTATTATTACAAAAATTGTCTTTTTTATTAACAATTTATAATAGAATTACATAAAACGTACTTAAGAAGTAAATAGAAGTATAGAACAAAAGTACCAAGTCGGATAATATCCTGTCATTATTGGATTATAAAACCTAGCAGTCGTCAGTCGTCTTTCCTACTCGATATATATATATATATATATATAATATGACTGGCAGTTAATTATCCTCAATTGTGAATGACAACTGTCGACGGTGGGGTTCGTTACTATTCAAACATTCGTCGAGCGCAGAGCATAGTGTATTATTTATGTTCACGTTGAACTCCTGCTAACCCTCAAGGTTCGTGTAATCTTGAGCAACCCGGTAGTTTTATTGTCTAATCGAATTAAGTGTAGGAAGATCCTGAGATTTTAATCACCTCTCTGTACTCTCTACTCTGCAGTAAATAAATAAATGAATAGAAATCCAAGAGGCACGTAACCAAGTAACACATAGCGAGTATTACGGGTAAGTAAAGAAGATCCAGCCGTACCAAATTTAGTTACCGGAGAAACTGGTTAACCAAACGTAGACAGAGATTCTAAAGGTTTAACGTTGCTACGCAGCATCAACTTATTTTAACACTGATTTCAGTTGTAATTGTAATAAAGATCTCCTCTCTCGGTGCATTGGTACGGTCTTTAATTTGCTGCTCGAACGTAACTAAGCTCGAACCCTGCGTCTATTCATTTTCATTTCGCCCGTTTACGTCTTATGTATTTTATATTACTTAAATATATGTGTATATGTGTACATATATATTATACATTGTGACACAGCATAGTATAATTGCAATTGCCGACGCAGGTGCAATCGCCGACATGTTTCATAAGTCTTATATATTTAGTATGTATATAGTTACATAGTTTACACGGAAAGGCTATAACAAATTGATCTTTTCTCACTCACTTTGAACGTACACCGGTTGACTTTAATTTAATAACAACTTTGTTTACGGAATTTAAACAATTGACGTTATTTAATTATTACGTAACTTAACTTGTTTTTTGTTTTTCTTGCCATTAAATTTTATTGGAGTGAAACTTCTTTGCGCGCAATAAGGCTAAAATTTCACGCTCCCGCCATGATAATATGAGCGTAATGATAATAATAATAATATGAACAAGACATTTTTAAATTTCAAAAGACGAATAGAAGTGTATGAATTTTTTAATTTTTTTACAAAAAAATGTTTTTACCCAAAATTCTGTAAAAAAGTATTTTAATGGTATAAATCTATTTTCAAAAATACAAAAAAAAATTGTCTTGAACAGAGTTACAATGACCACGTAAATTTTTTTGTATTCACACAAAAAAATATCTGTAAAAATTAATCTCTTAAATTGAAGTAACCTCACAGTAAACGACAACAATGTTCAAAATTTTTCAACGCATTTTACAAAAGCACTAATTTTTTTCAGTAAAACCAGAACTCTGCTCGCAACTCTAAACGCATGAGTACGATTAAATTCCGCAGTGAAATGTATAATGACATTAAATCTGTGTAACGGTGTTGTAATGAATAACTAAGGCTTGAATTCTGTTAATTTGAGTTATTAAATATTTTTCTCACCTCCGGGTGGAAAGCGTCAACTTTCGTCCCGCTGCGCTAAACGAAAATGCCGCTTTCCGCCTCCGTCGTGGAGAAAAATAGTATACACACCACGGGCAGTAAATAAGAAAGCCTCAGATCACATGTTTATTGACCTCGGCTTCGCCTCGGACAACAATTACATGTGATCTGAGACATTTCTTATTTTACTGCCCTAGATGTGTAATATACTATTTCTTACTACGCCGGTCGAAAGTACGGGGTATCCGCTGCGATTTCACGGCAGAAAGCCTCAGTTTTATGCCGTGATCAAGTCGCGCATGCGCCCTACGACGGGGAGCCGAAATAATGTATTCATGCACTGATAACGAGACACGAGGCGGCAGAAAGTCCGAAAGTCGGTAGTCGCGCTCACTCTATTACTTATGTTTATAAGCCTAACCTTACTTGTGATTGTTATGAATGTATCTGTCTTGTTATGTGTCGATGATTTTAGGTCGAAATTAAGTTAATTAGAGAAAATTAATATTTATTTTAATGAAATGAGACTTATTAAATATTTAAATTACAAAAAGAAACGAGAAATATTTTTTATTCTGATAGATATTTTCAAATAAATAAATTCATTATTGAACAAATAATTATTTAAAAAAATACACAAACAGATTTTTTTCTTAATTTTTTTTTCTATGCATTTTACGATTATTATTTCATTTTTTTGTTTTTTTTTTTTTTATTCTTAAAATCAGAGTTAATTTATAATATATTTATAACTTTAAATTTATTAAATTAAATTAAGATCTTTTCTCAAAAGAAAGTAGTAATATGACAGATTATAAATTAATATCTTTATTGACAGGTGTATTTGATGCCCCCCTCGCTTCGCTCGTGCCGCAAATGTCGGGGGCAGGCATCAATTTTTTTTCAAAGCAATTTTTTGCGTACTTTCGACCGGATAGCAAGAAAACTAGTATACACTACACGGGCAGAAATTAGAGAGCCCTGAACTGCGCGCCATAATGCCCTCGGCTTCGCCTCGGGCATCATGGCGCGCAGTGCAGGAATCTCAACTTTCTGCTTTTGTAGTGTAATATACTATAGCGTACCCTGGATTGAGCAGGCGGCCATTGTGTTGTCTAAACAGCCTGGATGTTATGATGTTTATACACATAGATTATGATGTAGAAGCAAGAAAACACATAAATGGACGTTCCGGAATGTGTTATAACGGTATTTGAATATTGACGATTAAGCAAACAGTATACGGGGAATAATCTGAACCGGCATATCTATTTTCCTAATGTGTTGCCGAACTACTAGTGCAGTGTTCTATAGTGGGAAAGCTTTCGATTGCATTTCTGGTAGTAGAATATCGGGTAGTGAATTCCTCCAACAGCCAGCCCAAGTGCCTCTAGATAGTTTGCCAAAACTGATGACATATATAGATGACGTACTACATATATATATATATATATATATATATATATATATATATATATATATATATATATATATATATATGAATTGCCAACGAGAAATCACAAATGATTGAAAGTTGCGATAAAGTTGCCAACAGTTTACTTTGTATCTATCAAACTCAATCAATTATTCATATATAAACAAATTATTTATATACTTTTTTGGTATTTGTTATGTTCTGTTTTATATTGTGAGTCCGCAAAAAAAAAAATGCTGCATTTTGTATATTTGAATTTCCCGATGTTGACGTTATTATTCCATATTTTTTATTTTTTACTCTCTATACCTAGTATTGAAAATATAAAACAACAAAAGAGCACAATGGAATACTTCGGGGCAATATAAAACGGGTAGAGGTGACAACATATATATATTTTTAAAAACGATTCATACTTTTTTATCGCTCGTACTCTAATTCTTTATAAAATATCATCAAAACAGTTTTGGTTCACATAAAGTAGGGGAAGGAGGGGCAAAATGGGCCCCTTAAGAAAAAAATGTTGATATCCTTAGTGTTTTTCTCTGGTTTTACTTTTTTTTAGTCCCTTGCCAAGTATTTGACCTCAATTTGCTCTGTACATTAAAAATAAAAAATTGAAAATGTGGGGCAAAATGGGCCACCTCGAGAAAATTTTTATAATATAAGTTTTTCAGCTCGTTTTACTTTTTTTGGCCTTTTACTGAGTTTATGGTATTAATTTTTTTGTGTATATCGAAATTAAAAAATTGAGAAAAGTGGGGTAAAACGGGTCCCCCATATATTAAATTTATAAAATTTTTTTCCTTATCAAAATTAGGAACATTCGAGAAATTCTAAGCTATTTCATGTCAATAAGAATTGTACTATGCTGTTTGGTTCAAATATTTAATAGCCGATGGGAAAATTTACAGAATTAAAATCCTTTTGATCCTTTTATGAATTTCCATGAGTTAAATTGAAAAAAAAAAAAAAAAAAAAAAAAAAACATGTTCATTGCTTGATAAAATATTTATTCACTATGAAAAATATTCTTTGAATCAGTACTTCATTTTTCGAGTATTCATTCACAGTAATTGGATCCATGTGCATTAAACCAACAAATAAACCGTTTATTTTATTACTTTACCTGTAATATTCCATGAAAAAACCTGTCTTTGTAAATTCACGGGTTTTATTTGATTAAAATGTGTAATAATGATATTTAAAAGTCGTTAGTAAACGTGAGCTTTTTATTTCCGGTATTAATATATATTTTATTGAAAAATAAAGAATCTCTCTTCGAGGAAATTATATACACTGGTAACTACCATAAAAAGTGGACAATGTTTAAACATTTATTACAAGAGATCTTTCATTTATTTGACTCATTATTTTTATTAGAAATTGCATATTTGAGGTAGTACGTCTGTAATTGAAATATTTGAAGAAAATTTTAAAAACATTTATTAGAATAATGTAAAGTACCAAGACAAAGAATTTTTCTCTTGAATCAAGTTAATTTTTTTTAGAGTATATTTAAAATTAAATTAATTTAAACATAATTTTGTAAAATTATGAAAATTTAAATAATTATTATTATTCTGTACAAATTTCAGGTATTGTTTCCATACTTATTTTGAAGAAATATCTATTCTTATTATCCATTTTGTCCCATGTATAACAACCTAGCTTGTTGTTACTTTTCAAAATTAAAATTTAACGACAATCATTAAGAAACAGTTCAGTGTTTGAAACTTTCATATTTTTGTAATTTTTTCAATTTTACATTAATAACAACTTAACTAGGATCTCCTTAAAATATCTAAAATATTTACGAAAATTGGGCAAAAAGTTAGTATTGGAAATTCTTTTAACTACAAATATTTCTTAGCTAAGTCTTGTTACCCTCAGGAACCTTGCTTATAATTGTTCTAAAGAATTTGAAAAGTTTTTTCGAAAGCTTCATAAGTGACGAATAAAAATTGAAATATCTTTTAAATAGCGTAAAACATATTCATACATGAAGAAACATGAAATATCATTAGCGTAATGAAATAAGGGTCTGTTAATAATTACAATAAATAAAATAAATCTAGACATTTAACCTGAAATTGAATAACATATTTACAGAGGGTACTTATATACATTAATTTCAGATGCAAAGGAACACTGGCGTATGTTCATCTTTCATGTTTGGAACGGTGGTTAAACCAGTCTTGTCGTAACCACTGTGAGTTGTGTCGTTACCGTTTCAATGCCGTAGAGACTCCTCGTTATCACTGGTGAGTAATTAAACGCGAGAAACAAAAGGCTAACTATACCGTACCATACACTTTATAACTATACATCGAAATAAGTCTAGAGTTTCAGTTTGTTGAGTGCTGAATCCTTTATGTCGCCCCACACACACACTCTCTCATATATAGATGCATGCATTTATGCATTTATACATACATATTTATACACTGTACAGGCAATAACAGAGAAGATAGCTCTCAGTAAGTGAGTAAGAAATAAAAAAGGAAAAGTAAACAGAAAACAAGACATCGCGAGAGTATGAACCGGAAGGTAATTTGTCGAAAAGCAATCGACAGTTCTCACTTACTCATTCCCTTATTTTTTCTCACTCACTCTTCCAAGTTTGCGTAACCTACTCTGTTCGGCGAAACTACCCTACAGTTTTGTACCGTACCAGCTGTGTGAGATTTTGAAGCTCACAGGAATCTGTCGGGCCATCAGACACAGTTCGTGCTCCGTTAAGCGGTAAACGGTGTACCTAGGATAGTGTGGTTCGCGTAGAAGATTGATCGAAGTCGCAAACGAGTTTAACACCTCAGCGATACTTCCACACACAGAGATCGAAAAAGAGCTATAGAGGGACATACATACTTTCATTCTTTTAAAAACCCGAATATCAGTCATACTAAAAGTTAAATTCGTGATAAAATTTGCTGATATGGCCATTCTCTATGTCCGCTCATATACGACCACATCAATTATTTTTTTTTAATGTGTGCATATGTTAATAATCACGTTTTATTAAACAAAAATAGTAGTAGTTGCACGGAAAAAAATGAACTATAACAATAAAAAATTAACTATTTAAAACAGTAAAATCATGATTTCAATAATTAATTGATGATATTTGTTATAAGAATGCTACAATTAAACAATTATACAGTAAAAATAGTATATCAAATAGTATTAACGGCTATGAAATTTTCAAGGAAAATTTTCACCCCGGTCCGAACTACTATTTGAAACATTATAAATTAACATGAGTCTGAGAATATTTTATAATTTTTTCAACTTCCCGCTAAGAAAATACAAATTTTTTTCTGTTTGATTAAACTAAAAATTCATGCCAGATAAGCTTCTTAAGAAACACAAGTGTACTTTATAATTCTATTTAATTAATTATTATTATCAATAATCTTTCGATACTCAATCTTAGTGTAGAAGTTTTTTGGAATATTGATAGGATAAGTGAATCAATAACTCGAGTAATTATCGTAGAGATCTCAAAGGTTGAGTTAATTAGAGGGAGAGAAGTTAAAAAGCGAAGCTCTCTTGAGCTGAATTCTGAAGGAGAAAAGTTTTCAAAAGACGTGTCACTGTCAGGTGAATAAATAAATTATTTGAGTAATTGAAATTATTCTTTAATCTTGAGTAAAAGTTTTTAAAAATAGAGAGAGTGTGTTTGAGTTATTCTTAAAGACAAAAATATTATAATTTAAAAGTGAAAGAATAATATCAGAGTCGTGTGTTATCAAAATAATGTTGGATTATCCTAAAATGTTCTACTCACATTCAAAAATTATGTTTGAGGATTTTCGGAGCGAATAGTTGTTTTGATTTAGTATTAAGCTGCCCTCTTATTTATGATTAGGGACGACCGATGTACAGACATTACTTTAATGGATAAATAGGTTGAATTGAAACATCATATGAAAAAATTTTCTGATATGGCTCTGTCTTGTCTTATATAAGGGTCGGTCTGGCCATTCTGTAAATTTCACAAATAATTATTTTCATGTTGGTATATGTGACCATTATAAAGTTAGATATGGCTTGATATGGCCGATTTTAATTTGAGACTTCGAAAATTGTAAATGGACATATCTAACCATATAAAAAAATTTTTCAAGGGATAAGTTGGAGAGTTATTAAAGAAAGTTTTACATAAAATAAAAGTTTATCATGTATTAAATTTGACCTTAAATACTTTAAAAAACATTTATGATAAATAATAAAATATTTTTTAGGAAGGATTCATTAAGAATCTGGATGAGGCATCCACGGAATCTACATCACTTAAAGTCTGACTTGGCGGTAGTTATACTACTTACAATAGTGACTACGGGTTTGGTGGTAGTTTGTTTATTGGGTAAGAAATAGTTTTAAATTTTAAGCATAACTGAGTGTGTGTTCATTGTCGTGAATAAATTGAATACGTATATACGTCGAAATAAAATTTAATCGGTATTTATACGAGCATTGTTTACGATTTACCACAATTGTCAGATTGGGCGTTCGTTATAGTGCGACGGAAATTTCGGGTTGCCTTTGTTTCGAGTGTAGCCGGTCTATAGTCCTCGTTTCTGTCGACTATTCGATGAATTTCACTACACCGGGCTTGTGTCTATTGACATTGAACGGATAAACGAGTGCTACCACTATTCCGATTACTTGCCGTTCTCTCTTTATTTATTTCTATACACCATTTTTTATTCTATTTTATTTTATTTATCTTTTACTCTTTAGTTCTCGGGTAACAACGGCTATTACACCGCGTGATATCATGTGAAAAACACCCGCCCACACGTACGAACACACACCCAAAACAGAATAAAATACAATATAAATATAAATGAAAGGAATAACAGATAAAAGAGTTATATATCTATATGAATATACATAAACGAGAATATGTTTCAGGCATGAGATATTTTATTATCGAGGGAAGAAAAATCGGTATATCAAGACTGTGGACACGTGGCGCCATTGTTTTTTTTATTGCCGTTGTCATTCTTGGATACTGTACTACCGTTTATCTTCTTGTCAAGGTACTAATCATCACTCTTTTTATTCCCTTTTTCCTCTTTTTTGTTATTTATCCGATAAATTAATTTAAGTTTCTTTGAAAAATTCAATCAATCAAATTTTTTAACATACTAAGTTTTTATCATTATTTTCTTATTGAATAATAACAATAACAATAATAATAAATTAACTTAAAAAAGTAGATACTAAACGATAAACTAGAACATCTTATACTTGCACTTAATTAAAAAAAAAAAAAAAAAAATCTTACTAACATTGTAAGCCAATGGGTTTATGCGACACTTTTCCCTTGCGATTCATCGATGGCCTAGAATGTAATATATGTATACAGATGTAAAAAACCACACGGTAGAATGATAGTTCGTACGTAAGTGTACTGAGAAATACAAGTACGCTCTTATCTACATGTATACGTCTATTGACTGAGAGGTAAAAAGCAAAGGATAAAAATATGGTAATATGATCAGCAACACGATCGCTGAACGTCGGCTACGTGAGCCGGAACAAACGTAGTCCCGAGGACTTTTTGCTGAGAGGGTTCAACGTCAGTTGATATAAGAGAACTGTATGAGTAGGGTTTGCCAAACGAGTACACACTCGAATAATGTCTACCTTGTAATTTATGTACACTAGTTCCATTTCGTGCTTCTATTCACATAATCATTTTTATAATTTTTATGCCAATAATAATAACAATAATAATAAACGGAGAAAATTAAATAGTAAAAATTATCATCTAGTCATTTTAGAGTTATTTAATTTAACTCGATAAGAATCAATAATCCTCGATAGTAATCGTTGCAATCCTCACTAATAACTAATACATTTGTGATAAAAAATATTATAATACTTTATTATAGAAAGTTATATTAAATGATTATTAACTCTAATTACAAAATTATAAAACCAATTATTTCAACAGTGAAAAATTTTGCTACTATTTTAGATGATTAAAACTAAAAATTTCATATTGCAGATAATATAACTGAATTCTCTCCGTGTGATGATAATAATAACAATTAAAATTGAAATTTGTTTAGATTAAGTCAATTTATTAAAACCACTAGATACTACAAGCTATTGTTTAGAAACCCTCAGGTACAATTTCCACACGTTTATCGCTTAAGCTTAGTGATTGCAAAGCTTATAATTAACATCATTACTCCTTTGACACAACTTTTGTAAGCATTTTCTCTAATGGTTGTTCACTTGTACGAGCACCTCTGCTCCTATTTCTATTTTCGGTGTTTCTCTTAACTTCGCATTCACCAAACTATACTAGAAATCGTTTGTCATTAAAACTACTTCATGGATGTCCGGTCCAATACAGCACTATTTAATTTAATAGTTTTAAAATTCACTGCAAAAATTACTTCGTGAACAATGAACTGTAAAGTCTTTCAAATTTGTAACTAGTAAACAAAAGAATAATATATTGTGTCGCTACTTTTGTCGTACAGAACCCGTTTATTGCAAACTGTTCAAAGCGTTTTGTTTTTGCGAAATTTCGTTTGATAGTCGCAATTCAATCTATTGCTTTGTTCATTTCTGTTCTACGGCTGTTTTACAAAAAAAGTCGTTTTTTGGATTGTTTAACTTTAAGCAAATTTTATTTATTTGATAACTATTTTATTTTGTTCTATCTATTGCAACAATTGTTATCTTTTCAATTTAGTAAAAATAAATATAATAATTGAGGTTATAATTGAGGATGGTTTTACTTGTATCACTGTAGAGTGTTTTACAAGGGAGGGTGGGGAATTATTGTTTCTCCACTTTTTTCTCCGCAATATAATCTCTCAACCCCGTCATTATAACTCTCAACCACTTTTTTCGTCCCCACCCCCCTGCATGTCGGGATTTTTTCTTTCATGCCCGACACACATGTGCTGCGACTGTGGCCGACTTACGCGTTATAATCAGTACCTGCATTTGCATTACGGTCTTAAATAGTATGGAGGTACTTCTATAATGACATTTTACCTCCATAACTATATGGGAAAACCACAGAAAACCCGACCGGTACAGAGGCTGGCAATGAAACGCACATATTCTTAGTTTATAATCATTGAAAAATATTGGTGCGCGCCGGAATCGAACCCTGGTCCCACTCTTTCGAAATGCAGGTACCGAGCCGATTAGGCTATTGCCAACCTAAAAATAAATATATTAATTGAAAGGAAAAACGGATGACATAAAATATCTAATTATATCCCAGACATTTTTGTTATAGCTTTTTAAGCAGTGATTAAAATATCTGTATTGGAAAATTTCATAAATGAAATAGAAACTCAAATTATTCACGACAATTTTTAACAAGGAAATTTAAAATGTGAGTTATTATAAAATGAATAGATCATATTCCCTTATATGAAATGAAATAGAATATTTTAAATTTACAAATGGCCTTTATAAACATTCACTAAGCTTTTATGCTAACGACAACAGTGGATGAAACATAATGCTTCGATACTTGATCCGATTAGTTTTATGATTATATATTATTATATATACTTATAATAAATAATGAGGATTTCTAGAATTGCCAAGATTTTCTATATGAGATTATTATCTGTTTACGTGAAATCTACTCGAAAATATAATTAAATTTAATTCGATTATTTATTACTCAAAAAAAAAGAAGTATAGATTATGAAAAAAAAATATTAACATTTATTAATTTCATAAAAAATAAAATAGATGTGTAGAAAAATTTTAACCCAAAAATATTAAATATGAAATCTAAGAGTAGTTTTGTTTTTTGTTTATGTTACTCTAAGGACCAGCTTGCACCTTGGCACAGATGGTGGAAGAACACAGTGGACATAAGATTGGTGATAGAACCGCAGCAACAACAGCAACAGCAGCAGCATCAGCATCAACGAACAAGTCAAGAGTCGGAGGTTGTAGGTCAACTGGGCGAAGAAACTGCTGATAGAACTAGCGCTCCCACCCTCGAAGAATCTACGATTGCGATCGATGGAATTCAAGTCGTTGATGTTAAAGCTGAGAAAGCACCGGAATTCAAAGTCCCCGTGTCGAGCTTTTAATCAGTGATGTTATTACCAATAAGTCTTTAGGATAAAAAGGAGTTAAGGTAAATAAACTAAATGAAATTAGGAACTAAACCTTTGAGCCGTTAGCTCTGACTAGATACTATAAGCTAGAAGCTAGATGCTAGATGTTGAAGGCTCTTTTAGTTTTATTTCGTTATTTAGCAAGCTTTCGGCTGCAAGCAAGATCCAGCGAGAAAAATAAAGTCAAGAATGATAGTAATTTGTGTTTGCAGAAGGTGTTAACGGAATTTTATTCCTCGGTGTAGCGCAGTAGTGTGTATCCATTTTCTTAGCTAAATAACAGTCTCATTTCGTTGCAAATGACATTGTAACATAAAACGATGGTGTGTGAAGGGAACACGTGTCGGGGTGGCTGGGTATGTTGTCGGTGTGACCTTTTCGTATACGGGGAAAAAATAAACCTGTTTGGAGACATTGTCGCATATGGAATAAACAAGTCGAGTGTAAAAACACGTAAGCTTTTTTTATTTAACTTTTTCCGTTCGACGGTGAAATGAAACAGAAAAAACGAGAGTAACTTTGAATGAATTCTCGAAATGAAGAATCGTAAGCGTCGGAATATTTTCGCCGAAATCCATACTCGATTTTGTTACGTTACGTTGCAAATAAATTTAACGAAAAAAGATAAGGATAAAGTTGAATTTTCTATACTGCGTTATAAAAAAAAAAAAAAAAAAAAAAAAAAAAAAAAAAAAAAAAATGGTGAAAAACATCAGAGATCAAATGGAATATTTCAATAGAGATAAAATGCTTTGCTGAACACTATTTACATGACAGTTACGTGCAGAGTTACTATTATTGCTTATATTGCTTCGTATCTTCTTATCCGATTTAAAGACTGAGCGGATTTTCTCTATACATGTATTTATTTATTCGTGCGTGAGACTGCTTAGAAAAAATTTATTCATCGAGTCAAATAAATAAGTTATTAAGAGGGAAATATGTTAACAGAAAAGGCGTAGTAAACATGAAATAAATATCAAGAGTTCTGAGAGCGAGTAGGGAAAAAAATGCATAATTGGCAAAAAAAAAAAAAATACTTTTTAATTGATCGCTTCTGAAATCAACGACTCGAAAAATCTTCATGTTCATCATTAAAATTTTTTTTCCACTATTTTTGTTGCGGAGAAATTAAATTGCGCTTTCTGTATGTCTGTAATATTTTTTCACACTCATTTGATTTTTTTTTTCTAACAACTTTCGTTGTAACTGCTTTAAGTTTTTTCGGAGATTTTAAACACTTCTTTAGGTTGATAAATTATACATGGGCATAAAATTCCAATATTAGGTCTATTAGGATAAATTAGAACATAAAAAGCTATATCAAGCCAAAAATGTTTTCAAACGTAAAAATATAACTTGAAATTATAATTTTTCCAGTTTTTTGCCGACGATGTCTAACTTTGAAAATATATACTATAAACTGTGAAAATTCAATTAGTCTTTATCCGTGAAGTTCAACAAATTTTGTCGCTTCCACGATCCGAAACATATCTTTTTATTTACGAGTGAATAATACAAGCTAGCCGAAAAAAGTTTCCAACACGTTAGTTCGCACTCAGTTGTGTACCTTTGTTCATATCAATAATACACGAGCATTCGGGGATTCAGATAAAGCTCTCACACCTGTGGAATCGTTCATTTGATGTCAGTTTCGGCGGGTTTTTACCAAACCACCACCCAACATCCTCCATACAACATCCAACAGCTACCGTCTGTTCACGTCCGCACAATAGTCACACACAATGACACCGAGTTCTAAATAAAATAGACTGCAAATTTATCGGTCACTCTCCGAAATTCAGGTCCATCTCTCGTTAACGTCAATATATGCGTTCATTTGCGTTGATTCGCTCTGTCGATCGTACATCACGCATATATAATCAACACGAGAGCACATTCATCAATGAATTATTATCTCACTTTAACAGAAGTGGATACTTGAAAAACCCACGATTTTTTTTTACTATTCCTCTTTTATTTATTTATTTTTTTTTTTTTTTGGTTAATCCAACCATTCCATTTTTCCGAAGCTTATGTTTATAAATGTTTAGCCGGATTTCGTGTCTCGTTCTCTTTGCGCTCCATTCCTTTATATACACGTAAAATTATTGTTATTCCTATTTTTAAAAAATATTTTATCTTTTTACAGGCGACAGTTGTACAAGTTATTGGCATACCCAACCAATGCCGTTGTATTCCAATTTTCCAGATGGTCGAGCTACAGGAATAAAATATTGCACTGACGAAACGGGTTGAAATGATATACAGTCAAAATTCAGAAAGAATCGACGTACCGTTTCTATTTTTTTGTTTTTTAATCTAGTTCCGATGGAGAAAAATACCACACCAGCTTTATTTTTATAGAAATTTTGTCCGTGATAACAACTTTTTACAGAAACTCTTTTTCGAATAATAAATAACTTTCAACGAAGTTATTGTTTGCGAGTTTTAGGGTGGAATATTTACATAAGTGAAATTTTTATTAAATGTTCAAATCTGAAAACCAAAATTGATGGAAGGATTTGTTAATACTTGAAAAATATTTTTAAAAAGTTAACAAATTGTTTATTTATTACAATATTCATCAATTTTTTTATAAAACTTAATTGGGCCCTTCAACAAAAAGTGAGAATTAAAATTTTATTAAAGCACTTTGTATAACCCTTTAACTTGAGTAGATCAAAAAAATTCTAATTAATCAGGTAAATTAATAGCTTTTTTTCTCTAATGTAGCAAATTAAATAACAGCGATAATAATCGATTTGATAATATTTCGTTACGAGGTTTAAATAAATTACTGATGTAATAATGAAAGGCTAGACACATTTAGTCCCAAATATATTTATTCACTGTTAATAAATATTTTATGATTTATGTTTGTTAAAGAATAATTTCTTATAATTAATAAATTAATTAATTGTTAGAGGCTGGCAATAGCCTGGTCGGCTCGGTGCCCGCTTTTCGAAAGAATGGGACCCGGGTTCGATCCCGGCACGCACCAATATTTTCCAGTGATTATAAATAAAAATATGTGCGTTATGTTGCCAGCCTCTGGAGGTGGCAGAGATAGCCGGGCGGCACACGTCTAACTTGGGCGATCGCCCATTTAAGCAACAACTTGAATGAGTGATCACTCTAGTCAGCGTTGGCTAGCGCGAGGGATCTCTACACACTAGGAGAGGGGCCTAATGCTCCAGTGGTCGATAAAGAAGAATTTCTTATCAATCACTGTAGACTTAACCCAGCTCCGACTGTACTGACATGGGTTTTCTCTGTGGTTTCCCCATGTTTCTGTTCCAATACCCGAGTGGTAAGGACCAAGGTGAATGCGGTACAGAAGGCACAAATCGGTCCACAGCCGCATTAAGAAGTGTGTGTTGGGAATGAAAAAATCCCGACATGCAGGGGGGTGGGGTCAAAAGAAGTAGTGAGTATAATGAAGTGATAATAATGATGGAAGTAAATACAAAGTAGAGCTGGGAAAAAAAAGTGTTATGTAACAAAGGGAAGTGAGAAAATATTACTCCACCGTCCCTTGTAAAACACTGCCCAGGTGATACGAGTTAAACCTCCATTATTATTATTATTATTATTATTATTATTATTATTATTATTATTATTATTATTAATTAATTGTTTCTAAAAAAATCAATTATTAAAGTCTATCAGTGAATATTGCAGAAAAATTCACATCAAAGAAAAATTTTTTTTCTTCATTATTTAATTTTATCCAGAGAAAATTCCGTTCATCCTTTATACCTGTAATATTCAAAAAAAAATATTTTATATGCCGTAAACAATCAATTTTTTATAAAAAAAGGCGTGTTCTACTTTTGTTAAAAAGTGTTATACTTTAGAAAAATTAAAATTTTCTGCGGAAAAAATTTTTGAATAATAAACACCCATCGATCCAAGTCATTAATTTTTCACCAAATAATTAAGTTCTATGTCGGTCACAGACTTTCATTACCCAAATAGCAGTTTCGCCGAAAGTAACACAGATCGCAATGCGGAAATATTTATCGTAAGAGCCAAAGTTGTGAAAACGGTGGGTTAATATTAATTAAACCCCCGAGCAGAGTAATTGCAAAGTTACAGATGCCAGAGCCTCATTTTGCCGATTAATAAATTTTTCACACCAGCTTCAATCTCATTTCGGCCATGTTAGCGTCAGTTTTTAAATTATTTTATCTTCTGAAAATTCATACTACTGATGTCATATATTAACAAGCATAACAGACTCGAGTCGGGTTAAACTTCGCGGAAAAGGGTATCTCTATTTCACAGGATATCTGACAGAAGAGAATATATTTAAAATCAAGCCGAACTAGTTTGAGAAACTTTAAATTATATCTACTAACATCCTCTTCTCCTCTCCTCTTTCCTTTATTCCTAACTCCTTATTCTCTATCCCATGCTATACTCCTCACTTTATATTTTACTCCTTTAGCACCAGTAATTGTAATCGCACAAGTGTTAGTTATACAGACCAACACTTATTCGACCGCTGAAGGGAAATTCCCGTGGAGAATAATGAGAATTTCAATATTCATATCACGCCTTAAGGCTACAAAATTGTCTGCTCTCATTTCCTGGTCACTCTTACACTCTTTCTTCCTTCCTTCCACCTTTCTTTAATTCTTCCTATGATCATCTGAGCATTAACTCAAAGAGAAAGAGAATTTGTAAAGTACATTCATTTAAACGTGACCCACTTGAGTACTGCACAGCAAAACATATATTTTTTTTTAATGACATAAGTTTTACTCTTTACTCAATTCCTTAAACTACATATACATATATGTGCTTTATCGCGTATTATATATTGCAACAGCCCATAAAATTCGATTATTCTCTATGATTCTTTTGTTATCGGGATACTTGAATAGTCGCCATCTTCCAGCCGATTGGTTCACCATTCGCTTTCTCACACAATCGACCACTTTAGTTCTCTCTTTTGTCACTGCGCGGCGAATATAGAGAAAAACTACTCAATAATATAATGTATTTTCTCTTTTGTTATATTCCACTTGTATTCATTCGTATACGCGTACATATCTCAATAAAGTGGTAATTATTATTAATTAATTATCAACTATAATTGGCAGAATAAGAGCACTTTGAAACAGTAACTTTGATATAGCAAACAAGAGATAATTGAAAATTTCAGAATGTTTCTCAATAAATTATGATAAAAAAAAATTTTCTTTTAAATTAATATGTAGAAATTTTATAAAACTACAGATACAATTTTTTTGGACTAATTATTTCTTTAATAAAACCAAAAAATGGTCAAATGTTTGCTGATTAAAGTATCACAAATTCATACTAAGTATATTACTCATCCCGATCTTCACTAACAATATTAATCCACTTGTCTATATGCAAAAACACCTAATCTCCTTTAAAACAATGTTCAAAGAAAAAAAAACCTCTTTGTCAAGATTAATATTGAAATATTCAGCAATTTTATTTTATTAAAATTTAGAGTTGCCCACCTGTGTGTCTGTCACGTTGGGCGCCAATGTGTCTTCTCAGGCTTAAACTATCAGAGTTTCATCCCCAATGCGTGACAGGACCCGGAATTTCATTTTCTTCAATAATCCTAATGCAAAATTCTCTTCAAAATAACATCTACCCCGACATACCAAAATATTAGTTAGTTGCAAGATGTTAGGTTAGTTTTTGGTGGAAATGAAACCTTAATTGGTACTCGTATATCACAAGAATGAAATAGAGACCCTGAAAACACAATTGCGTGTCCTGATCCCAGTTATGTATAAATGCAAGACAACTAAAACTATAAACGAAATATTTGAGCGTAGCAGAGGGTCTTATTGTGCTGCTCCGGGAAAATATGTTCCCATTACTATACCCAGGATGTATGCAATTTACATACGAATCTCCCGGTGTGTCGTCATCTAAGTTACGAGGTTATGTTTCGTGTTATATGCACAACGTAGATATATATTTAAATATATATATTTAATATATATATATATATATATATATATATATATATATATATATATATATATATATATATATATATATATGTATATAAGTAATATGAGTATCTGTATAAGCCAGACGGAAAGATCTACGAGGTAGTTCTTGTTATGTGTGTTGATATCATCCGGCAGCCGGCGAGTAAATTCTAAATGACTGAGCATATACTCTATCAGCCAGGGTATTACCTCAAAATCCATTTAAAGTAAAAACCAACTCAATACAGAGATAATTAGAGTTCAGAGTTGAGAGTTTTTTAAAGCAGCCCGAGTTTAAGATTTTTCTTACAACGATCCACTCGAATTGAAAATAAATGCTTTGCTCTAACTTGGTTTTGAACTTTCTATTTTTGACCGCTCTAAACTTTTTTTAAACAGCACTAGATCAAATGAGAGAGCCAATAAGTGGCACAATAAAGCTTCTATGTCAATTAAATGATTCACTGCTTTTATTTTTAATTTGCTGTTTCATTTTTCGATTTCCAACTCTAATAGACACTGGACGTCCACTCAGGCGAGCATCAATGAACAGTTGATTGTAAATTTTACCCCTTTGCTTCTAATTTTTATCAGTCTGCTCTGTGCTTGATTCTTTTAACGTTTTTCACTTGCAGGTCTAGTTTTTCGCTCTCCGTTTTCCTCACTCTTGTCTCCATGTAAATCCAATTTGTCGGGTGACTCCGAACCGGAGAAAATTCACTTTGTTGTGCGTTGCATCGGGACCGAGAAAGCACAGGGCCACGGTTTTAACGGCAAAAAGAAAAGTATGCTCGTCTACGAATCCGCTTTACTTGTCCAATAGACTTTAAACAAATGGATTCGCCACGGGGCATCGCTTATCGCGTTAAAAGAAGTGATACAATTTTCAGTTTCCCCTTATGGTATTGTTCTCTCAACTTTTGTGTGCATGGTTGAGTTTGCTAGGGTAAAGGGTGGAAATGGGCCAATTTTTCTCCAAGTAATCGAATATTAGAAGGCAATTTTTGACTTTTACGGTTGATTCAAGTTGAAAGCATTGATGTACGAACTAGGTGTCAAAGTCAAAAATTTATTCTTTGACGAGTCGGATAAAGTGTTTCTCGTATTGGAGAAAATCGATACTAATGAAATCGATTATATAGACATGAAGCCCATTACTTTTTTTTTTTTATTTGAAATTGAGTTAGTTGTGCAGTCCTCCAGGCCGTCATAATTCACTTTTGGTTCTTCTACTCCAAGGTATACAACGTAGAAGAAGTAAAAGATAGTGTGCAGAGTGCAGAGAGTGGGAAATAGAGAGGTCCTTGTCTTTATCACAGATGAGTAATGAATGACTTAAGAATGTACAAGAATAAGACCGAAAAATAAAAAAAATGAGAGAAAAAAGAGTGTAAAGCTCCTCGTAAACATCAGAATTTGGAGGAATCTTCACAAACTGTATTCTATTACTACAACTAATACTATCTTCTATATCAGCTCTTTGTTTACTTTGAAAGCCATACTCGTGAAATGATAAATTGATCTAGATAGTGAATCCTACCACTAAATGAAAATGTACTCTTAACTCTCACCAGAAGCTCTTCTCTATTAAAGAATATCTATATGTTGCATGGCTCTATGAAGCTATTATTCGAGTTTTTATCTGAGTGCAGTGAAAGTGTTCATGTATGTGCTCATGTATGTGTAGGGGGGAATTGTGGTGCTGTAGATCGCAATAAATTGTAATTATGAGTTTGTAAAAGTAACACGACGCCCGAAACAGAGCGTAGCGGCGCCAACTCTGAACCACCACCAGAAACCGTCAACCGGTTTTTAAAATTTATTATTCTCTTGCCAAATATTAAGCTCACGTACTACACAACGCGTATTCAGCCCCCAATTCACCTCTTTACTCCACTTAAATTCCCGGGATGAAAAGTGTAATTCTACGTGTTTTTTTGCTACCTAGCTTGAAATTAGCCGGTGGATTTTCGCAGAAATGGTTTATTGTCATTTTTTGTTTTTTTCACTATTGTATGTAGAGATGCACTATTTTTGAGATTCACTTATTAATTTGTAGAAGAGGAACATTGCATTGTATTTGAAGATCCCATTAATACATCAAAATGATTGATGAACTAGTTTTTGAACTTATAATTGAAATTTATTTTAAAATTGAGTCAATGTTCCCTCAAGAATAATTCTTAATTTTCAGTAATCAAATAATGACTGCAGATCAATATTCAAAATAATTAAAAAAAAAAAACATTTTGTATTCTTTCCCCCTTCAACAAAACTTCCGAATACCTCTGAAAAGCTCTCAGCTGAGTAACTTTTGGCACAGATTGTCATTATGGTCAGCATGCCTAATTACCCTAATCACAAAATCCCCGTACTAATCTGTAGCCTTCCTCCGAGCAAGTTTTTAAATTTTCCAGTATGCAGACAATTACCCTCGCTATAAAATTTAATAACAGATTATATCAAAAGTATTATCATTAAACAGTTGTGGTGAAAAGGAGCAACAAGACTGAGAAATTAAGGTCAGGTCTGTCGGGCGATAATTGTTCGAGTGGCTTTCCGCGTCAACCAGTCGTGGGAATAATCGTATAAGCGGTCATGTGTCTGTGACGTATTGTCTTTCACATGAGTGGATGAGCATCGGGACGAGTTACTACGCATTGTCCAAGTGAGCACACACGAGTGTCTGTAAAAGGGACATTGACCGGGTGAATTTCTATCCATCCGCACATCCATATAAACTGGTTCTTCATATCTCTATCCATCCATCCATCCATCTACTATTTACTACCTATACATTTCAATTGTGATGAGACAGACACTTAAATGCATTGAAACTTATGCACACGCATCAAATGACATCCATATACGCATCCAGTAGGTGTAATATGAAGCAGTCGATCAAAGGAATCTCGAAACTCCTGACTCGACTGTAACGAAGGACCAGAGAATTGTCTCCCCTGTTGAAGGATATTGTCATTCCAGCAACCACAATCCACAACGCATACGTGTCACACACCACTCACTGAACCAACTCGGACCAAAGTGATTAGTCTCGCGAACCATGACACGCATTTATGTCTGCGAAGATGAACGGTATTACTGAACTGCTTCCGTCGACCTTCGAGTTCTACGTGAGTTAATGTGTATGTATGTATGTATGTATGTATGTTTTCTATGATATCCCGTCTTACTCCCAACCCTTGGACGTCTGCGTATACGTCTGCATTCTCCTTGCCTTCCTTATGGAATTCCGGCAAGTACCGTTACTTATCAACTCAACCCTTCCAGAAAACTTTCTTCTCTTATTGTTTATAACTTCAGAACTATGCGTAGAAATTATTCTCACATAAATACAAGCACCCCCGGAGCCCGGAACTAAGCGAACACGCCAATCTCGTTTCATTTTCTGCTACATCATGTCTGTCATCGCTGTTTTCAATAGTTTTCTCCCTTGCTGATGATGTTCCACTCTAATTGGTTGTGTTGCTACGATGAAAAATTGGTGTCTGAAGTGTACCGAAGGGGAATAGCAATTGGGGATTAGAAAGTTGACTTTGTAGGTCACATTCAATTCAGTGTTTAAATGGAACTTTTTCGGAAAATATTAAGACCGCTTCGAGTAATATTAATTTTTGCGGGGAGAACGGGATAATTTAAATGTAGCTGGAATAATTTCTTTGTTTTTGGTATGTTTCATTTGGCAAAACGCTATTAACGCATGAGTTATAAGTTGTATTTTTTGGGAATAAATTTTGAGTAAGGTTCTAATATTGATGTTTTGATAAAACGATTAACTTGACTTTTTAAAAATATTTTTTCTTGTCAATAGGACCCTCATTAACCATTGACAAATTTGAGCAAATGAAACGAGTATCCTTCACCTACTCCTTTGACATAACATTTTTCTAGTCGCCTGTCACTGCCATTACCTAAAATCCCTTGCTGAATATTTAAATAAACTAGAAGCTTCTAGACTGGTTGAAGTATAAATGATATTCGTCTAGAAACCACTTGCATTTTTTATTATGTACTGCTGCTAATAGCCAAGCTGTCTTTGCATTAATTTGATGATAATATCTTTGTAAAGAAACCTTTAATTAAAAATTCTGTATTCCATATTGATTCTACTCGGAAAATTAATTCCTATTCAGTCTTCAATCAATTAGAAAAGGTTTTTAAGTAAGAAATTTTTTTTGGTTTAATTTAGTTTTACTCGGCTCAAAAATTTTTCATCTTCCAGGGATTCTTTTGATAAGATTAATCAAAATTTTAGTGGACATAATAAACTGAAATCAACCAAATTTAGTTTTAAAAGAGATTTTATTCAGTCAACAGGACACCAATTAACGATTGACAAATATTCGTTAACGATCGGTGCAAATTCACTACAAATTAATCCTCATCGCCCATAAAAGTGTTTTTCCAACAGTATTAAACATTCATTTCAGTTGGACGAATAATCAGAATCATTTTAAACATTCAAAATAATTAATCCCTCAGGAACTTAGTCTTGTTTATCAACAGTAAACAAATTCTTCTATCAGCTTGCCGCTCATTGTTTCAAAGCTCTCCAGTAATCAGATTGAAATATGATAGGTTCTATTTATCACCCGAGAAGCTTGACACCATTTTGCTTTCATCTTTGCCTTCATTTTCATGCTCATGATCGTTATTATTATGATTGAAAATTTCTTGATCTTATTCAAGTAACATCTATCGGCGTTACTTGATCGCGAGCAGGGCATCTCGAATTCGATAGTGAGTTCTATACTTGAGGGTCTTCGAGGTGCATGTATATGTTATCTATCTAAATACATACATATGTATAGCGGACAATGCAGCAGTATTGAAGCCTCTTGAGAGTATTGTCTGAAGCTGATCATGCTGAAGCAGCGGGAAGCATCCGTGTCTCTGTTCTTTCTCATTCACCAGTTTATCTCTTGATCTTACTTTCTTTCCTCATCTTACCAGTACTACCAACAGCTCTTATTTCTATTTATTCCCTCAACTCTCAAAGTTTCAAATACTTTTAGCCCAGCCAAAAGACTTTCATTTTTTTAAATTTACCATGATTTGTTATTTGTCATTAATGTTATTTATTTAAATTGGAATTTAAATAGAAATAGAAATATTTTGTATTTTTCTGGCGGTACTTTGGTTTTTTGATAGTAAAACGAAATGCCCAGTGACAATACACATTCTGTTGTGTGGATTATAAATATAGGTCAGTGAATACATGAATAACATCCCATAGCATTACAGAAAGTGCACCCGATGTAGTACGTAGTATGCGGTCGCAGTATTCTATGCGATCTGGTTAGTTTTATCAATAGGAAAATATATTTAATAAAATAAAATAGAATATATCGAAATATGTCCAATCCAATGAGATAAAATGACAAGTGTTATGCCTGCATTTAAATAAATACATATTTATTTATTTATTTATGAATGCAGGGAGGTCGGGCTTCGAACTATTTAAACGCAAATTATTCTTAATATCCTGCTCTTATTTCCCATCCAATGTTTTTCGGTATTTTTTTAGGGTATTTACCGTAAATATTCTATTTGAATGTTTCGATGGCAAAATACTTATTTAACATCGATATGTAAAATAACGAAAAGCAAATAGCATTGATAATAAAATTCTCAAATACATATGCTGTGTAAACAATGAAGATAAAATATGCCCAGGTGAATATTTATTGAATATTTCATTAAAAATTGATTCAAAATAAAAAATTAAAAATGCTGATTGTATATTTATTAAGCACTCATTTATGTAAATGTTGTTATTTTTGAAATTATTTCAACCGGAAGTAGATTCCGCTCGAGGAAACGAAACTGTAGCTTTTAAATGTTGGGTTAAAATTGATATTAAAATTTTGTTGTGTTCCAAACCGTTTATACCCTAGTAGAAATAACCGAGTTTTCACTGGATATAAACCAGTAACTGGCCAGTGATATCGAGTAAAAACTTGAAATCGCGCCACCTACAACTAAGTCATAAACATTAGTTACACCGACAGTGTATCTTTACTAGTGTGTGTATGTTTGTTTATTTTTTTTGTTAACCTGTACGCATCATTATTGTAATTATTATTATTAAAAAACAGTATAAATCAATCAAAATTAGTGTTTATTAACGTGTAAATAATTTCCAGTATATATTTCAAAATGGATACAGTGAAAAAAAAATGACACAATATATAAATTGCGACTGTGGGCATTAAAAACAAATCTCCAATTCAAAATAATTATTTTCTTATTCTATTGTTAGATTTATTATTAGTCTATCAGACTAATGATGTTATCTATTTTATAATGTACACATAAATGAAACTTTTTTATATCATATCGTTTATTAAACATTATTTTGAATTTATTTGACAATTTTAATAACGCCTAATAACCTCAGAATTCGAAACTGACAGTTTCACTAAAGCCGCCATAATGTTTTGTTAGATCTCTAGTAAAACTGGCCAGTTACTAGACAGAAACTGGATATTACACTGGCCAGTTACTGGTTTAAGTCTAGTAAAACTGGCCAGTTACTGGCTAAAAACTTGATTTCATTTCTACTAGGGTAGCTGTATGTTATGATGATTTTGATTATTATGGTCCTATCATATTTTTTCAAACTGTACAGAGTAGTTATTTATAATTGTGTATAGAATTATTTTCACTGGGGGAGTTTTAAAACAAACAAAAATAATAATAAAGTCTAATTCCCGTGCCGAAAATAAATAAATTCAAAAGTGCCTGACAGTAGATTAGACACTGAAAAATAGTAGCACTGCAAGGATAATATTTTTAGTGGAAAAAATCGGTCTCTTTAAATCACAAATCAATATTCAGTGAGCCGTAAAAAAATAAAATATACTCATTTATTGAATTTCAATGAATCTAACATAACTCGTGGCTTTTTAGATTGTCTGAAACTTTATCAAATTTTATCATTTTAAAAAATAAAAATTTGGAAGAATACGTAAACCATCAGTATCGGTTCATTCGGATTGATTTCGCCCATTTGTGAGTAATTTTTAAGGTGAATATTTTATAAGAAATAAGGCTCTGTCTAAATTTTATATTTTATGAAATTTGTAAGTACTTAAACATCCTCTTCATTTTATATCAACGCGCTTTAACGTAACAGCCTTCTATCTCCACTCATTTTTTTATTATCAATTAACCAACTGACCTGATTAAGCGCAGATACTTTCAAACCCAACGAATAAAAAATTAATTGTACCATTAAAATTCGTGTGATTCCTTTAATCAATTTAATCTTCCATCAAACCATCCATTTCGACAATTCCATTAATTATTTCCCTCCAAGTTTTATATCTCAGACAGAAAAATCAATAATAAAAATCTTTTATTGAAAATTTATTATTTATAACTTGTACCATGTTAATAATTTACTGTGAATTTATCGAGGAAAAAACCGAATCCAACTGTGGGCGTGCAGAATCACCAGCGAGACATATCATTGAGATTTTAGAGGATCCTTACAGGCTGGCAAGCATTGGCAAGTACAAGTCTAAAGGGAGAATCCACTTGGAGAACTATTCACCGCTACTCGAGCAACTCTGCAAGTTGAGTTTCTCCAGCGACCCAGCCGACGTCGGGATTTCAACATACACTGCGGACGACCGCTAAGACCTACAACCAAACCTGTGCTATATACAGTGTACACCGACGTCAAACCAACTCTCTCACCTACACCCACACCTAGATAAACATATAGATACTCAAGAATCTTCAGTAAACACAACGAGTATCCTTTACCTATCCCCAGAACTTTGACATTTCATTTTTCTAAAACCGCCTGCCACTGCCATAACCTAAAATTTTTGTTGAATATTTAAATAAACTAGAAGCTTTTAGGTTGGTTGAGGTGGAAATGAAGTTTGTCTACAAACCACTTGTATTTTTTTTATCTTATTATATACGGCTGCTAATAGCCCAGCTGTCTTTGTATTTGTTTAATGAGATTCTTGTAATTGTTCCATATTTACTCTACACGGGAAATTAATTCTTACATGGTAATTTAGAAGCGCTATTTTTAATTTTAACATTTCATGGATCTAATCAACTATGAAAAAATTAAGAGATCCAATCATGTGTAATTAGCAATTAAATTTGGTTTTTAACAATTTTTTTTGTACACTGAAAAAAAAAATTAGAAAAACGGTTCACCCTAAAGGACATCCTTGCAACTTCCCGCTAATTCCATTCCTGGACGCTTAAAATTGTACTTATGACATTTTTGAGATTTTTGAGCTCAAAATATAATTTATGTGATATTTTGAGCTCGCTGAGTTCAGAGAAATAATATTTCTATACATTTGAGCTCTCCCAGCTCAAAAGTCTGATAGAAGTTTCATAGAACACTATTTTTTGAATTTTCAAACCGCAATAACTTTTGAATGGATCAACCAATTTTTCACGCGGTTGGCGGCATTCGACGCAGTTTTATCATCCTCATAAGTTATTTTTAGGTTTTAATTGATCGAACCAAAAATTTTGGAGTAATCCCGAAAAAACACTTTTTTCGGTTTTCTTTCGTTCACGATAACTCTCGAACGAAGAATATATAGCGAGGCTTTCGCCTACCTCCGAAGAGGCCGTTTCCTGGGCTCAAAAGAGCTATACACACACGTATATCTGTCCTACCCTCATGTAGGAAATACACAGCCAAGTTTGCGGGCAAGGAAAAACCCTGCCCTCAAGCATTTACGCTATCATAGGACAGATGTGAATTGAGTTGAATTTAATGTCAATCTGTCCTCGTACTCAGTTAACTGTATCAACCCATTCAACGACTGCGTTAGCCTGATCGGTAATATAATGACAACCCGACCAGTTACCAGCGGGGCCCATGCAGGGAGGTACAGCCGTAAGACCTGTTTGAGCCATAACACTTATCCCCCCTACAAGAGTCTTGTTCGTATGTCTGTCTAATCTAGTCCCCGAATCTTTGAGCTTACCTGCGCTGCCAAATAATTTGATAGCGTCACGACGCCTTGTTCAGAATAACTCTCGAACGAATCAACCGATTTCGACCAGCTTGGTAGCGATCGACGTGGTTTTTCAAGCTTAAGGGCGGATTAGTTTTTGAAATTGATCGATATAGCCGTTTAAAAGTTATTCCAAAAAAACCACTTTCAAAAAAAATTTTTTTCTTATTTTTTTTGAAATTTTTTAAAATTTCTTAAAATCTATCGGTCCGAATCGGTTCAAATTCACAGGAAATCTAAGTTTGAGGGAACTCTTTAGAACGCCGTTTAGTAGATTCCGATTGGTTCAGTCGTTCAAAAGTTATAAGCGAGTCACACACGCACACACATATATATATATATATATATATATATATACAGACATACATACAGACATAGTGACAACATCGCGGAGGTAGTCAGGGAAGCTTCCTATGACCTTAAAACGTCGAGATCCGATGAATACTCGATTTTTGCAAAACGGGGTGAAAACAATAACTTCCCAATTTTTGAAAATCTTCGATTTTCTTAGCGGGAAGTTAAAAATTAACTTGAATAAAGAGAAAAATTCTTAAATTTTGAAAAGTTTCATTGTTTTGCATCAAAATGAAAAAATTTTGAATCAAAAAAAATTTTTCTACTCAAATCAAGAAGATGAAATTTTTCAAAATCATTTATTTGATTCCAGTAAATTTTTTTTTCTATGTATGAATCAAATCATTCTAACGCACCTTGCGCTTAAAACATGCAATATATCCATAATTTTTAGCAAAAAAAAATTGCTTAAATGCGATGAAAGTTTTAATTTCGTCATGAGTATATATTTTATAACTTAACACCCAAGACTATTGATTGACATTAAAGTTAAAATTTTGTAGTTTTAAAAATATATAATAAAAATAATATATTTCCTGTCATTTGTAAGCGAGTAAATACTAAAAATATTTTGATTATTTTCAAGGATTCAAAAATCAAAAAGTAAGTCAAAATTTCAATTTTTTTCGTCAATCAAATAAATCTAAAACAATTCTCAATCCTCATTAAAAGTAATAACAACAAAAAGCAGACAGCTGAACAACTTGGGAGCATGTAAATATCAAAGTTCCTTAAAACGATTAATTAAACATGATTGTTGATTCCGAGGATGATTAATCAAAAGTTTGTCGTATTGGTGGCCGGCGAAGCTTAACGTCATTTGTCGGACGTCGAAAGCTTCTATTCTGGAAGCTCGTATCTGGTTTTGAGACACAGCATTGCAAATGCCGCACAGAAGACCGGATCCTCCTAAACTCAACTAGAAGCTCTACTCTGTATGTGCTGTGGGGGAGAAGCCCATGCAAAGGGATGAAACGAAGGTGGAGGTGGAGGGCAATGACTGTGACTGCACTGGGTAAGGAGTACTGTCGGGTCAAAAGCGGCAAGCGGCGGTGGATTTAGTTGGGTGGTGTACGGTTTGTGGCCAGAGCATGTACAACTTCCGTCCGTTTTCGAGTATCTATCTACTTTGAACACTTGTGCATGCTCAGTTGTATCCATGTATGAGGACGCTGACAGAGGATAGGACCGCGTGTTCCGGATGTCCACCTGCTACTGGTTATAATACTGCTATTGTCATCCTCACCTTGTCAAATATTATACAAATCTACCGATATTTACTTTTAATGAAAATAAATTCTCTTTTATCTTTTCCTGTTTAAATCCTGTGGATTGTTTTTCCGGTATTATTATCAGAATATATAGTTATAGTTAGAATTTATAGATAGTTTTATCAAATAAAAATATATTTAGTTAGTTGATTCAATTAAAAACTCATGTCAGATGAAAAAAAAAAAATAACTTGATTCAAGAGAAAAATTCTTTAACCAAAAAAATTATTTTGAAGAGTAAAATTTATTTAAATTAAGATAAATTTTTCAGTTTAGGAATTTTTCTACTTCAATCAATATGATGAAAATTTTCATAATGATTTTCCTGGTTCAAGAATTTTATTTTTTTAAATTAAGTCATTTTTTTCAGTTCAGAAGAGTCAAAAAATTGATTTGTGTTGTACAACTTAAAACTTTAAACATAAATCTCTTATGAAGAACAGTAAGGCGATAATGCGCAGCCTGTTAAAAATTTTCAATACTAGTTTTCCTCGAAAAATTATATAAGGGCATATTAAATCATACCAGGCCACATCAGAAAATTTTTCATGAGGTTCTACGATATTTTATGTCATTTTTATTTTAATTCATTGTAATTGCTTTTGTTAGTAATTAGCGAATAACGTTTCAATTTGTAGAAAATCAATAATCTATTTTTGTCGATGAATTTTTGGAGCATGTTTGTTGTATGATTGAAATCGGAATTCCATTAAGGTAATGTAACATTATGTAATATGATGATTTATGATTGATGAGTAATATAATTTTGACGAAATTAATGCACAATGATATCAATAATTTGTACTGCGAATGAAAAAATATGTATAAGTGAATTAACGATCGAATCGTGGTGTGAATATTTCAAATAAGTTAATAACTGATGATGAGAAATTTAATTGAATTTCGTGATGTTGTCTCTCGCTCATCAGTCTGTCAAATTACCCTATTAATTTACCGTGTCAAACATTAATCAAGTCAGGTACATATTCTATGTTGTTCATATTATTATTTGCTTTCAGATCTTTAAAATAAAACCAAAAATCGTATGATAAATACCTAGAAGTCATAAAACTTATGTACTTATATACTTTTACAACTTTTGAAAAAGCTCTAAAAAATAAATCCTGTCAAAATTTAAAGTCACGTTTGAAATTTCTGATCTTCTCTTTAAATAACAGTAAAACTTTCTTTTAACAGTCGAATTAATAAATGGCCTTCTAAAATTTAAGTGTTGAAATTACTAAGATATGTTTTTATGCAAGAAAAATTTCCCATCATTTTATAGTAACTATTCTATAATACATATTATGCATTATTAAAAGTACAGAATCATAGCATGTAACAGTAATAATTAACAAAAGAACTATCAAAAACTATCTGTCTTTTTTTCTTCCTTCATGAATTTTTTTCATTCAATATATATAATTGCACGCTAAAATAATATAAAACGGGTATCAAATATTCAAGAGAAAAATTTTCTCAAGGTGAGAAAATTTTTTTCTCTGCTGAAGTAGGTGGCGCTGCTTCTCTAAAGTATCTAAAAATCTTGATCTAATATAAAAATTTATTGTATCAAGTATTTAAGGTTGTTCGGACACTAATGCACTTGTGAATATCACAAGCTAATTTTTCGATATGTTATGAATTGCTATCTCATACGTCTAAATAAATTTTTTGGATTAGATCTGACGAAAGGTTATCCTTTAATAAATTATTAAAAAATTGAAATTTACGATCTAGCCTATAGAGACTATTGACGGATTGCACATATATCGATTTATTTGACTACCTCATAGGAAGATTAAAAAACAAAAAACTTGTATTTCAGTCAATCAACTTTCGTAGAATACGTTAAAAATAAAATGAAAATTTTCTGACGAAAGCTTTTTAAGATATTTTAATGCAAAAGATGAGAAATTTCACGAAAATTTCAGGCCGACATATTTAAAAATAAATAAACCACGTGATTCAGCGCAGTCTGGCAACATTGCACAGAATAAAATGCGCGAATTTTAAATTTTAATAATTCCTGTGTATATTTATGGGTTATGTTTTTCAACTCAACACTACACAGCTAGATAAATATAAACAGCTGTTATGCGCGGTGTTGCCAGGTCTGAGTTTTGTGAAAAAATACTTGAGTCAAACGTTGACTATTTATTGTTTTTGTTAATGAAATTATTTAATTATTTTAATTAATAATAATGTAAGGTAACGGTTAAATTATAGTAATGAATCTTCGTATTCAAATTTTTAATTTTGATGAAAACAAAATTTAGATTCTATTATGACTTATGGGGTACTGTCCGTGCAACCTTAAGATAATTTGAATTAAGAAAAAATTACTTCCATCAAGAATAGAATTTCAAGAATAGTATAGGGTAGAAGTACCGTTTTTGGCCACCTTAGCACCGTTTTTGGCCAGTTAACATTTGAATTAATTTATAAAAAATTATAACATTATAACCATATTTTTGTTGAGTTTTAAAAAATGTATATTAAAACAAATTGAGTTTGTGATGGTTTATTAATATAAATTCATTTCTATCGTTTATTTAAACAATAAATGACCATAAATGGTACTTCTACCCTATTACACCCCTTGGGAAGTAAAGTAAGAAATGTCTCAGATCACATGAAATTGTTGGCCGAGGCTTTCTTATTTACTTCCCGAGGAGTGTATACTATTTTTTTCCCCGAGGAAGGCGGAAAGCGGCAACTTCGTTTCGATATGTAATAAGTCTATTACATAAATCAAAAGACTTTTTATTTGACATTTGAATTTTACACAATCTATCGTTAAAATTTTGGTAATATTTTTGAATAGATCTCCAACTACACAAAAAACAATGGAATATTTTAGTTCTTTATATAAAAAAAAAAAAAAAAAAATAAAAAAAAAAATGTAATTTAAAATGAAATTACTGTGATAATTTAAAACACAGAAAATTGTCTTATCTCTCTAAGGACGTCCTTCAATTATAATCATCATTTTTAGTAGCCTGCAGTCAGTACGTGACCGCCATAGTGGAAAAATATACTTCAAGATCTGAGAAGTCTCCGAACTTCAGCAGAATTATATAAATCCAAGTCTTGTAGTAACTTTTGACGATTTTTTAAGGAATTTAAACTTAAAAAAAATAAACTATATTAAATTAAATTTACTTATTTTTATCTAGGTAGATTATTATAGTTATAAAAATTAATAACAAGAATGTGAGAAATATTTCCCTCGCTATAAGGAATAAGAGAAAAAACGTGGGCAGAAAAAAGTAGTAAAAAAAGTAGTTTAAGAAGTATAAGGCCGGTAAAATCTACGAGACTTAGTTAAAAGTCTATTTTAAAAAGTAAAAAATAAAAAACGTTTCGACAGAGAAGAATACTAAGATGGTAAACAAGTGGAGCAAGTAAAAGTGCGGTACCGAGTTGGTGTCATAGTGCTTATTACACAACGCGGTGTTGCGTGAGAGGCGTTGGTACTTTTTCGAGTAATATGTACCTCTGTAGATTAATCTTCTGTATAGTATGGTATGGTACAATATACAGGGTAGAAAAGGGGATGTGTAGAAGAGAATCCACTCGACGACGCTCTTTTCTCTCCCCAGACCCATACCAGGCCTGAGATATATCTTGCCCCGGCTTATATGTTCTTGGAGGAGATAAACGAGCTTAAGTTTTTTTCACATCGATGCACGTATTTAGATGCATAGTAATTTTCATTTATAAACCATATTTCACCCCCGAAGATACTGTACTGTAAATTATTTTATTTGCTGCCTTATTTATCGGAGTTTATTATCGTTTCCGCCAGATAAGTATCTTTTTTATTTAATAGAGCTCTGGTAGATCAACGGAAATTTTATTTTAAACCCACATTTATAGAAGTGCCGTAAATTTATTTTGTTTTGGGAATTTACTAAAATTATCGCTCTTAGATTTAAGTTAAAGAAAAATTTTATAACGGGTATATTTTTATTTAAAAAAGCATTTTTATAGTTAAATTTAGTATCATCAAAAAAGTCGAGCATTTAATTTTTTTCTTGTGAATTTTTTAGTTAAAGATCAATTCAATATCTATTAAAATTTTTTCTCTTGAATTAAGTCAAGAGAAATAAATTTAGGAGTTTATAATTTTAATACTTGTTGTAACTATTAAAAGTTTGAGTAACTTTCAATAACTTAAGGATTAACTAAAAATAGACATTGCCAAAACAAGAAGGAAATGTATGTTTGGATTACATTAGTTCCAGTGCTATCAAATATGAACATAAATAGTCTACTGTTTAAATATCATAAATTATAACCGCACAATTAAATCCAGTATGTTTAATTCAACTGCACTTTGCACTGACAGGAGATTTATTTATTTGTAATGAAGTTCATTTTAATTATACGCTAAGTAATATGAATTCACATTGTAAATAGAAAACAAAATCCTATGCATTCATATTACAATTTATTTTATAACAATACCTGAACAATGTACCAACCAAGGGGTTTAATTACATTGTTCATAGTGTCATTATCATTTTATAAATATCCTTTTTATTTTGAACGGTAACAACGGTATTCTATAGCGGCGTTTGTGCGTACTTATGTATTAATATTTAATAACTATTATTTTATGTAAGCTTCCATGAAACTTTTCAATAAAAATAACGAATCAAAATAAACCAAACAAAAGAAATTAATTATTTAATTTGAAGAGAGGGTAGTCGTTTCATTAAATGATTTTTTTTCTTATTTAAGTCTGAAAGCTTGAGATCTTTCGTTTTTCATAAGTAAAAACTACTTTAAAAAGGCATGTTCAAGATAGACTCAAATACTGAAACTTATGTATTTCCGATACTTGAATTACTTATACTTTTTGCCCATAACTACATTTCCCCGTAACTTGACTTCGAAGTTATACTTCGAAATATTTATATCCAAGAATTTCTTGAAGAATTTTCAACGTATCAATCATTACGATGAGACTTGGATAATATTTCAAATATGGAAAAAAAAAATTCTGAATGGAAAACATTTTTCTAACCCCAATAAATCTATTATAATAAAATACGTTTTATTAAATCAAATAAATATGAATATTCATGTAAACTAGGGTGTTTCAATTTTAGGCGACTTTTTTTTTTCAACGAAAAAACAGGCTGAAAACTTGCATGAAGGTGAGAACAGAAGCCTGTTTAAAGCGGAGTTCTTAATATTAATATTTAGAGGTGTCTGTCCCTAATTTTTCATTTCCCATTTAAATAACATAGGAAAAAAAATTCTTTTTTTTGTTTATTTTTCTAGCTCGGCATACGCACCTCATATAAATAAGTCCATAGCATATTCTTGTAGAGAATTCAACGCTCTACAAAAAAGGTCTCTTACACTTTTATCATAAAGACAGCCGTTCTAAAGTTATTCAGACGTAAACTTCTAAATGTATAAAATTTTGATTATTCAAGTACACGGAAAAAAAAAATTCGTTCTGATAACCTAACTGTAGAGTTACCACAACTATACACAGTTTACTATTCGTTGTAGAGTTACAGTAACATAATGTTATTTAGTTCTGATAACTCAATGTTGTTGAGCTCTCAGAGCTCTACGGGATTGTTCTCAGAGCCAAACGGTATAGTTGGGAGCGCCCTACGTTGCGCAGTAGTGGAGTGCGCCGACATATTTCATAACCTTCTAAAATGACAAACAGAATTATTTTGTTACTCATCCATATTATTAAAAATATATGAGGACAATTAAGTTCCCAATTTATTTATTTAAGGAAATAGGTTTTTTTTTGTCAAATTGAATTTCGTTAGAACAGTTTTGTATTTATGGTTTTTCAAGGTTCATTTGCAGTGACTGTTAATTCAATTTATTAGTTGAATATATTGTGATAAGTGATAAGTTATCGGAATACATTAAAAAGACCCCATTTAACACAAAATAAAATTTGTTTTCGTTTATTTATCTTTTCTTGTGCATATACGGTAATGATTTTATGTCCAATATTTATTGATATAATCAAGAAAATAAGATAATTTTGGGACGACCATATTTTTATTTTACAAATAATTTTTATTTGTAATATAAGTTCTATTATTATTTTATTTCTATTAAAATACTATTCTTATTTGTCATATACAATTATTGTTGGCAATATAAATTCGTTCTGTCACATTTATTTATTAAATTATCAATGCTAAATCATAAAAAAAATTATTAATCAGACTGCCAAAAATTTGTTATAGTCTCAGAACGATCCTGTAGAGTTGTGAGAGGTAAATAACGTTTAGCTCTCAGAGCTCAACGATGTAGAGTTACAGGAGCCAAACGGTATTGTTACCATAAGAAAACGTTAACCTACTGGAACTTTTTACAACTAACTAACTACTATAGAGTTCCTATAGCAAAATTTTTTTCTCCGTGTATTAAACTGATACAAATTAATTTATAACTGTCTTAAAAATTATTTTTACATGTAAAATTGGTTCTGATGCGCTAACATTTTCATAAGGCTAAAAAAAAAATTACTCATGTATCAAATTTTTTTCTTCTTTATTTCATTTACTGTAAGAAAATCATGACCCGAGTAGAATGAATTAAATTTTTAAAAAGTTTCACGGAATTTTCAATTTATTACTCTACACGAAGAGAAAAGATAAGTTTGGAAAATTAGAAAAGTGCACGTCTAATAACGCTGATTTATCATAAAAAAATCTGGAAAACGGTTGACCCTAAAGACCATCCCTGCAACTTCCGCTAATTCCATATCTAAGCGCTTAAAATTGCACTTATGAGGTTTTTGCGCTCTTCAAAAGTCTGATAAAAGTTTCAAAGAACACTATTTTTTGAACTTTCGAAGTGCAATAACTCTTGAATGAATTAACGAATTATCGAAACTTTTATCAGACTTTTGACTTGAAGAGCTCAAAAACATCATTCAAAAAGAATTTTTTTTCCTATGTTATTTAAATGGGAAATGAAAAATTAGGGACAGACATCTCTAAATATTAATATTAAGAACTCCGCTTTGAACAGGCTTCTGTTCTCACCTTCATGCGAGTTTTCAGCCTGTTTTTTCGTTGAAAAAAAAAAAGTCGCTTAAAATTGAAACATCCTAATGTAAACATCAATTGTTTTTAATTGAATGTCCGTTGACGTTTTAATAAAAGTGTAATTGGATATTATTATATTATTTCAACGTGATGATATTATCACTCATCGATGGAACATGAAACCTTGTAAATATTTTATGTTCAATACATTTTATTAATTAACCTAATTAAACGTTACTTTGATATTGTAATTACAGTATTAAATATATTAATTGATTTTTTTTCATAACATTTATTTTAATAATTCAAAGTTCAAATTGAAAGTAATTATTGATTTTTTCATATTATTTATTACCAAAAATATATTAATGATTATGTCAAATAGTGAACACTTTTGTACGTTTATTTAATACATTTGAACACAAACTTTTTTTTTTAACACAACCATAAAAAATTTTTTACTTTTTTTGTCAATTAATAATTTCTCTATTAATCATTTTAATTACATTTATACAATATTTCAATTTATGGTGTCGTCATATATTTTTATATCAGAAAATTCGATATTCTCATACAGCCTGATATGAAAATTTGTCATATCAGGAAAAATCTGACTTGATATGTTTTGGTATGACTTGATATACCTTGATCAGGCGTAATATGGCTGTATATATGTGCTCATACATAATTTTTCAACCAAAAGTAGTGTTAAAAATTAACGACAGATAGTGCATAATTGCTAAATTGTCCCCTTACAAGAGAGTTAAGTTTTAAAATAATAATCATTTTTTTACTTTCTTGAAAAGCTGATCAGATCAGGCCATATACCATATGGTCGTATTAAAATATTTTTTTTTGCGAAATATTTAATCTAGAATTTTTAACCATAGAAATTGTTAATCATATTAAATTATTATACAGTTCTGATGTATTTAAGTGTTTGTTTTTTATTACGAAAAATTTCATTTCATAAATCGTAATTATGAAAAATTGTTCTGTACACGATTCTTAAAATACTAAACCATAAACCTATGATGTAGTTACAAACATTCAACGTTTAATTTCACGATTTCGTGCCATAAAATATAAAACCAAAATAAAATGACTTGAAACAACATTTATACGGTTGATCGCAGCGTTAGTCAAAATGTCAATATGTAATAACAGGCCAGATTACTGGAAACAAAAACATATGAGCGACATCGAAACGTATAAATGTTTAGCAGGTTAAACGCAAGCGACGAAAGGAAATGAGTGCAGCATATACAACGCATAAACATATGGGTACAAATGAAATATCGGACGTGTGATTACGTACGACCTCAATTTAAATGCCGTACAACGAGTAGTTTGTTGTATGCATAATTCTAACGGACAAGCTAATCACACAACTATACTCCCCTTTCCTCTTTAGTACTCAGCCAGCCCTAAATTACATCCACATATATATATTTACATATACACGTATCACATATTTACATACATATAATAAATAAATATACCTTTTCAAGAGCTTAACTGATTATAATGGAGTATCTAATCCCTTTTTTCCCTTGTACTCGATAATTTCCATAGCACACCGAGTTCGATGATTGCCCTAAGCCAATTTAACTTCCTTCCAGTGATGGCTCCTCTCCCTCAGACATTTTAAAGAGATAAAGTAAAAGGTAAGATGAAAATATGTCAACAAAGAAAAAATAAGGAGCGAAAAGAAAAATTGAATGAACCCGTTGAGCTGCCGGCGATTTTAACTTGAGTGACATGAAAAGTGGTTCAGCTAAGAAATAAAAACCCCCAAAGAAAATGTTACTTTTACAAAATGTCCGTTCACTATTATATAGTATAGTATAGTATGGAAGGTACCATAAAGACGATGGTCGTCGATCTTTTAGTACAGTAACATAAAGCAGAGAAAGCATTTATAGTGCGCTTATTCTCCCAAAGAGGCCGCTATTGGCCTTTGCTCGTCTGCCACGGCGTATAATGGGCATTCCCATCATCAGCACCGATAAAAGAAATGTTATTGACGACAGGGCGTATTCAAAAAGCCATCGATCTCACCGCGTGTCACGATGAATAGGGTCGGTGATGCTGATATTTAAAATCGTTGACCGGGAGAAATTATTATCCAACCCTCCTTTCTCTCTGTTCACTTTATCTACCTTTTCGCTGTTTAATATATTTTTTTTTATAGTAAAGTGTGGTATAGCTCACCCTTATTTATATAACCATCCGAGGCATCACTTATCGTTTGTGGTTCTATTTTCACTACACCACAAGTTGACAAATTCGGGCAGCCTTAGCTTTAACCTTTTCTTTCGGCCTTTTTACTTGTAGGTCACTTGGATAACGTCATACTTGTTTCGGTGGTTAGTGGTGCTGGTGCTTATGCGAGTCACGGCACGGAGTTTTTGTAAATTTTCGACGGCGTAGAAGAAAAGAAGGGAAAATAAAAATAAAAAATATTTAAGGAAGAAATATTTAAGAGCTAAAGTTGGATAGCTCACTGGTGAAGTTTAGTTTTTTTTGCAAGGAAAAGAGGAAGAACCGTAATGAAAATGAGGAAAAATAAAAATAAAAGCTCTGCTCTTGAATCCTAGCATTGAATGCGGACTGTGCTTGTAGAATCCTCGCGTGCCATGAGATAATTTTCGGGGAGTGGTACACATCTTTGGACTTGTTTGTACTTTTTGGTGGTAGTGGCGCCCAACTACTGCTTAAACAACTCCTAAAACTCCTTTAGTATATATAAAAATAAATATATACGCTAGAGCACTTACTCCAAAGTAATTTTGTCCGAGAAAAAAGGGGTTTATGCTCAGGACGCGCACCAGTTTATGGGTGTTGAAAACAGCACGTGACAAAATTTTTGATGGTGAGCCAACCGTGCTTCCCTCGTAAACTTGTTATATTCAGGTGAATAACAGGAATTTATGATTTTGATGGAGGGAAAAATATTTGAATGGCTTATTTTGATATTGATTTTCCTGTCTGAGATAAAAACTTTGTTTTGAAATATTTAATAGAATTGTCGAAATGGATGATTCGATGGAAGATTAAATTGATTGAAGAAATCACACGAATTTTAATGGTGCAATTAATTTTTTAATCGTTGGGTTTGAAAGTATCTGCGGTTAATGAGGTCAGATGGTTAATTGATAATAAAAAAATAAATGGAGATAGAAAGCTGTAACCTTAAAGCGTGTTGATATAAGATGAAAAGGGTGTTTAAGTACTTGCGAACTTTATTAAATATAAAATTAAGACAGAGCCATATTTCTTATAAAATAGCCGCCTTAAAAATTACTCACAAATGGGCGAAATCAATCCGAATGAACCGATACTGATGAATTACGTATTCTTCCAAATTTTTATTTTTTAAATGATAAAATTTGATAAAGTTTCAGACAAACTAAAAATACAGGAGTTTTGTTAGATTCTTTGAAATTCATTGAATAAGTATATTTTATTTTTTTACGGCTCACTGAATATTGCTTTGTGATTTAAAGAGACCGATTTTTTCTACTAAAAATATTATCCTTGCAATGCTACTATTTTTCAGTGTCTAATCTACTGTCAGACACTGTAAATAAAAATTTATTTGTTACCGACACGGGGATTGAACTTCATTATTAGTTTTAATGTAACTACTCGAGTAAAAATAAATTAACATCACAATTATTGATTAAACAAGATTACCCGTTTTTCATTATTGTGTCGAAATCAGCCGATGGATTCAAAGCGTTTATTATTAAAACCCGATTTGTTTCAATTATTTAATTTTTTTCTTTTTATCCGGTGAATTTAAAATCCAGCGAACGGATGATTGATTAATGTGGACACAAAACCTCAGTCGGTCAAATGACTATTTAAAATGAAGCGTATCATATCAGATATTTATTCATTATTTTTTTATTTAAAAACACGAAGGTTGTTTTTCAATTGATTACATTTTTTTGGCTCGTTCCCCGCTATATATCATTCCAGATAATATCGTCAGAGCGAGGTGATTGATTGGACGGAATTATTAAAATTTATATACCGTATTCAATGTATAAAATATGTCGCACAGTATATATTTATAGTTATTGGCATTTTTGTTGTCACTTCGCATTCTCCGAGGGTGAAATATTTTATCCGCGACTCACGCCCATATTTTTATTCAAATTATACTCGCGGTTATTCAATTTTAATTAAAGGGTATCCTAGTTAAATTTAATCGCTTATATCCATTTATTAAATACAAAGTGTGTCAACTATTTATAGAAATTTTACGTCAAATTTTAATTTATTAATGGTTTGTATTTTTAGATGAACTTTATTGTTTTTGGTTGGGCGGTTTTGCAAGCACCCGTTAGAGATTTAATGAATATTTGAGTAGATACTAAAACATTTAACTATTCTGAAGCCAAACCATTGATTAACAAAGTATTTTAGAAGCTAGTTTAATCGCGGTGAAGTTGAAGTTATGTCGCTGATAATAAACTATATGATGTATTAAAATTTACTTTAAGTCTCATATTTATTAACTCTCCTACTTCACTACTGAAAACACTGTCATAATCTCCGATTTTAAAGATATTGAAAATTTCGTTCAATACATTTATCTTTTAAAAATTTATAGTATATTGACGGAAATTTTCATTAACTAATAGCCGAGTTTAAAGATTCATCGATTTATTTTCTTGAAAGTGATTAAACTTCGGTTTTTCAATGTGAACATTTTTATTAACGTGTACTTAATGTAAAGTATTATCAAACTTTTTTTATTAAAGTCTTACCACCTGACGATAAAACAAGACAAATTTTAGTTTATAAATTTTATAATTTTTTCAATATTAGTATAATATTATTAGTTAAAATAAAATCAATAAAAAATTGTTCGAAATTTATTTGAGTTCAGTTTTTTTTTTTTTTTTTCTAATTTAATCAGATATACTTCTAGTATATTAATATTTTTAGTATAAAACTAATATTTTAAATAAAAATAAGATCGTCTATGGAATATTAATTATCTGTTACGTTTTTTACCAAAAAAAAAAATCCCAAAAATATATTTGAAAAATTTATTAAGTTTTTCGAGCTTAAATTCTCACTTTATATATGAGTGTTGGCGATCCAGCTTAATACACTATTTTTTCTCTAATTATTCATAATATCGTTAGCCTGTATTTCCTACCAGGCATTAAATTCTTACATTTAAACTAAAAACTAACGGATGTTCTATCAAAATTTTTCTCAATTCGAATAATTCACAAAAAATAAAAAAATAATACAATTCGAATATAATCCTCTCGTATTTGTATCTTTATTTACAGCTTTCTACCAGCTTAGAACAAACGAAATCCTTGTAAAGAGAGAAGAACGTGCGAAATAACAAACATAAAAGTCATAATTAAACTACTTATTACAGTTACGGAAGTGAAGGCATCTAGAAACGTAAAAAAAGTAATTTTTATAAAAATGATAAAAACACACGTTAAAAAGTAACTTTTTCAAGTGGTGGTATGAACGCGTCGAAGCTTGACGCTTTGATGTAGAGTTTTCCCTCTACTTTACTAGGGAAAAGTCAAAAGACGACGTTGAGAAAATATCGTCTCGACGCCAGACGTGTTGTCGTCAGTTTTCCTCTTTCTCTTTTTCCGTCCTGTCAAAACTACATATTTATATAAATACATACATTCATACATGTTCATATTTGTATTTATATTTATATTTATAGTTTGCAAAGTACAAAATGTTTTTCCTGTAACAATTATTGGAGCATGATGGTAAAAATAATAAAAGGATCAACCGCAAAACGTCGTTTCTTTTACCAGAAAGATATACTCTTCAACTCTTCTACTCACGTCTCTTGTACGTTCCTCTATATAGTATCTATCTGCATATTCTTTGTAGAATATGTATTTATAAAAACAAACATAGATAAACTCAAACTCACACTCAGATACAGGAACAAATTCTTTGGTATCTTCAAGCCCTCATGGGCATATACAATAGATATTTATGTACGTATACTCACACGAATCCTCCGCCTCCACACATGCACACATGCAAACACACACATGAGAACATGTGATAGCTACTAATGGCCCCGACGCAATATTAACATTTTCTTTTTACGCCTTTGTACGCTTCAAATCCCATGATATTTTTTTGTTTGAAATATAAGCTACCGTTCATTTTAATCCGCATGGAACTGTTTTTAAATCTTGTTGTATTGTTATAATTGTTATTATTATTATTATTATTATTATTATTATTATTATTATTATTATTATTATTTATCATCTCTCTGTTAGCAAAGAATTGAAGGGAAAAAAATAATATAATAATTATAAATTATAACAAAAGGGAATTTAGCTGTTATTTTTTCGTAAAATATTTGGCACACAAAAGCACTCAAAAAATTTACTAGAACGGTTTTTAATTTTTTTAATATAAAGCCATTCACTTAAAAAGTTTTCCCAGCACAAAAGCTTTTATTCAAGCGTCTGCTTAATCTCAAAGACTTTTTACGGATAAATGATCTCGATTTAAAAGTTAATGCTTGATGTTATAATTATTAAGAGTGTGTGATTATGATTAAGTGTGAAAAGTTTTCATTTTCAATTTTTTGTTCTTTTCAATTTTTGTACTTTTACAGAGACCGGTGCCTGGAAAATCTTAAATCTGAACATATCAAAATAAAATTTATTTACAGGATGCGATTTTAAGCATAAAAATCCTTTGTTATTTTTCAAAATTTTTAATTATTCAATATTTTAATCTACTAATCAGATGCCAGAATCGGATTTTGAAAAATATATTACAAAAGAATAAATAATAAGCTTGGTAATATCGCAATTGTCAACTTCAGGCCATACTTAATTTTTTTATTTATTTTAATTTCAATCTTGTAAAAACTTGTTACATAAAACAAAAAACGAAATAAACTTCTAATATAATTTAAAAATAATAAAAAGTTTTGTAAATCCAATTGTACATGCCGCAAGCACTCGTGTAATACATAAATTGATCAAAGTAAAGTTTAAATAGATACAAAAAGTTTTTCCTAATAACACTAATAATTTTTTTATATAGAAAATGTAAATTTATCAATTTTTAAATATTTTACTTGATTCAATTATTTTTTCAATCCCCAGTGTTATTTTCAATTCTTTTCTGTGCTTATTTTAAATTATTTCCTCAAAATTACAAAATTTTTTCACGAGTAACCAATTTTTGAAGCTCTAATCTATAGACGAGGGTTCTACCTCACCATAAACATGGCGATAGTCAATATTGAAGGCTCATAAATGATTACATTATTAATGAAGTAACATTTTCTCTAATTAAAACACCAATCTTTACTTCGAGCCGTGCAGCTCAATTAAAGCTGTCCCAATTAATATTATAATGATGAGTATGATGATGATGGCCATTATTATTGAAGTGAAGCGGCGCCAAGTGATGATTCAGCAACCGTATAATATTATCCTTGACCATAAAGTTCAACAACTTCGTTTACTTTAGTTTATAGCTGTTTTAAAATTTGCGTGTTACATGTGTGTGTGTGTGTGTGTTTCTATGTATAAGTAATCGGGGGCAAGGGAGTGTGGTGTGTATAAGCACAAATTGCAAATACATCGCAGTGTACTTGTTTAAGCAGACTGTTGACCCACGTATATCGGTTGTTATTTCACACGCTCGGCACTCATACAACGTTAAATGTTATCGTTTGTTAATCTACATACAGAAATGATGGATTTTTGTATGTTGTTTATCATGATCCTAAAAATTTATATCTATAGATATAAGATATGATCGTACCACTTCGTATTGATTAATATAATTTAATTGAAAAATTCGTTACTATACATCGAAATTCAATAATACTCTGACACATTTTAAAACTCTTGATGCATTTCTCTTGCTATTTTATTTTCGCGAATTATGTTCGCATCGTAAATAAAACAACTGGGAATAAATGGATTTACAAATAAAAGTATAAAACTAATTATCTGATGTTCTATTAAACTAGTAATATTTTTTTTAAATTACTTTATTTCGTTGAAACCCTCCGGGGTTTTCAGCGAGTGATTTTTGACATACTTACAGCTGCGTATTTTATACATTTGTTCATTGAAATATTCACGCAGATAGACTTAAAATTTTAAAATAACTGTTACTTTGATTTATCTCTCTTTGATCCGGAAAAAATAAATTTTATTTATGGAGACTTTGATTACACGTTTTATTAACTTAGAGGTTAATTTTCTTTTTAATTTGCTAAGAAGATAAGAAATTCAGAATTATTTTAAAAAGAACTTATAATTCAGTTTAAATATTTTTTTCGACTTTGAAGTTTGGAATGAAGATAAATTTAAAAGTAAAAATACACCAAGGTTCTTATATAAATAATATCACTCTTATAAATAAACAGTGCAGGTTTTACGTCTGATATTCGATAAGGCTCTTGGTTAAAAAAGGATGAAGCTAATAAAAAAATAAGAGCGTTTGAGCGAGTATTTTCATAGTTATTATGATTATAACATCCGCTTGAATGAACAAACTAATTGACAGGTACGATTTTTTTTTTTAATTTAGTTCATTTTAACTTTACCGGTCTATTGAAGTTATACCTATGTACCTTTTTAATTGTTCTTTCAGATTCAGTAAAATTTATTGGAAAAAAAGGAACGCAAAAATTTGAGAAAAACATTGATGGATGAAAAAATTTTTTTTTTAATTTTAATTTCTATTTCTGAATGAAACGTTTGAATTACGAAAAAATATTGCAGATATCTTTTTTATTAGAAAAATAAACTCTATAAAAAAATTTCTAATCAATTCTGTCATGTCTAGCATTTTTTAGACAGAATTTTAATATAAAGTCAAAAATTAAAACAAAAAATTTTTAAGTTTAAAACATAGTTACATTTTGTTTTTCTCTAAAAATTTTTCATTTTATATTAAGAAATAAAAAAATTCCCATATAATTAATCACATTTTGATTGTTAACTCCCCAACTGTCATCAAAGTTCACATATCCGCTCTAATTAGCAAGCTTAAATAAAAAAAAAAATTTCATAAAACTCATTCCGTGCAATAAAAATAAAGTGATTTTCATAATCCATTAATTCAAGTTCCGTAATAAGCTCGTACAGGCTATATTAAATAATGAACGAAAAAAAGCATGATCTTTTAGTATGCAGTACATAGTTTTATAACGCAATAAAAAATTAATTAAAAAATAACAAATGAGAAGTATCAGATAAAATGAAATGTGTAATATGATATTACTAGTAGTTGTTTAGTGGCGGTTCGGATTAACGTCAAAAACAGTTGAGAGAGATTGGAATTCCGGCGTACGGAAATCGCGAACGGGTCGGTTATCTTAAAAAGACAAAGATGATCGTCGAGGTATTTAAAAACTAAGAGGGCAGAATAGACAAAGCTTATATAATAGTAATATAGCCAGAGTAGCGTAGAATTTAAGAGAGAAAAGGGATGAGCATTCTCGGAAAATAGAGAAGGAGAGTAGGCTAGTGAAGAGGTAAAAGGAGTAGAGTACAGATGAGAAAACTACAGATATATACAGGAGGAAAATGAGGAAAGGGTAAGAGATAGTAAGGGAAGGGGCAGCACACACGACTTCTAAAGGGGGTTTACAACTAGGGGTTGCCAGTGGTTTCTGTGTGTGGTGTGCCACGGTCGTCGACCGACCTCTCTTGATGTTTAACGATCGCATTGCAGCCACCGAACCCCGTTTGCAAAAACTATAAATCTATCCTACACTTATTCTATTTTATATATATATATATATATATATATATATATATATATATATATATATATATATATATATATATATACATATGTATATATGTATGTATAAATAAATAAAAGTAGAGTAGAATGGCGATTTCATTAACCGGCGTAGAAAAAAAAAAATAAAAAAAAAGTCGCATCAGGAAAATAATTGTCGCTGGTGGAAAAAAAGTTTTCACTTTGGCAGACATACTGACAGACTATTTTCCACCAGAGAAGAGACAATGAAGGAAAATAATGAAAGAAAATAAATAAAAGTAAATTAGAAATAAGATAAAATAAAAATAAGAATCGAGTACTCGATTCTCTGGCTGTAATCTCAAGTTTCATTCACGTCGCCTCGGCTTCTTTCCAGACTTCTTGCACTCCTATGGGCAGTGATGTAATTCTCGAGGAGGCACTTCGCACTTGTTCTACGAAAGACGGCTCTTAGCACCTCATCCCTCGTGACCTCAAAATAAAAGGACTTTTTCGGACGTTTCAATGTCCCTGATGCAACGGGACCAGAGAAAGCGCCAGTTTTTACGGATGGGGGTGGAGGACTGTTGACGGCGAGAAATTATAAAAACTGCTATGCACGGAGAAGAAGAGAAGGACAAGAGAAGGAAAATCAGAGGATTACCATTCCCCTGTTTGAATCTGCAATCTATTTTACTTGAGAGTTTGTTTAAGGAGGGGACGTAAATACGATTTTTTTCATGCGGATAAAAGTTTTTGTGGTTTTTATGTAAGAAATCGTGCGTGTAATCGGATTGATGAATTTTACTTTTTAATTCACTTGAATTTTCACTATTTTTTTTTCATTTTTTTCTTGTAAATTTTTTTTTCTTCGTCTAATTGACTAAAAAAATTTTTTTCACCTAATTAAAAAAAAAGTTACAAGTTTTTTAAGAAACAATTTTCTTAATATTATTCATAATTTAAGTTGTTTCAACCAGTTTCTTGAGAAATCAACTAAATTGCATTTTTTTAACCTGATAAATAGAAGATTTTTACTTTTTATGTGTATGCTTGGCAAAATTTTACAATATCAAATTTTATGAAACTTTTTGTAAAAAATTGCATACTATAAAAAAAAAATTAATTTCTCGACAACCATTAACACTGAATTTAACTATTTTGATTTATCACTCCACAAATTCATTCAATTAGATCCCCAAAAAACTCTAATCTTACAAAAAATTTTCAAGGGTCCCTCCTAAACATTCGCCCCTTCTTTTCTGTCTCTCAATCGAGGGCGGAAATCAAGCGAATCAAAAACTACTGAGCCCTCCCCCAAAGCATCGTTTAGTAGTATACTCAAAAAATTTCTGTTTGTTCCACATGATACTAGAAATATATATCAATACATATGCACATACGTCGACATATACCCATAAATATGTTACGTAAGAAAAGATTGCCCATGGATCATTTCAACCGAGTGGATTTAAGACCGGAAATCTACTACTACAACAGCATTTACCGGTATTATTGTAGCCGTATGTGTAAAATATTTCTCATACTTGTAACACAGTAGCAGCAGCACCCGATTCTATCTACTCGTCTTTCCGTTAAAAAATAAACATATTGATCTTACCGCAGAAATTCGTAGGATCTAAAACTCATAAATCTCGCCGCTTTCAATTCGAGCTTACACCCTGGGATAATCCAAATAACATATATTAAAAAAGGTACTTTATATTTATTATATTATATTTTCATTTATAATTCATTTTTAACGAAAAAAAAAACTCGTGATATTAAATTATTATCTGACAGTCAAATAAAATTCATCATATTTCTTGACGTAGCAACCTCTCCTTTTTGTAGCGCCCGTCCCCGCTGGAGCCCGATGCTTGTTTGTTTAACTGTTTTCAGCTCATATATATGATAAAATAAATTTTTTACTCGATTTTTATGATGTTTTTGCGGAATGCTATTTTTTATTGGACCGATGGTAATAAAAGGACCGTAGAAAATAGATTAAAGCTCACATCAGTACAGATAAAATTCTCTCTGTGCAAAAGTAGATTGTGTGTTACGTGTGTGAGTATAATGGAATCGATATCGGATCTAGTGGACGAAAATGGGCAACAGACAGCTTTTTCGGTCTTCGCTCTCGACTGGCCACCTTCTTTTCTCTTTTTCGTATGATAAAAAGTCTCAAATGAGTTCATATGAGCTTCGAAAAATATACGACCACTTCTTATAAAACATGTTATTAAAATTTTTATTCTATAAAATGAAAAATAAAAAAATTGCCACGGCAGCCATTTATCCAATTTGTGGTAACGAGTGATGTACTCGACGGTACTTACTCTACGAAAAAAATACAACAAAAAGTTGCTAATTGATATGATCATAGATAGTGTCACACGTGGGCGCCCCTATCGGTGATCTCTCATGACAATTGGATAATTAGAAACTGGGTCATCGGAATCCCGAGGATTAACGTCATCGACAACTGAACCATTTCGTGTACTCACAGATAAGTTACGTTTATTCATCATTAATGGTCATTAAGCAAACGGAATATCTATCCTAATTCATCCAAATTTTGTAAACAATTTAATTATTTATTGATTTTTAGGTTCATGTATTAGCACTGATATCTAGTGATGTATACGCTATATTGACGATTCTATTATATATTATCTTTAGTGCAAATATCATCAAATAATCATAACAGTAATTGGTTGGATGAAAATTACAGAGATGGAGATTTTCAAAAGTTAAGGTAGTTTGGGCTCCAAATGACTTCAACTTGACCCCATATTTTTTGATATTCATTCGAAAGATTATGATTTAATACATCTATAGAAAAAAAATCAGATTTTTTTACCACACCGTTTAAGAAATATAATTAATTAAAGTTTTGTAAAAATACACCGTCTCTTATGAGTGTCCTTGTTCAATAACTCCGAAAATGGAGGATTTATAAAAAATCGGCCAACTTGACCCAATAAAAAAAACTTTCCAATAGATAGAACAATGTTTCATACATATTCTATCAAAATTTGATAACGATTTACCACATAGTTTTAATTTAATTAATTTTTTGATATCAAAAATTGGTTTCTATCTTTGTTAATTGTCGGAGACATTACTCCCCCATCTTTATTAGGGAAAAAATGGGAGATTGTAATTATTTGACCATAATTATGAATTTGAATTTAATCAATTAAATTCTGATTAGAAATAATTTTATATTTTATAATAGTAGCGCTCTACTTTCAACAGCTCAAGGTCCAGCAATTTTGTAGTCATTTTTTGATCATTTTAAATGTAATTTTTAATAAGAAACTCGGACGAAAGTATTTAGATGGTTTTATTTTAAATAATTGTTTAATTTAAAGCTTCTTCGGAATTTAATTTCAATAGAAATAAATAATTTGATGATTTTTATTATTATCTAATAACTGCTTTTATTTGCCTGCATTTGTGTGAAACGCGGTTTTGTGTGAACACAATTCTTGTTCATACCTCGCTTCATATATAGAGAATTTTCCGAAACAATGAATCAAATTAAATACGTGGTAGGACGTTAATGCACTCGACAAAAATTCAGTGTTTTAAGCTATAACAATAATTTTATAATTAATATTTATCAACAAATATTTTGAGTTCGCATTATGAATTGCTGTGATGAATAATTCATATTTAATAATTCGGTAGCTTTTCGCGATATTTAATATAAATGATAATAATTATGACTTGTGGACAGATAGTATAGGTTTTATTAATATTTTATGAACAATTGGTTATTATTAATATTCATTTTGGGAAAACTTCCAATACTAATGATAGTAATAATAATGGTAATGGTGATTATTATTATTATTATAATTAAACAAATTGAATAATTTTGTAGTTAACCGTAAGAGGGGATATGAATTGGATTGTGTTGAATTTGTCGGCGTCGTCAAACACAGTGCCCATGCCGATAACTCACGGAAACGCGGAGTCAACAAACTTTTTAATTAAAAACTATATCCTGTAACAACAATTTAACGTTACGCTCCAAAAGTTGTTGCTAAACTTTTTATATAACTGTATGTTTGTATATATATACTACTTTCTATACGCAAGCAAAAATAGATACCTACCAGTACTGATATAAAGTATATAGTTAAATAGAAAATCCGGAAAATGGGATTGTTAACGAAAAAAATTGAGTTTCAGTTTAAAAACCATTAACAAAAATTTTATTTTTTATGAAAATGTTGCCGATGCAAAAATAAAAATAAAATTTGATATCCAACATATAATCAATATTTTATGTAAGAAAGATAGTAAAGAAAAACAAAACATTGAATTAATTGAATACTTTACTTAACTTTTCTTAGCTGGAAGTTTTGAAAGTTGATGAATTCTTCAGAATTCTTACATTTTTACGTTCTATTTTTCCCGAGAGATGATCATGAACTTGAAGACTGTATTGTCCAGAATTTTTCTTTAGAAATTATTTTTGTTCCATTGGTTTTATTTTGACGAATTAAAAAAAAAATTTTTAACGAAAAAATCATTGTAAGAAAATTTTTTTAAAAAATCAGTGTGTAGAATTTTTAAAGAACTGTCAGCTTAATCTTTTTGCATCAATTCATTTAAAAGAAAAAACTAAAAATTGGTGAAATGTCTGATGAATAAAGCGTCGCATAAAAATATGAATCAATGTCATACAAAATGCTAAATTTAAATTTTCATAAAAAATTAACACAAGCTTTGAAAAAAAAAAAAAAAAAAAAAAAAGAGTATTTTTTTTGTATAAGCTTTCTTTAATGCATGTATTGACTTACACAAAACGCATAAATATTCTGAGCAATATGCTGTTTGAGAATACGTCATTCTAACGTATGCAAAGTTAGATTATGCGAGCCACGTATGTTTACTACTCTAGCAGCAGATGTACCCAAAAGCTGTCCTAGTGAATAACCAATGAGATATATTGCCATATGAAAGACGCAGCCGTCATCAGAAACCTCATGCACGATTTCTCTGACTGATTGTGTAATAATTAGCTGCTTGTGTTTATACTGCTGTTACGAGCTCTTCTCTTCTCATATGGGCGTGTATAAACAGCTAATTTTTAATAAATTTTTCATGTGTAGCAGCATTGTTGTCATCGGTAGCTATTCAGAAAATTAACTGACAGCAATGACGCTAGTACGTTTCCGAACGGTGTACCAGTGAATATAACATACATAAACTTATTCGTAAATCTTAACTCTCAGCACTTAGTTGAGTAAACCTTAAGCACCTAACTTAAGAGGAACCCCGGAAATTCGTGCTTTAGAAAATTTTCTTAATTGGCTTGCTTCGTTAGTTCAAATATTAAATTCATCCTTGACGTTTTACAAAATGGTAAACCGTTTAGCTGCTCACTAGATCTTCATATTTAGTATCTTGAACTTTTTTCGTGTGGAAAAATGATCTAATATGGCTTGATATGACCTTACATAATATTTTTTATATACTTCCATACATAATTTTTTGACCAAAAGTAGTGTTGAAAATCTCCTACAGAGGGTGCATGATTGCTAAACTCTCTCGCTCTAAGAAATTTAAGTTTGAGGTTTTAAGTTTCAAGATGAAAATAATTTTTTTACTGATTATAATATTGAATTAAGTTTTTTCCATAAATTTTTTAGCTAATTAAGTTCAACAGAATCAAAACATGAAAATATCAAAATATTTATACAAAACATAATCTGAAATAGTTGAGCCAAAGTACGAAATTATGAAATAATTACATTTTATTGAATTTGTATAATGTAAAATTATAAATATTGTGAAAAATGAAAACTGTTAATACAGAGATTTAAAAACTTAAAAAAAAAAATTTTTTTTAGCTCTAAAGGAGCCTATCTAACAACGGTATTCAAGTAATTTAGTGCTAGAATAATTATTCGTTCAATTTGTTTAGCAAGAAATGTTAATTGACGTATAAATTTTAATAAAAAATAAAAACTATAGTAAATTATTTTATTATTCTATCATATAACCTAATATGAGCAGATTAGGCCATATAATATAATTTTTTCACAAGTAACAATTTTTTCCTTCCTCAATTTTCGCTCAAAAAATTTTGAACAGAAAATTCAAGTTTGTGGAAGCAGAATGTTAAGCCAGTCCGTACATCAGCTGACGAAATATTAATGCACAATACTTAAGCGACTTACGACATCACAGAGAAGTAAAAGACACTGGTGACAATTTTCACGCGGCAATTACTGAAACGTTGAAAAAGATTCTCGGCAAGGGACCGTTTCAAACGTGACTCAACTACTCCCGTCTCTCGAAATAGAACAGAACAAAAACCAGAAAAACAACGAGACTAAAAAAATGATAACAGAGAGTTAAAACGTCGAGCGGAATATGCTTCGGAATTTGACTGGTCTTTTTCCACTCGGCTCGTCGGTGTGGGTCGAGAGATGAGAGAGATGAAACTGCTCTCATTAGCTCAGGAATAATTAATGCTGAGCGTTAACGCAAGGCTTCGTGATGGAATAATTTAGCTGACAAAAACTCGACAGTACAATGAATAAATCACAAACTTTGATAATTATATTCAATGTTTATTTAAACTCATCATTCAGTTTGTGATTGTCTTTATACTGTTTATGTTTGAAATTTTGTTTTTATTGGTGATAATTTGAAAAAAAGATCCTTGTTTAGTTTTTAACACATAAAGTACGATTTTTCAGAATTAAAAAATTTTTTTAAATTAAAAAATTATTTCCCAAGTTGATAAAGAAACTAACTTTATTTAAAAAAAAAAAAAAAATTTATCACGGAAACATTTTAAAGAATTACTTGAATTAATTAAAAAATTTTTGATCTAAGAAATTTTTCTTTATCTAAAATTTAACTTAATTTAATAATGTCTCTATCTTATTAAAAAGAGTGAAACTCTTCAAACTGTTTTTGTTTTATTTTTAGATTTTTCTGTGTTGAATCAAGTTAATTTTTTATCAATGGAAAATTTTTCAACGGATTTAAATAAATCTCATTTATTAGAAAAAATACATTCATTCAAATATAAAGAGGCTTTATTAATGTTAAAAATAATTTTTAAATAATTACAAATGATTGAAGCAATTTTAATTAATGTTTTCGATGAACAACAATAAAGGAAACTCTTAAAAGAATTGATTACGCCCTAACAAATCCTCCTATCAGCGTAATCTGACCTCAGTGAGAATTAAATTTCTACGAAGCACTCTCATAAATATATAGAGCAAACACTGAAACATTGATCGATTTTCAAAACCCGTTATGCAATTATAAATAATGGTATTATTTTTCTAAGGCTACATAGGAAGCGTAGTAACAATCACTATAATGTTGATAATAATAATTATTATTATCGTTATCATAATCATTAGTGGATTATAAAGGTCATGTAAAGGTTTTTGAAGAGCTAAAACGCGACTACCACCAAAACATTAACGTAATCGCGGGTACATAAATTTGAGCATTGGGTAGCTTTTACGGAACCACTTTAAATTTCAGTGAAAACCGCGAAATTGCATTGAAAGCTGGCCCACAAACCTCTTCAAGCCCTTTTCGCTTGAATTATAAACCTTTTTGTTTCTTCTTTGTTTTGTTTTATTTGTGAGGTATTTTATCGGCAGTGTTCCTTCTCTTCAGCCACCAAGGTTTCTCATTTTTCGTTGGTGAGAGAAACTAACAACAACGTACCGATAAATTTACACCGAAAGACGATCAGAGTTTTTGAAGTGGCGAACTAAACGCTAAAGCAGCTCACGGGAATCAACTTCTCGCTCACCCTCCGTTTTCTAGTGTGCTGTGAGAAGAGCTTTCGAAAAAAAAGTAAGTAAGCGCGTTGAGGACTGAAAAAGATTCCACATTCTTACGGTTCCAAAACAACAAAAACAATAACAATAATAATAGTAATAATAATAATAACAACAACAACAACAACAGCTAGACAGTAAGGCGGACAAAAAAAGTTTTTATTTATTGAGTTTCTTGTCGAAGAGAAGCTCCTTTTTTCGCCGGGCTTGAAAATTCACCGTTCCTGGATGTTATTTATGTGTATTTTTGGAAACCGATCGATCAATTTGATTAGATACTCAAAGGCATGTTTTGTAAACCACATCGGGTGAAAATGTTGGAATTAATCCTGCAAATGATGGAAAAATAACAAAATCAGAGCACAAAAGATTGATTTTATGGAATGATGCGGAAAAAAACGGAAGCCACCCTTCATTTCCCTGGGTCATTTCCTTGGGAATAGCCGCGATTGCTTGTCATTCGTTCGTTCAAAGTACAAAACATACCAGGAGTATACATATATATGTATAGATATATAGGTATAGAGATACAATATCGTATATACACAACCAACAGGGAATTTAATCGAATTGCTGTAGTAAAACTGCTTAGTAACGAGGACACGTGGCAAGACGGTGCGATCCAATTTATTCAAAAATTTTATTTTCTTCATTTTGCGAGTTTATTTCTCTTTTTAGATTCCGTTTCTCCGTATTTTGTTATTTTAAAATAAATTCCCTGGTTTTATTAAAGGTATATATGAATGAAGATATAAATAGGAATCATTTACGTGAGGGATAGATCTGGGAAATTTCTGATTTTTTGAACCGTAATGGATTTATTGTGATTTGACTCATGGCTCTTATTACTTTTTTTACGGATAATTAACTCCCGCGATCGGTTTTGTGATTTATTCGTTGAATATGATTTGGCTGAGGGAACGTTTTATTGAAAGTACAAAAAATAAATTGGATTCATTCATTTTTTACTGTTAATTTCATTCGTGATTGCTTGTGGGTGAATTTTAACAGGTTTATTTGAAGAATGATTGAGCCAAGGTGTCTGTCATTGTACTGTTGTACAACAAGTTGAGTTGGCGAAAAATTTTGACAAATTTATCCACTCTCATCTCCACTTTTAGATTTTACCATGCTTTTGATCTTTATTTATTTCCATTAATATTGCAGGAGCTTAGTAGTAGACAAACTTGAAGGTCCGATGAATAACAAAAAAAAAGTTTGTTCGAAAACGAGAAATTGTTTTTTAATAAAATTTACAGAACTCGAAATAATGATTGCGATATTAAATATCGATACCACTGCTTCAATATCTGAATCATTTGAGTGTTATTAAACTAAAACGTACATCGCATTGCTGAGGGGATTAAAAAGACCGCTAAATTTTCTCATCACACACTGTAAATCGAAGTGTTTTAAAAGTGACTACAAATGGGCATTTAACATGGGAAATTAAAACACATGGAAGTGTTTTAAAAGTGACTACAATGCTTTAAGATAGAAACAAAACATTTTATGTGTGTTTTGTTAAAACACTTGGATTTACAGTGCATATCTCCAGTATTTGCTGTCGCTATGATACAAAAGTAAAAAGACTAAATAAATTTTGTACTCGAATACCGGAATTTAAGGTACAAATTTTAGACAAATCTATCCACTCTGATGATCACATCTGACATTTTTACATGCTTCGATCTTCATTTATTCCTGTCAATATTTCAAGAGCTCAGAAATAGACAAACTAATTTGGGAGCAGAACAACTCGAGCAAAAACAGATCAGACTTGTGATTTTTTAATTCCTCAAATCCTTCACCAGACATTGTACTCACTCTCATTGTATCAATTAATCGATTACTTGTGAACTAGCGACTCGCTGTCGCTACCTGACTGCCAAAGTATAAATTCTCTTCAACCCATGTAGCCTTTATAATTCCTTTTAAATTTTCGAAACAATCTCTTGATCGTTTGGAAAATCCGCTCTTAAACTCTGGCTCCACTGATTCTCCAAGTTTAGGTGATTCTGTCAGCCAAATTAACTAATTTAAGCAACATCGTGAGTAACGCTCAAAGCGTATAATCTGGCTGAATACATCAGTTTCCTACTTGCCACCTCAAGCCCCATCGACTCCTTTTATCTGGTAAAATAATTGCTTGCAGCCCAGTATCCGCGGTTATGCGGATCCTGAATTTAGACGACTCAACCGTCAGTAGTAACACCAACTAGACTCAAACTACTAAAACTTTCCCTCACGTTCTGACTGCGGTCGGCTGTTTCGAGCAATTGATTAATCACAAGCCAACAAAAAAGTAAACAGGGAAAACAATATCGCAAATAAAATTAATTCAGTTCCCGATTCTGTTCCAATAAAGTTATTTATGTATATGCGAGGTAATAGTCTATGAATAGCACACTGTCGTGAATGTCATCGGGCGGTGAATATTGATCAGTTGTTAATATTTTAATAACCGTAATTCATAAAATAGTATTGTTTTAGCGTAGTTTACCGGATTATACTGCAATAGTGTAGTGAATTGAGTTATAAATAGCAATCTGTTAACAGTTAATAGACAGATATTCTATCACGTATGATTTAACAATCACAAGGGCCGCTGTTTTGTTCTCGCTCTCCGTTAACGAGCGCAAAAGAGACAATATAACCAAAGAATTGATCAGCGATACCACAGTTGCAATATAACCTCGACAATTTGCGGCTATTGTGCAATTGCTTTTCGATCTACAGGCGCCTTTAACTAATAGCGGAAATCAATCGTTTTGACGACATTAATCGCCCATTTCGTAGAACCCCACAATACAATCACCTGATTCTCCATGCATGCTAAATTTCAACCCACACTTTCATCTCATTCTATTTATCCTATCTACAATGTACATATATGTTTAATTGCTTATGTGCGTATAATTTATAATAATTCCCGTTAAATTGTCAAATATGCCAAAATTCGCTCTAACTGCAACATAAGACCAATCGAAATTGATAAATTTTCAAATAAATCAAGCTAATTACAAAAAAAAAAAAAAAAAAAACATATTAGTAAAATATTTCACTATGGTCTAAAGTTTTTCGTCATCAAAAATTTCATAACTCATTTTTTAAACAAACATCTGTATGTCCACATTGACTAAAGCCCTTATTAAAAAGTATAATTATTATTTTTCATTTACATATCGATAAAGCTTTTAATTAGGAAAATATTTTCTCTCTAAATGTTGTTGAATTTTTTGCGATAATTATAGTTGCAAAACAAAAAAAAAACTTACACAACAAAAATTCACAATAATTATAAATTTTGACTACAAATGATACAAAAATTACCTATTCATAAACAAAAATATATTGTTATATCTAAAACAAACAATTATAATAATTTTTCCCGAAAAGTAGCTGCGGTTTCACAGGGAGAATTTTGGCGTAAAAAGAACCACCGAGCGTTTTGCAAGCACGTATAATAGTTAATGGGAAGCAAGACAAAAAATAGGACACTAAAAAAATCGGAAGTACAGAAAAACAAATATGAGGTTGCCGGGCCAGTGAAGAGTGATGAAACCTTTTGAATGAGAAGGAACATTGAGTTTGAGAGGGCTATACACACTACTCTGTACTCTATGGCACAGTGTAGTATGGCAGTGGGTGGCTGACTGCGCTCCGGCTGTGGTTTTGGGTTAGGTGCCTGATAGAATATGCATGCTGCTTGGTTAAAGAGAATTAAAGTGGCTCAAAGGAACGTTGAAGGGTTTGGACAGGGACCCTTTCTCTCACCGCTTCTAGCTGCTCGCTCGGAAAATTCCTGTCTTTTGAGTTTCCTTCCTTTTTAATCATTTTCCATTTAATTTTACTGTAATTATTATATTTTCCGCTTTTCTTCATTCATTATCACTAAATGAGACAGTATGCTCTTTTTTTTTAGCAATATTATCAACTAGAGCCCGCTACTCAGTTTTAAATTTCGCGCGGTTACCGGCGTGCCACCTATGTACGTCATATTCGTATTGCCAACATTTGTATAAGAAAAAAAAATCTTTCTCTTTAGCTCTACATCTATACTAATAAATGGAGAACCGGTTTTTTTGTCCGGTTATATTGCGAAAACTACTGAACTGATCGAAATAATACTTATACCATAAGATGCAGAGTGCTTCGGAGAAGGTTTTAGTATATGATTTGTTGGTGATTACTTATCCGGAACCTATAATTTTTTTGACTTAGAAATAATGAATTTTTATTGTAACTCAATTTATTATCTTCGATTGTCATTTGTTTAAAATAAATTTTCTAATTCTATTGGTTATGTTTATATACTAGGCAGATTTCTTCACTTATGAGATCTGCAATTTCTTTAACTAAAACTTTCAATGCTAATTACAAATTTTTTTTTTTTTTCATATCAATTATTATTCATTTTTGTAAGAAAGACACGGGAATGTTATAATGATTGCACATTGAAAGTTACAATAAATATTATTATCTAGAATAGTTACATGGATAAAAGGTACATGCCAATTCGGTAGAATTTGGAATTTGTGCAAGTCAAAACAATACTCTAATTAAATTTCAAGTCTAGATCTAAAAATGCAATTCTATAAAGCGCCCAGCGGAGCGGGCGAGTAACAGCTAGTAGATTTATATTTAAATAGACCGATTTTTTTTTAAATTCATTTTTCTGTTAAGGATACTTCACATTAATAAAGAGTGATTTTTTCTTTTTTTACGGAGATTACCAATTGATGGATTATTCGATGAATACGGCTTAAATATTAAAAATTACTGAAAGATGATTAAATAAATTCATTCAACAAACATCAAATAATTCCCGATTAAAATATATCAGATTAAAATTTCCGCATGCAAAAATAATACTATTTTATTTAAAAAAGCTTTGAATCATTTGAAAAACGTAAATTTTTACTGCCATCAATAATAGTGTTTTATCGATAATATTTATTAAACAAACTTACAAAACGTGTTATGAAATTCGATGAACCCTAAGCTTTTTATTCCCCGTAGAAAAAATATTCCATATTGAACTGATTATAGTTGCATCGCGCCCCGTATCCCAATGGATCATCTAACACGAGCCTCGCATATCAATACACTCACATTTATACGTATATCTATATAATATATATTCATACATACAAACAAACATAAAGACATGGATATATAACTGGTTATCTTCTCTCTCTTTGATTGGATATTCTGCAGCAGTCTCTTGCACAAGATAGTATCTTGGTAAACACATAACCGAGTTTCCTACTCTCTGCTCTCTGCTTAGTAAACCCGGTGAATGTGTCTCCTCTCAGTATCACCCTACCAGTTAAGTGGTGGACCTCACTCTCTAAGCCGACTACACTTATCCGACACTTATATCAGTGTACTGTACCCTACACTTGTATGTGATTGTATAACACGCATTATATTCTACTCCTGTATAATTTTATAATTTTACAAAAATTGAGATTAACAAAATAAAAACTAACGCGCAAAAATATTAAGTTGATAAAAGTTAATTATCGAAATTCCACTCGAGAGTGCAAACTCGATAAATAGTGAAGTTTCTGATAATGCAGGTCATCGATTACAGGATGGAAGCTCGTTTAATTGATATCCGGAGTGGGAGAAGGGGAAGCAATAGAACCTCGGAACTTGACCCGATTGAAAGCAACATCAGTAGCATCAGCTCATGTAAACTTGAATTCGTTAAAGGAATTCAGGATACGAGGATTCCCAACAAGAACAACCGCAGCGTGCAAGCAACCTTCACTGTAAACACTGCTAGAAAATGAATACACAGAGCCACTGCGTCTATCTATTAGATTATTGACAGAATGCTCCAATGCGTTAGTGTCTTTTCACGATTCGAATGGTTGTGGACCTATTGATTTAGCGACTTGTTTGATGGTTATGTTTAATACCCAGCAATCTAACACTATTCACTATTTATTTTTACTTCAAAACTCAGAATTCGTAGGAACGACTTAAAAAATTTCAAGTTTCTTGAAAAATATATTAGTAACTCTTGAAAAACATTTTTCGTTGTGATCATATATGTTCTGATTTGTGTTATAATAATAAGAAAAATTGGTTTAGTAATTGATTTAACGAAAAAACCAATGTCAGATACACAGTAAAAAATTTGCGTCATTGCATCAAAAAACTTAGGGTTAAAAATTTTTGTGTTAAATATTTAACACATTTATGTGTAAATTTAACATTTATTTTGTTAAATCAACACAAAAACGTGTTAAGTATTTAATAAAAATTTTTTGACGCAATGACGCAAAATTTTTTACTGTGTAAGCTCCTTAGGAAAGTAAAAAAATGATGTTTATTATAGAATTTAATACCTCAAACTTAACTTTTCTGTAACGAGACGATCCATCAATTATATGACCTCTGTCGGAGATTTTTAACACTAAATCTTGTCAAAAAATTATGCATAGCCTTAATGACCGTATTAAATCTGATTTGAACTTTTTTAAGTGATATCAGGGCATATCAAACCTAATATGTGGCTTGATATGATCAATTATTATATAAGACCAAATATGGCCACAACAGGACACATATGGCCATATCAGAAAATTTTTTCACGGAAATAATACAACAGTTGATAATAAGTAGAAACTTTTCGGGCATTATCAGAACAATTAAAAATTTTTGGTCATAAACTATCGCTAGATTATAATAAAGTTTATAGTCAAAAAATGTAAATTATTGAAGTCACTTGGTACCTGCAATTTTATATAAATAACGACAGTAATAAAAATAATAATAGTCGAAAAGTTGAGTAAAATGAAAATGATGACACGTAGGTTTTGTACGTTAACTATAAGCAAACTCACATTTACATAGCAACTAGGTCATCGGAAATTAAACACAAGCAAGTACAAAGGGATTGAGGATACCGTCGCACTCGACGTCGAGTCTACACCCGAAATTATGCTTGTAATTTATTCACAAGTATTTCAACTTGAATTAGTCTGCAGCCATACTTAGCATCACATGTTAAACTGTAACCTCAAATGGAGATTATCGCCTACTTACCCTCGAAGTCTAAAAATTAAAAACTTTTCTTGGAGAAGTAATTAAAAGACCTATTACTTTACGCTGGAAAAACTAAAACATTTTTCCTTTTGCTATTTAAAATAAAACTGGTGATTACATTACATTACATTATTTTTATTGGAAATCGCGTAATAGGAACACGCTGCGAATCAAAAAGAATAAGTAGGTGTTGAGAGTGCTTGAAATCGGATCTCATTAAAGCAGAATCGTTACTCGGGTTCACAAGTTTCAACGCATGTGAATTTCAACTTAAACAGGGAGAAGTAGGCAAGATTATGTGTCGAGCGGTGAAGCTAATTATGATTAAGATTATGGTTTTAATGATGGAGCTGATGCTGATGAAAATGGTGCTGGTAAGGGTAATGGCAGCAAAGGTATGAGTGAAAGGGTGAAAGGCATGGATCGGAAAATCCGGTGGGTGTTGGTAAAGGTAAGGGCGTTGGAAATGAAGAAGAGGAGGGTATGAGGGCTGATTCATCGGTGGAACGGCCGTGTCATTGATCCGGGTTCGAGGAGCTAAAGCTCGAGAATTATCGACGAGATACGGGCTGATGGCTGAGTCTGTTTACTCTCTCGCTATTAAGTGAGCCGTAAAAGCTTCAGTAGATCAAAAAAAGGAATATAGATGATTACAGATTTATATTATTATTATTATTATACATTGGACTCACCTCTTTGTCACCGCGCTGATGAACTCTGCAGTGCAGAAAGGCTGTTTGACTGATCGCCGTTGTTACGTTCCGGGGTACGTTTTCTTCAAAGTACGGCCAGTCGTTAAGGGAATTGTGCTCGTTTGTTCGGTGATCTCGGAACAGCAGGCCTGGTTAAAAAATCATTTTTCATCATTTTCAGTAAATTGGTTTTATATTGATAAAGATTATAGAAGTTAATTTTTAAGTTTGAAATATTTTTATGAGTCTTAACTCAAAAATTTTTTATCTTTTTGAATTAAAATGAATTGAACAATTTATTGAATATCATGTGACGATTTTTATATTCTCAATAGGGCCATATATGACCAGATTATACCATATGCAGCCATAGAAAATTTTCTTACGAGTGAAATTCGTCATCAACAAAAAAAAAAGAAAATAATAATAATAAAAATATCACAAATAATAAAGACATGACATCTTCAAAAATAATTCGCTTGTTCTTCATCTTTCCAAACTAAACCATCAAACCAAAATTTGACAAATCAATTTTTCTTTTCTCTATCTCTAAGCTAGATGTTTACTGCTCACGGTTCACTTTGGTATCAATTTTTTTACCAAAGCTTCATACAGAACAAATAAACTAGCAGGGTGACCAACAGAGGGTCACTTATCTTATTTTTTATCTACCAGTTTTCGTCTTGTTTAGTTCCACAGAACTGTCATTAGTCATCAGTCATTAGTCAAAAACCAGGCTAGCATTAATTTACCGATATCACAAAAAATGAAGTTATGATGTGTTGTAGTGTCTCACATTATCATCAGTTCAACACAAGCCACAATAAATACATCAACCCAAACAAGACAAGGGTAGAACCCTTCCCAGGAACTTCCCTTTCCAAAATTCGGATTGGATCCACTCCCTCATCTTTTGATCATGCTTTTTTTCTCATCTATTATATTTATTTTTTTTTCTGTATTGATATATCTATATATTCTATATGTATAGATGTATAAATGTATATGTACATAAATGAAATCATTCCCTGTCTCTGGTCCCTCTACCTCCCGTTTACCGCATGTCCGACCCACCATCCACTATCCACCTCGGCAGTGCGCGTATTCACGAGTGAAATGACTATACCAAGCCGGTTTGTTCGGCCACTACAGGCACTCCTCACTCACGCCACATACAAATGTGTCTGTATTTTTTTCACTCTCGTAAATTTTTCAGACCTCAATATTTTACCCTCATTTATCCGTCATGATTTTTTACAAACGCCGAGTAGAGCGGGCAAACAAAAAAAAATAAGAGAAATGAATAAAGCAATCTCTTTCAAGGATCATTGCATCTCTACATTTATAACTGGATTTATCACACAGATCTCTTCGGCATTCTACTGCCATTTATTTACACACTTATTTTTTCAGTTCCATACCCTCTCATCCCTATATAAATTTAATTTCAGTAATATTATATCACTGAGAGCTAAGAGTTAAGAGAGCCACTATACTCTCCAACGGTCTGCAGGATCAGGGTTCTATATTACGGTTAAATTGTTAAATATATCGTCGGTAAATCATGTAACAGTAAAATGTGTATGTGATCTGGTTCGAACGTGAAACATTTTTCGGTCACTTTTATCGACATTCTCTTATTTATTATCTCACGTAAGCCCTACAATTTTTATACCCATCTTACCGATAATATATATGTATATTGCTTTTTCTACCAAAATTATCTTTAATTATTGTTCTACTTCATTGATTTTGATAGCTTAATACCAGTAAATAGACTATTTCTTAATTGATTTCAGGGTTTCAGATTTAATTTATCATTTTCGGAGTGAAAACATCAAATTATCGAGGGTAGATAAACCAAAGTTCTTTGTCTTTAATGATTTTGCCGATTTGATAGGTAGAAAATACATCAATTATGACCAAACAAAACAATATTGAGCTACGATTTTCAATAAGGTTTTTTTAATCAACCATATAAAAGAGTTCAATAATAAGTTAGGTTCAAAAATTGAATTTTTTTAGAGTAATAATGTTTACAAACTCATAAACTCAAGAAATGTACGTCAAAAGTCATTAAAATTACTCATTTGGTATAATATTCTTATGACATTTATTCAGAAATGTTTTCAATTTATTTACTTATCAATTTTTTATGTCATTCATTTGAAAGCTATACGAAAAATTAAAAAATTTTTCTGACGACTGTATAATTTTATTAATTTCAATATAAATACGTTAAATTCTTAGTTAATTGGATAATTTATTGGTATTAATGTTTTTACTATAGTATATTTTGTCTGTGAGATATCTTTTAGTAGTCAATGATTTTTGGAAACTATCAAAACTTTGTATGATAATTTAATAAAAATATCATCATCTAAATTATTTTTTCTATAAAAGTAATAAAAAAAATTACTTATGTTAATTATTAATAAAAAAAAAATGTGAAGTTCTTTATTTATCGCAATATCTATTTAAAGCAGAGAAAATGAAATAAAACGTAATGAAATGAAATAATATTATTCAAGGTTACACTGGAGCTTTAGATATAAATTAATAAAAATTTCGAGCGAAAAAGACATCAAGACACCGGGTGATGATATTATTATGCAATTTAATTTATTCGCTGCGCAATCTCTCGTACTTGGGAGCCGCAGAAGGTGCTTTCTTGCCGAGAGATTAATGGATCGTAGTACCAGTGACTTCCAGTTCCAGGTTGTACCTAAAGCCCGGACCTGTATAGACTTTACTTGGTAATAGTAAAAGTAAGAGCGGACGCGCAATGAGGAGAATAAAGAAAAAAATAATGATAATAAAAATTTTAGCTCTCTCGTATATTAAATTTTTCATGCTCTTATTGTGCCTCTCAAAAAGTTTCGGCTTCATTGTTTTCTATTCATCGGCCGTGTCACGCTTGCTATGTATTTAAGTTTAATTTATGCACTTGTATTATTATACAAGTATTAATGTTGAGAAGTGTGTGATGGTTGAGATGTCGAAACTTACGCACTTTCGATGAAATAGTTTGCTCTACTCTTGCTAAGCCGAAAACTTGATTCTGTTACCCGAAAGATGAAGAACGAGTATAATTCAGAGCTCAATGAAACTTTGATAATCCAGTGTTGAAACAAAAGATTTATTAGAGAAATTTTGGCAGCTCGACGCTCGTTTTCATTATTATTAAGTAATATTACACGTAATAACTTTTCATTATAAAACTTCCAGTATCGTAGGCTTATAATTTTGACTGACGTTCTATTGTCTCGATTAACAATTGAACTTTCGATGATGTTCAGATATTGAAGCTCATATTCTATTCAAGGATATTTGATATTAGTATTATATTATATTATATCAAAGTGAATTGAAAAAAATTAAGTATGAAAGGTTGAATTCAGTCAGAAATTTTGGAGGTTTAAAAGGTAATTATATTTTATTTATATTGGTAAGAACACCTTATCATGCGCAAATTTAATTTTAATCAATCTTTGAAAAAATTGTTTGATCTGGTCTTATATGGCCATATCGAAATTTGTTTATGAGAAGAGAATATTTTTATTCTAAAATACAGTCATGTTCATTCAGCATGGATATCCAATTGAAATGCTTCAGTTATTGAAATTTTCGAAATTAAATAACGAAAAGTATACTTAAAATACTTGGCTTCAATAAATTAATTAAAATATCAATTGAATTAAAGGGATTATACGATATAATTGAAATATTACGACCTGTTCAATTAATCGGGCACTCGAAATTTTTTCAACAAATTAATATTATAAATTTTGGCTTTGACAGCGCAAGGGTTATTGAAATAAAATTTCAATTATAATTAAATCCAGAGAATTTAAATTGTCGTTTTTAATCAGGTATTCATGTTAATGACTTCCGGGAGATAATGTCACAAAAATAAAACCGAGATATATTATCGAGAGTTTAATCATTTTGTCCGAACAAGTATTTGAACATGCCAATTAAATTAAAAGTGTTTAATATTCATATCAATAGATAATTAATATTTTTCGATTACTTCTGTTTTTTTTTTTTTTTGTTTTTTTTAAAATGAAAAAAGTAATAATACAGTTTAAAACTTTAATCTCTACCATAAAATTGAAATAAAATGTACCTAATATGCGTAACCAATTTATCGGTAATGTAATTGGTCAAATACATAAAAAACACGAAAATATTTTTAATATTAATACATGCTATATTAAGAAGCGCGCACATAATTTTTATTTATTTTTATTTTATTGCCAGGATAATATATATACATACATACATATAATACTCAAAATACACATATATAGTATGTACCTATAGAGATGAAAATTAATCATCTGTGCATAGGCCTGGTTTAGTTTTAACTTAAGTATATTACATTTATAATTATGTCCTGTCACCTTAAAAAGAAAGGCAAAAAATGTATATTTAAAGATAAAAATTGCTGAAGAAAAAGAAAGATTATAGGATTTAGTAGTTGTAACATATTATATAAAAGATATAAATAGCAGATATCATGTCTATGTACATTATGTAACACAAAAGTTAGTACATTCTATATTGTACTCATTTCATATTAACGTAAATCATTATATTTACCCATCTTCCAATTCATTATTTTTTTTCTTATTAATTTTTTATTAAGGTGTAAAGATTTAAAGCTGTTTGATAGTAAATTATAATTTTTTACCGCAACCATATATGAGTTTTTAAAGGCTATGCTTTTGTTAATTTTCGGTTGGATTATTGATTTAGCTCTAGTTTTGTCTTGATAGTTTATATAAATCTCTCTGCATGTATTATAATGGTAACAGATAGACTCAATGATAAAAGTATCTTTAACTGTTGGTATGGGATTCTCATAATTTCTGTCTTTAACAATAATTTCAATCAGTTTATTTTGTATATTAGCTAATTTAGTTGATACATTTTTATAACATCCTCCCCGCGCAATTATTCCATAGTTTATCATACTTTCAAACAAAGTGTGGTAAATTATTTTTAGTGATTTTTTTATCAAGAGTCCATTTTAATTTGTGGAATAAAAAAAAGAAAAATTTAGTTTTCTTAATAAGGTCTGTGACGTGACTATTCCATCTTGCATGACAGTCAAAGATTACCCCGAGGTATTTACAACTGTTAACTCTTTTGATTTTTTTATTGTAAATTGATAACTCAAAAACAGCAGGAATGCTATTATTATTGCAACCAAATGTTACGTATGTTGTTTTTTCAACGTTTAGAGACAAGTAATTGTCTCGTAACCAGTTTCCAATATTATCTAGATATCTATTTAAATTACCCTCCACTTCAGTCCAGGATTTACCTGCACATTTGATTACAGTATCATCAGCATATGCCGCTAGTGTTTTCGATGGAAAAATGTTAAATATATCATTTCAAATGATAAACATGTCAAACATATCAAATATCAATATATGATTAATATAAAAAACAAAAAGCAAAGGTCCTAATTTCTAATGAAAAAAAATTAAGTTTACGTTGAATATATATTTAATTTAATAATAGAAAATACACAATCAAACAAAGCGACGTGTGTATAAATGAGTATACACATTTAAATAAAGCTCAAATATTTAATGGGGTTGTATTAAAAATAAAGTGCTCTAGTAAACAAGTGAAAATGTAAACACTCAAGGTAGAGATAGAGTAAATTTATCTTAGGGTAGAATCGCACACATAACGAAAACACAAGCTCAAAGCACTGCCCACAGCATACACGTGTTATATGTATACCATCTATTCGTGTAGGATAGAGTATCAGGTACAAAGACCGCGTTCCCTGGACTCACATGATGAGTAAAGTATCAAATGCTTAGTCGAGTGCAATCAAGTTCGAAAGCAGTCGAATGATGAGCATAACCAGGTCGAACGGGAGAAACCAGGAGATGCTGATGTGACATTGCATCAAGCTTGAATCCTATATTATTACACGGAAAAAAAAAATTCGATCTGGTAACGTAACTGTAGAGTTACCACAACTATACACGGCTTACTGTTCGTTGTAGAGTTACAGTAACAAAATGTTATTTAGTTCTGATAACTCAATGTTGTTGAGCTCTCTACGTGATTGTTCTCAGAGCCAAACGGTATAGTTGGGAGTGCTCTACGTTGCGCAGTAGTGGAGTGCGCTGACATATTTCATAACCTTCTAAAATGGCAAACAGAATTATTTTGTTACTGATCCATATTATTAAAAATATATGAGGACAATTAAGTTCCCAATTTATTTATTTAAGGAAATAGGTTTTTTTTTTTGTCAAATTGAATTTCGTTAGAACAGTTTTGTATTTATGGTTTTTCAAGGTTCATTTGCAGTGACTGTTAATTTAATTTATTAGTTGAATATATTGTGATAAGTGATAAGTTATCGGAATACATTAAAAAGACCCCATTTAACACAAAATAAAATTTGTTTTCGCTTATTTATCTTTTTCTTGGGCATATACAGTAATGATTTTATGTCCAATATTTATTGATATAATCAAGAAAATAAGATAATTTTGGGACGACCATATTTTTATTTTACAAATAATTTTTATTTGTAATGTAAATTCTATTATTATATTATTTCTATTATAATACTATTCTTATTTGTCATATACAATTATTGTTGGCAATATAAATTCATTCTGTCGCATGTATTTATTAAATTATCAATGCTAAATCGTAAAAAAAAATTATTAAGCAGACTTCCAAAAATTTGTTATAGTCTCAGAACGATCCTGCAGAGTTGTGAGAGGTAAATAACGTTTAGCTCTCAGAGCTCAAGGATGTAGAGTTGCAGGAGCCAAACGGTATTTTTACTATAAGAATACATTAACCTACTGGAACTTTTTACAACTAACTAACTACTATAGAGTTCCTATAACAAAATTTTTTTCTCCGTGTATATTATCTTTGATTTGCTAAGTATGACGGAAGTTCTGAGCTATAAAAATCCTATTTTTCGATGTATTCGGAAATTAAAACCTCTCCAAAGTGTATGAACAATTTTTTTTCTTTGAACATCGTTGAAGTAACACAGAAAGCAATTTTTTCCAAAATTTACTGTTGAATTCATTCTATCAAGTTTTTACATTTATATTCAATTGCCGATATAGTACAGCAAAAATTAATGGTAGTTTTCTATATTTCTTTACATTGTAGTTGTAAATAAATATTGAAAGAATTGTAATTAGATCAGAAATTGCGGAATGTCTAATAAGTACTGTCATTACTGCGGTAATTTTTATCGTTAATTTTCTTCCGTATATTGTTTGAAACTTGTAAAGCTCGAACTTCACAAATCGCTTGAAAATAGCCTGAAATTTCATAGATGACCCATGGGATCAGCTGTTTTTTAGATTTTTTAAAATGAATTTTCCTCAAAGATCCGGGTCGAAAAAAATCTTAATTTTGACTTGGTTTGACTTAATTTCCTTTCAAGTTGTCAATTTGTCTCGATTTTACCTCAGATCTTGACTTTTTTTATCTTAATATTGACTTTTTTTGACTTAAACAAACAACTCGTTATCGAGTCAAGAAATCTAGTCGTCTGCTCGATTAATTTTTATCATTTTTTGACTTAAATTTAACGGGAGACTAATAACGAAAATAACGAAATGTTTATAAAATATAATAGGTAAAGTTCTTTCAATCGCTTCGATTGTAGAGCGAATGCCTTTAATGTTGACATTCAAGAGATTCAGTGTTTGAGTCCTATGGAAATCAAGAATTTTATACTAATAACTGATGATTCTTTCAGCTAGGGGGCGTGTGTTTCTTCTCTTCATCTCAACATGTAACATGATCAATTACAACTATGATTGAAATAATTGATATCTGGCTATTACGAAATAGGCGTCACTCAAATACCAGTGTAAAAAAATTGTCGGTTACTTGATTATTTATTTATTATTTTTTTAACTAAACAATCATGGTCATATCAGAAATTATTCTATGCAATATTTCTTATTTGACTTTCAATGCTTGTCACTTTATAATTCACAAATCTATGTTGAAATTAATTTCATTTTGACTTTTTTTGTCTTAATTTAACTCAAACCAACTCTGATACAAAACCAAGTGATACTGACTTTATTTTGACTTGTTTTGTCTTAAATCGATCCTAATTAAGCCAAAAAAAAGTCAACAGTAAGTCAAATGTTATGGAAATTTGACATATATTTATAGAATAAAATAAATAATTTGAAATGTGAGAATTTTTACTTAGATTTTAAGTTAAAATTAAGATTTTTTTCAATCCATTTTTTTCACCTCATTATAGAATGAATACTTAAGGCATATTATAAAATCGACAACTGTTTTTGATTCAAAGCAAACTACTAATGGTCTTTACTCAAGTATAAGTATGACATCACATATAATACCCGCTTTATGATTGCAAAAGCCTGGATGCGTAATCAAGAAGGAATTAAATTGAATCAAACGCCCACGGAAATATTCGATTGAGATTCCAATAAGAGTCAGATATAAATTGAGCGATTTTGGTTGTGCTTTTTGACTCTCTCGCTCACTTCTCTTTGCGTTCCATCTCTACTAAACTTTCAGTTGTGAGTTCTTTGGTTCATCGACTACTGTACCACTTCATTCCTCATTTCTCAATTCCCCCATAGCCTTCAGCGAAATAGAACGGATGCTACTCACTCTTTACTTCTTACTCTTCGTACGACTAAAATGACTAGGGGCTTACAACTAAAATTGAATCGCTTGTGCACTCAATCGTGTATCACATACACTTTTTGATGTATTTTCAGGGAGAGTGATTTTAAATCTTTGATAAGTATTTTATCATACATGAATACACATAAAAATACAAAAAAGAGTTAATGAATAAAATAAGAAACATGTGGTTTCAAAGACGATGATAACCTGTCGACTCGTGTTGGAATGTAGACTGAAAATGTATGAACACAGTATGCCCGGACTTTTTTCACGAGTTAGTAAGGACAACTATAGTACAGTCTACTAGTACAGCACTGAAGACAGTGAGCAAGGTGGATGCCGGAATTCATCCTCGGGGTCTTTTCTCCGTAGCTTTTCAAAAATCCAATATTGTTTTGTTGTAGATTGCTGTTACAGTTTTATACACTTATTTTTAGTGTGACGACACTACGCCGTCGTCAAACATAAAATAAATATCTATAATATTATTTATATAAGAAAAGACTCTTTACGCCTTTAAACTCTGGAATTTATTTACTTTTTTATTGTCAAACTTTTATTAAATTTTTTATGTGAAACATCTATACACGGAAAAAATGAAACACGACTGGTTACTGTGCTACACAAGAATGAGCGAAAATATATAAAAAAAGTTCTTAGCACATTACTAGATCATGTGATAATAAGAATGAGTCGTCTTTAAATATGACTGAGTATCTTTCAACACAGTAACCATTCCTATGTTGCACATTACACTGAAAACACGAGTGATTCTCATGTTCACAGTCGCTGTTAGCTTTTAGGACAATAGAGATTACCGTGAGCAGAAGAACACTTACTATATACAATAAGTATGAGTACTGCGCAAGCGTACAAATAAGTCACCTGACAAACGTTCCTCATTCTCGTGCAGCACAGTAATCATTCCTGTGCTAAATGAGAACTGTCCCTGTGGATCACATTGTAATAGTAGTAAAAAAACGAAACTTATTTCATTTGTAAATATTTGTAATATTAACTCATATTTTTATCATTATATTTATTATGATTTACAAATAGAAATCATAATATAATAAAATTAATTTATTTTTTTAAATAATAATAATTCTTTAATTTCTTAAAAATATATTACGATATAATACGCGGTTGTATGTTTCTGAATTGTCATCAGTGACTCAAAAAAAAAAACAAAATTAATAAAATTTCTTTCGAATTCTGCATATGATCGATTAAATAGACCAGAAAAAAAAGTGTATGAACTTATGTCAATTTTTAAACTGACATTTCAAAAATAGAAATTTCACAGTTATATTATTTACAGTCTGTAGTCAGTCTATATTAGATCAGTTATATTATTTACAGGCTGTAGTCAGTCTATAATACACAGGGACAGTTCTCATTTAGCACAGGAATGATTACTGTGCTGCACGAGAATGAGAAACGTTTGTCAGGTGACTTATTTGTACGCTTGCGCAGTACTCATACTTATTTTATATAGTAAGAGTTCTTCTGCTCACGGGAATCTCTATTGTCCTAAAAGCTAACAGCGACTGTGAACATGAGAATCACTCGTGTTTTCAGTGTAATGTGCAACATAGGAATGGTTACTGTGTTGAAAGATACTCAGTCATATGTAAAGACGACTCATTCTTATTATCACATGATCTAGTAATGTGCTAAGAACTTTTTTTATATATTTTCTTGTGTAGCACAGTAACCAGTCGTGTTTCATTTTTTCCGTGTAGGCTCACTTGTAAACCGAATTGTTGGTGTGGCGACGCTTGCCGTGGCGACGGGTCGCCACGCTATACTAAGGTATACATATATATATTTTATGTGTAGTAGAGTGTACGGTGTGGCGAAGGGTCGCCACGCTATACTGAGGTATACATATATATATTTTTTATATGTAGTAGTGTACGGTGTGGCTTCTCACTCAGTTCGACGTTGTTGTTTACTACAAATATAATTTAATTAATTATATTCATATTAATCATATTAGTAATTATATAAATTATATTAAGATTAATAATTATATAAATTATATTAATATTATCTTCAATTAATTATTTTTTTATTATTAATGAAGGAATTAATACGGAAAAATTTATTAATAAAATTTATATTTGCAAATCTTTTAGTCATAGATTGCAATAATTAACTAAGATTTGAGTTCATGAGTTTATTGAAGCCTCACTCAAAATTTTTTTTTTTTTTATATTTAATCAATTATATTCATATTAATCATATTAGTAATTATATAAATTATATTAAGATTAATAATTATATAAATTATATTAATATTATCTTCAATTAATTATTTTTTTATTATTCATGAAGGAATTAATATGGAAAAATTTATTAATAAAATTTATATTTGCAAATCTTTAGTCATATATTGCAATAATTAACTAAGATTTGAGTTCATGAGTATATTGAAGCCACACTCAAAATTTTTTTTCTTTTTCTTGTGTATTTTAATATCATATTTTTTTAAATATTTCAGTTCCCAACAATCATCACAGGGATCACAAAATATTATTATTGAAACTGGACGCCACCCTGATCAGTTAAACACAAGGCATACTATCAATGTTATGTAAGACTTTATTAATCGAATAGTACCAGACTATTTTAATTTTTATCTTAGATCTGGCCGCTGGAGTGACCATTTACAAAAACAACAATACTTCACATGTTACTACACTCAACATGGATCTAGCAATTCAAAATACTACAGAAGTTCATGTTTCCCAAACATCTGTTGGTGATATGTGTGCTTCACATGTTAAACTAGAAGACGGAAGTGAATTAATTATGATTGTAGTATACATTTCACCTAATAACAAAATGGATCATATAATTTCATTTTTACATGAAAGGTTATTTCCTCAAGTCAAAGAGGTTTAATAATTTTTAAAACGAATAAACATAAACTACCATTAATTTTAGCTGGAGATTTTAATTTAAATTTTGCAAGAGCTGAATCAATGCCATTAATGACATTTCTTCAAAAAGAATTTCAATTGCAAATCAACAACAATCCAAGAGAATCTACTACCAAATATGGAACAACAATAGATGCTGTATTTGTGAGATATCTTGATAATGTTTCATCCAATACTTTTGTAACGTACTTTAGTTATCATCGACCAATCGTCACAGTAATACCGGCAGAGGAAACATCGAATATAACTATTACTGAAGTCACAGATGAAAATATTTAAATTGTGGCCACTTGATATTAATATCGAATTTTTATATCACATGTAAATAAATGTTTATTGAATAAAGTTACCATTTTCTGTAAGAAATTCGTAATACTTCATTTTTTCATTAGGCTATATTTAATTCCTGTAATAATATTATCTTTTATGCATATTACTTGTACACACACGATGGTTCATATCTGCCAGGCGTCCCATGACGGCTCACATTTTTTATTTTCAAATATTATTATATTTATAGAGGTTATGGCTTATATATTATCCTAAACTACATAAAAAAAAAAAAAATGATTACCGTTTTAACTATAAAACTAAGGATATAAACAAAGTTATTAGTGATCCATAAAAGTTTTTACGGTCAACAAAAATTTCTTAAGCTCATAATCGCTCAAAATAAAAAAAAAAGTTTAACTTTGATTCTATTCCGATGGTTTTTACTACAAAAATTTTTAACGATGGCATACATAAAAAAAAAACACGGGATCAAATTAAAAATGTTTAAGTTTTTTTGTTAAAGTTTAGACTTTTTACTGAGCAAAACTTCTTTATATATCATACATTTTTAATGCGTTCAAAAGAGAAAAAATCAATCTGGAAAAAATTTCATGTTTAGACTGGGCGTTTCGGGAGGTCGTTTCATTATTTCAGAATCACGGGTAGCAAAAGTTTAACATGACGTTACCCGTATAAAATAAATAAAACGAATGTATAAACTGTGAGGAGTACGAGGTATTTATCCAATAAAGAGTCCAGTCACGCGCAGACTTCTCCCAAGAATCCGTCGTTCTGCACTCAATGTGTATGTAGTTGTGTACAGCTATAACCTTCATTGTAGTCTCGGTTTGTACGCTACTAAAGTAATCCACAGGAATTGCAAGCCTTCTCCCAGTCTACTACTTGCTTACCTAAATTGAAATGCCTGACATAAAATAGCAGATCTAGTTAAACAACACATTTTCATTACTAATAACAACAATAAAATTGTATAACTATTATTACTGTTGTTATTGTTATTATTAATTGTCTATGTTATAATTTATGCGCCGTTGTGAGATGTGCAAAAACATAAAGTCCGTCTATTAATCTATATAATTAAGAGAAGAAAGAAAATTTTTTCTCTGGTGTATTTAAATGATAAAATGGTTTTTTAACATAAGATACAAGATCATTAACCCAAAGTATTTTTATTCATAATTCGTAACACTCGACAGTCATATACTAACTGCAACATCTACGAACAGTAATATAACTATTTATTTGTTGGTTTGTGATCAATCTATTGGTCAAAACTGCTCACCACAGTTAGTACATCAAGGAAAGTTTCAGTAGTTTTCGTTAGTTCTTCTGCAGATAATTGTTGTCTGAATCCAAAATCCATATAACCGCGGATTCTGGGCTGCAAGCGGTATTTCTACTGGATAAAAGGAGTCGATAGGGCTTGAGGTGGCAAATAAGAAACGGATGTATTCAGCCAGGTTATACGCTTTGAGCGTGACCCAAGATGTTGCTTGAATTAGTTTATTTGGCCAACAGAGTCACCTGAACTTGGAGAATCAGTGCAACAAAAGTTTATAAGCGGATTTTCCAAACGATCAAGAGATTGTTTAGAAAACTCAAAAGGAATTATAAGAGCTACATGGGTTGAAAATAATTTATACTTTGGCAGTCGGGTAGCTACACCGAGTCGCTAGTTCACAACTAATCGATTAATTTATACAATGAGAGTGAGTACAGTGTCTGGTGAAGGATTTCAGGGATTAAAAAATCATAAGTCTGATCTGTTTTTGTTCGAGTCGTTCTGCTCCCAAATTATTTTGTCTATTTCTGAGCTCTTAAAATATTGATAGGAATAAATGAAGATAGAAGCATATTAAAATGCTAAATGTGACCATCAGAGTGGATAAATTTGTATAAAATTTGTACCTTAAATTCCGGTATTCGAATACAAAATTTATTTAGTCTTTTTACTTTTGTATCGTAGCGACAGCAATATTGGAGATATGTGATGTAATGAGAAAACTTTGCGGTCTTTTTAATTTGCTCAGCAATACGATGTATGTTTTAGTTTAATAACACTGAAAGGATTCAGATATTGGAGCGATGATATTTATAGTTAATAACGTAACGGTTATTTCTAGTTGTGAATATTTAATTAAAAAATAATTATCCGTTATTGTACAAACTGTTATTTCGTTATTCGCAATAATCAAATAGTGTAATTTTCTATAAAACGTTAATGCATATACTGGGATAATTACAAACAAAGAAGTATAAATGATATTAAATAATAACAATTATTCATTCGATTCCCAACGGGCTATGAAACTTTTCACGGTAATTAATATCAGCAATGTGCCGACAGAAAGAATGAATATGCTCGAGCTGGACTGCCGCCACCCTTGACTCGTATTACTTCATCCGTTTATCAATTTCTCAGCTACGAGTAACACATTTTTAGCGCAGTACTTCAACTGTCAACAATACCTGTCTTACAACAGCACAATGACAATTATCACACCTCAATCAATCTTCAAACAAATAAAAATAGTTCAAGTCTCACTCAAAACTAAAAAAGTATAATTTGAACCGTGTGAGTTGGAAAACATTTTTTGTTACTTTAACAAGAGCAGCTTTAGTATATGATTAAACATGTAATTCAGGGAGCCTCATTAGACATCCCATTTCGACCTTTTATTTCTCTTGGTCCTCTCTGCTCTCAAACGCTCTAATGTACTTTTAATCGACAGCTAATTGAGCTCTCAGGTCTGCTCACGTAATTCACTACCATAACGATTCTTCCTGACTCTTTCTCTCGCTTCCTTCCCCGTCCCCACTTTTTATCATCTGCTCACACCCACTCGTTCACTCTTTTCAGGCATTTCCCAATAGATGCTCTCTTAATTATTGGAAGGTAAAAAAGGCAAATATAATCAACGTTGAATGCATTTGATGTACTTATCAGTAATTGATCCTCGAACAAAATCATCAATGGACCTTACAAAAATTTTTTACTCGTTAATTTTCTCCTGATCCTTTTAAATTATTTCCATAATTCAAAAGCCCAGCTCCATTACGCGAACGAAAATGGACAAAGATTCTTTGCTAAATTTATAAAGTATTTAAGTGACTTAGTACTGGAAAATATATTCAGAGTATACATTTCTAAATTTTCTGATATACAGTAAAAAATTTTGCGTCATTGCGTCAAAAAATTTTGTGTTAAAAACTTTCATGTTAAATATTTAATACTTTTTTGTGTTGATTTAACAGAATAAATGTTAAATTTACATATAAAAGTGTTAAATATTTAACACAAAAATTTTTAACACTACATTTTTTGACGCAATGACGCAAAATTTTTTACTGTGTATATCAACAATCTTCATATCAAGCTATATGTAAGAATAAAAAATAATTAATTATAATTTTTCTCGAAATGTATTGTCAATAAACATCTTTCATAAGAAAAAAAAATTAATTTTGTAGTTGACGAAACAAGAAAGAAATATCAAATGAGCGATTTAAGAGATTTCTAAAATAATTTTCATTTTATAATTTAATACCTAAAATTTAACTCTCCTCTAAAGAAACGATTCAGAGATCATGCGCCCTCCTTTGGAAATTATCAACACTACTTTTGGTCAAAAAATTCTATATAGTCATATATGATCATTTCAAGCTTAATATAAGCATATCATATCATTTCAGAACATCTTAAGCCATTCTAAGCCAGATATGTTCATATGAGACTAATTTTCATATCAGGATATTTGTGAAAAAATCATAACACATGAAAAATTATGTATAAACATATCAGGCCTTATGGGAAAAATTTTTTACGGGTATACATAATCTGAACGTAGATGTAAAAATTACAAGATAATATTCACATTAACATTTCTTGTCACATTTACATCAGACTTAAAATTTTTTTACAAGTATCTCGTTTCCTGTAAATTTTCATGTTTGTAGTCACTTAATCACTGCAGGGAACGGATCATTTACAAATTTAATCCTCCGAATCTCTAACTTCATTTTTCAGAATGTTTATTCACCATTTATGCATTTTTCATGAGGACTTTTCCTGTAGGAGCTAATGTAAAATAAATATATGATTTTTATCTGAAAAAAATGCTGTCGATAAAAAACAGTCCGAGTATGTTAGTAATCAATGAAGATAAGAGGGAAAAAATAAAAACACATTATCTGCCGCTCTTCAATCATTTCCCGGGAGGTTTATCGGAAATGAAAAATCCCTAAATAAAGAGAAAACTTGGGCCCTTCGGGTGGAGCTGAGGTAGAGATGAATGACTGAGAAAAGTAAAGGGAGTTATCCGCAAGCCACAGAGTTAGAAAAAAGGGAGAAAAAGCGGTTGGAGAACAGTGCGAGTGGAATTTTCAATAACTTGCACAAATAATGTCCCAAGCAGCTTTGAGGCGTGGGTTTTCCTTTACGAGAAAGTTGAAATAGAGAAACGAAGATACGGTTCAAGTGTTAGACATAAACATAGGGCGGCACTTAAAAGATTTTTATAGGACGCTGATTCGGTTCCCACTAAAATCCATCGATCTCACAATACTTATATTCCTTTTTCACATTCTTCTCAAAACTCACTCGTTTTTATTCCTTTTCTTTTATCCTTATTTTTATATACTTATATAATACATTTTCCAATACTTTATCCATCCTCGTTTACTCTTTTACGTTTCCTCGTTCTTTTTTTACTTTATTTCATCCCCTTTTTCCCTCTTCGAGCAATGGCTTAATATAAACGACACGTCGTTAAGTTTCCACCCCTACGCAGCTTCTGGCTGGTGAGTTCTCAAATAAATGACAGATTTTTTTCTACCAACTATAGTGTAGTATACCACCTGCACCCTCTGCCTTGCGATCTAAATTTTCTCACTACTCTTTTATTTTTCATTTTACAGACACATAAAAACCTTTCGCCAAACAGACAAACAAGGAAGTATAACAGAATTGCTAACTCGAGATCTTCTGTGATTGATTTTCGTGTTTTTGTCGGACTAAAATTTGTGAAAATCATTTATTTCATCCTTTTTTTGTTTTTTTTTTATATTTACAAAAACATTCACGAATAAAAAAATTAACTTGATTTAGGAAAAAAAATTTTAAGCCAAAATAATTTTCAAGAATTTAATAATCTTAAATTGTTTAGAAAAACTTCTGAATTAAAAAAAAGTTTTTAGTTCAAGAATTTCAAAAATTCTCACCTACATAAAAAACAAATTTAATTATTGCCGATTAATTAGCAGCAGGAAAATCGATTTCAGAACAAAAGTATAGGGTAAACAACCTTAAATTTAAACAGAAAGTAAAGGCCGAGATTGATCAGCGATCTGACGATCAGCTAGGTTGTTTATCGGCGTGTCAGATTAAACAAAGATTAATTGATCGCATTTTACACATCAGATTCCGTTGGAAGTATAAAGGCAACACGTAGCCGTTTATGTCACGGAACGTGTACGCTTACTCGGATTTAAAAATAAAAATACGAATATAAAAAAGTTCCCTTTATCTGCAGTAACAGGACGCGAGAAATTTTTTGTCAAAATATAAAAACTAAAAAAGTAAATTCAATGGGATAAAAATCGGAGGCGAGGAACAGAAGAGAAGAGGGTGAAATTGAAGGGGTTAACGGTAGATTTTTTTATGATACTCGAAGCAAAGGCTGGTGCATTCGGTGGCTGTTACTCAATAACACAGACGGGTGTAAAAGTGTTTACGGGTTTCTAAGCTCATGCTGCCGGATTTTAGCTGAGTGGCAACACATACTGTGCTGAGTATGCCGCAGGCGAAACTTTAAAGTTCACGACTGCAAATGAAAAATACCACGGACTTGTATAGTGTATAGTATATATTGGACAGTATAAAATAAATACAGATATATAAAACCCTGGAAAACTGGCGACGGCAGCATAAAATGTGAGCTTCCCAGAATACTAACCGCGAATAGTTTTCTGTGGTGACGACTCATTCATGTCTATCTTTCTCTCAACTATTTTATTTTTTTCCTTTTATGCCCGAGTTCCTTCGCTTTCCTTGATGTAGTTTACTATTGTTCGATTTAATCATGTTCAAATTCACATTTAAAAACTTATTGTTAATTTATGTATACATGGAAATTTATAAATTTTTTTTTTATACCAACAGAAGCTGCGAATCATTTTCTCCGGATTTACTGTTTCCAAAATTTATTTTTTCATCGCAATTTCAATATGAAAGGGTCTTTTTAAGATTTTATATATCTGGATTTATTTTCTATTCAAATTCTCACGCGGATGAAAATTCATCGCCGAGACACTCGCTGAAGATGTACGAGCAGGGTTGTAAGTTTTTACCGAATGTAATTTCAGAAGATAGGGATCTGTTTCAGAAATGCAAATCGAGTCAACGAAGTACCTAATTTAATATTTATTTTTGAGGAGTTGGATGATTCATTGCATTGTTTTTTGGACTAAATAAAATTATAAAGAATTTAAAAATAAAAGTTTGTGTAATAAGCTCGTAAATGTGAGTTTTAAATAACGGATGATGTATTTGACGAGATATTTTCACGTATGACATAAAATAGGTGGCGTGTATCATCGCCAGACATCTTTAGTACCAGCTATGAAACAAAATTTAATTCTGCCATCTCAAGATCTCAATGCATGTTACGAGATTCTTTAAGTGTGTCGGCTTGAAAACTGGATATTCAAATCGGGAGCATCGATTTGGAAGTAAATATTGCTGATCATTTATAAACTGTGAGTTTGAAACTTATTGCTAGTGTCGTTAATATAAATGACTAGTTTTATTCAATTCAACTTTTTTGTTTTTGTTTTTTTAATTTAATGAAAGAAGATTTTAATAATTTGAGAACTATTAATTGTGTCAATTTTTTTTCTTGTTTTTAGTCGAATTTTAGTTTGTTTGCAAAAAAATTAAATCTTGTTGTGAATTTCATATTTAAATTTATATTTTTTAACAAGTATAGCTTTATAATTAATTCGTCAAAAAACTATTTTAATTTTCTTATATTAAAGCATAAAATTTTTTTTTGCAATTATAATATCACAAAATTAAACTCTCTTCAGAAAAAAAAATTATCTGCTAAATTATTTTCATTTTTATTTCATTATTTCCTCGAGTTTCTAAAAAAAGATAAATCTTTTCCGATATTTTCACAAGAAAAACTCCAAGTTTCTTTTTGCTCAAAAACAATTGCAATTAAAAAACCAGTCTTAGCTCGAAATGTAGATAAAATTTAAACGATTTAGTGGTTTAAGATTAGAAAAGTGGATTTTCCTGACTATTTTCATCGAGCTCAGCCATCCCTATATATTAAAGTACAAAGTATAGTAAAGTACTTGGGTGTCGTATTATCTACTTTATATAATGTGAGAAAATTTACCAGAGAATTGGTTAGAGAGATTAAATTAAGTTAAACTCATTTAAACAGTATTATGTGTGTAATTTATTTGAGTAATTGACGTCTCTATTTTCGCTCTGCTTTAAATCTTTTTACTTTAATTGTATTTAATTTACATTTACATTTTTCCATTTTTAAGTAACAATCATAGTAATAATAATCACCATTGAATTTTTTAATTAAAATCGACGCGCAAATGTGGTAGTTATAAAACTCCCGGTAAATTAATAATTGTCGAATGTTATAAAATGAAAAAAAAAAGAAGATATCCGTTGCATTCATTTACCCTTGATGTTAAATACAATTTCAAGTAAATATTGACATTTTATTTCGACATCTATTATATCGCCGTTAGAAAAGGTAATTATCGGTCAGCTATTGTTTTTTTTTTTTTCAATAATTCATGTTGAAATTTAAGTCACCAAGCGAAAAATAAAAATCGAGTGGAGCTTCATAAAAGAAAAAAAAATGATGAATGTGATTTATGTCAATACTTCGAGACATAAAACGGTTGGTGTTATCGACATTTAGAACATAAATTTAGCGGCTCGTTGACGCGGATCTAATCGCTAACTTTCGTTGATTGACTTGGGAAGAAAACAAAAGGCTTCTATCCGGCGTTGAAATGCGAGAAAATAATACGAAAAGTTTGTTCTTAGAAACGATCAGCTGGACGAGGGGAGAAAGAAGACCGAGTGATGTTGGAAAACTAAAAAGAGAATTCAATAAAATTATAAAGTAAAAGAAAAATAAGAATGCGAATTAAAATGAGAATTAAAATAAAGAAAGAAGTTAAGTCGACGGATAAATTTACGCTCTGAATACTTTTCTTCCATTTTTATTTCGCAACGTCCTAGGTCTGGTTACCTTGAGCTTGAGGAACGTCTACAAAAATAATTCTCACCTTAGTCGCGCGGATTGCTTCACGTAGACGTTTAATCGATGTTGCGGCTAATCTTGGACACTACTGCAGTGCCTGAAGGATCAGGTTAGATCCGTCCGGGTTTATTGGATAAACACGGAAAAAATAATCGAAAAATTTCGTCCTGTCAGCATGTGTTCCAAGCATCATGTCTTGGGTTTTAAACAACCTTGTAATAGTAGCCATAAATATTAACTGTCGCTTAGAATTTATTTAATCGCAATTTATTACATTTATAAATTTATTTATTTTTACTAAAATTTAATTCGTAAAAATTTTTTTAATTAATTTAAACAGTGTTAATATAAATGTAATAAAAAGTATTTTTAATATCGAAAAATTAGATTGACTTTAAAAAAAATGTTAAATAAAGTATAAAGGTAGTACAAAATGTCGGAATGTAAATTTACCCTGGGGGCGTGTTCAATTAACTAAAAATATATACCTAAAATTTTTTAATTAATTCTGTCACTTTATCGAATAGTATCGGCTGCGTCTCCGCTTAATTTCCATCGAAAATTTATTGACAGTTTTTAAAAAGTATATTAAATAATTAACGGTTGAGTCAAAAAAGTAATAAAATATTCAATAAATTCAAGTCAAGGGTCTTTCCGATTTCAACGTATTGAAGATTTTTTTTTTCCGAGTCAAGGGTCTTTTAATTAAACTATCGATTGGGATACTAAAATAGATTTATTGATTTAATTTTAAGTTTTACTGCTACTCTGTAAATGTTATTAATATTTTTACTATTAGCATTTATAAACAATATGGCGCTTTAATTTAATTTTCAGTTATGGTAATAAAATTTCATAACCATAAAATAATTATGCTCAAGTTAATAATCGTTGAAACCTGCTTTGGAACTCAAATTTTCGACAATGAAATATATCTAGCTCAATAATGTTAAGGATAATTATAATAATAATAACTACTGAGGGCCGTCTGGAAATACTTGAGGTAACATTTCATAGGGTCCACGAAATTCTTGGAATCCTCAGAATTCCCGATAAAAAATTTTCATCGAGTTATTTACCTCATATCTTAATTCAATAAAATATGGTACGTGATTTCATTTTTTTATTTCGAACACGAAAGCATGCCGAGAAAATGGTTCGGTTATATTATATTATATTATATCCTCCTCCTTTCATTGTCGTGAAATTGGTTACTCGGGATTATGGGATACCATTATCTTAGGAAACGGGTACTTTGTTATATTACCACTGAATTATGGGAATAATCCTTATACTTCATGAAAGAAAAAAAATCGTATACATTTGCAGAGTCGAGATTTATAAAATTATAGTATGTTTTCTTTGTTTTAACGTGAATAAATTTAAAAAAAGTAATGTATCAATTTTCAAATCAATGTTTCAAATATTTTTAAGCTTTTGAAATCAAAATTATTTCTTCGAGTAAAAGAAAAAGAAGTTCTTAATTCAAGAAAACAAAAAAATTTTCACGTTTTACAATACTTATTTTAGAGAAGCATTGCAAGTGACCACAAAGTCACCCACATGGAAATGTATGTGCGGTGATTCGGCTCCACTTCACCAGATTGCAACACGACTTTAAAGTACTATTCCGAAACCTGGTTTCAATCCAATACTATTTTCAAATTGTAACTTTCAACAGCGTATTTTAGACGGAGACTAACACAACTAACTGATAAGTTCGTCGTCTTTAGGCAAAACGATTTCTATCTTGCAATGTATTTTAGAATGTATCTTTTTAGAAATGTTCGGTAAACTGAAATTTGAAACGAGTTAATTTATTATAAAATTATACTTTGTTAACTAATACTTTGTCTATTTTTGTGCGTATTAATATCAATAAATTATATTAGAATATAATTTAAATAAATAAATTTTGGCTCATGAAAATGATAAGAAAGGAAGTGTAGAGAAGAATTAGACTGCCCGAAAGCGAATTACACAAACAGGATAATAAATTTGAATTCACCCGAATCTCGAGACCAACTACCATCTCATTGTTCGTTGAAATACATATATATATATATATATATATATATATATATATATATATATATATATATATATATGTATAAATATATAAGCAGAATAAACTGAAGAGTCAAGCTGAAGCTTACCGTAGTGAGAGTCTCTATATCTGAGAAGGACCAGTACTCTGTTAAATTGCTAAACTTTCGAATATGCTAATTCCCCAACCGATCCTAATGTCTCGCGCCACCTCGTACGGCTCAAGTTGTAAACTTTAAACCCGTACGGTTGACTAATTATTTCACCTGGCGTGTTTGCATCCTATTCACCCAGCTACACTGTACTAATATACCAAAACACATCTATATATAATTATATTAGCGCAGTGAATAGGAAGTATTTTAGTATTTAGGTCCCGCGTAATTTACGAATTCTTGGTACATCTTTGTGCTCCATCCTCATTAAAGCTACCCCGGCGACGACTACCACTATCGCCACTACCACTATTGCCAATCCAGTCTCTTCCAGGTATACCTATATATAGATACCAGCATCATCAGCGATCCCAGACAATACTGTCGATGAATTTGCAAACGCATTCTCTCAAACATGACAAATTGGTTCGATGAAACATTTCCTCTGAACGAGTCCTATCCCCATTGAGAATGCACCAAACTATCATGGGAGGATGGTCAACAAATGAGATAGTGTGTAGTGTGATAGTGAATAAGAGAACCGCTGGTCAAATAAATAGCTCAAATATATATATATATATATATATATATATATATATATATATATATATATATATATATATATACATTAATGTACGAATGAAACCGGTGTGTCGACGTTGTCCCGAATGATTTTGCGCATCGAATACCTCACTGATTTGCATTCCACGATTACCCAAGTTCCACGCGAATCTGCGGCTCCTGGGAAATAGAGATGTTAAAGGGTTTCACTGCGGGGCTCCAATTGTCGAACAGTTTCCACTTTCTCTTCACAATTGTCTCAGTTGAATCTATTTCATTACTTTGGGATATAAATATGCTATTCATTATTTATCGGTATTATGCGCTATATTTTACGCTAAAAAATCAAGGAATTTTTAATTTAGTGAATTTTGAGTAGATGATTGTCCAAGATACATTTTTTTTTACGGTCTGATATAAAATAGTCATATATGACTAGATTTAATTTTTTGATCTTAAGTAGTGTTGAAATTTCCGACAGATGGCACATGATTGCTGAATTATCTCGTTACAAGAGAATTAAGTTTAAGGTTTTATGTTATAGAATGACAATTATTACTATTAAATTCTATGAAAATAAACTTAACACACTAGAAATTTTTTTGAACTTGACAAGGCCTTGTGTAGGCCACAATTTTTGAACTTGACAAAACTAATAATTTTTGTGAAATTAAAATTTTTTTTAAGTTCCCATTATTTCATCCGAAAAATACTATATATTAAAAGATTGTTAATCATTGGAGTAACAGACTCTTAGATAGAAAAAGAGAATGTTTTATGGTAATCACAAAACACCCACTGGAGTAAAAAATTATATAGAATTCTATATGATTCATATAGAATTGTATATGAATTACTCTCATCTATAATTATAAATGAATTACATATGCTTCTATATAATTAGATATGAATCATATATAATGATATATAGTTTTTTTTACTCGGGTATGCCTTTATATGAGTACTTAAGACTACTTATGTGCTGGTAAGGGTATGAGTATATCAGACTATATGGATCCATATCAAGTTATATCAACCCTGATCAGGGATTTTTTTTTCAAGTTTATCAAAGTATATTTAACTTTATAAGGTTATATCAGGGCATATCAGGACCTATTAAAAAATAATGTAAAATTAGATATGAGCATATCAAGCTATATCAAGTCTGATATAGACATATCAAATTGATAAGGCTTGATCAGGCCTGATATGGCCAATTTTCATATCAGGCCATATCAGGACATATCAAAAATTAAATATGGACATATCAGATCATATCAGGCCAGATATGAACATATCACAAATTTTTATATGGCCTTATCAGCTCATATCAAGCCTGATCAGAATATTTTTTCACGGGAATAATAATTAAAAATTAAAATAAAAAATAACAATTATTTTCGGTATTCTCTTAATTCTCTTAAGGAATATATCCGACATTGGTTTTAAATATAATCAACTACCGATTCAATTTTTGTTTGATAAGACAAGTTAATTAATGTATAAATTGTTATAAAATATAAAAAGTCATCTTTTGATTCTCGTTTATAGCTAGATATGAAAAATATAATCTAATCTGGTCAAATTTGGGCATACTGGAGAATTTTTTCGCAGTTGTCATCAAACTAAAAATTGTCAATACCATGAAATTATATTCACTTTCAGGTTTTCGATCAGTTTTTTCCAAGTTAACATAAATTTCAAATAAATTAGGTTATGAAAGGATATCAGTTTTAAAAATAATGACAGAGTATCTAAAGCATGAAGTAATCGTTACCATAATAACGAACTACTTGGATGGTATAACGCGTAGAGTTTGTCTAACGACCACACGGTCGAGGATTCGAATCCTACAGAGTGTCGATAATGTTTAGATTAAAATTTTCACAGATAGGTGGTATGCACAAAAATTGGAAATGATTTAAAAGAACAAAAAATTCTCTAATAACTACCAGAAAAATAATGAATTCAAATATAAAAAAAGTTAGTATAATAAAAGTTAAGTCAATATGTCGATGATTATCCGTAAAACGACTCATTACCTAAAATAACCCATTAAATTACAATCAGGCTCTCAAAATAATCGACTCACAATTTTACGAGTAATTATTTATAAATCGTTTAATATTAACAGAATATCGTAATTTAAAAAGTTTAAATTAATAAATGGAAATATTTTAATTACTATTGAATGCTAAAAAAATAATGATCGTGTTTTATTTTTAACAAGATGCGACGATGAATTAATTAATTTAATTAAATTCTCGAGAGAATTTTCAGCCAGGTGCATTACATGCGGTCGCGTCGATACGTTAATAGATCTCGAGTCAATGCTGCATGCATCCATGAAAAGAAATATTTAATTAATTTTTTTTA